>NC_064214.1:0-372500 GCF_023101765.2 Spodoptera frugiperda | reverse complement strand
CACGGCCTCACAGAAAACCGACGTGAAACAACGCTTGCGTTGTGTTTCGTTGTGTGAGTGAGGTTACCGAGGCCCAATTACCCCCTTCAACCTTTTCTTGATCTAGAATCTTCCCCATCCCCATTCCCGAACAACAACCCTTAAATTCCTAACTCCCAAAAAGCCGGTAACGCACTTGTAAAGCCTCTGGTGTTTCAAGTGTCCATGGGCGGCGGCGATTGCTTACCATCAGGTAATACGTCTGCTCGATTGCCGGCATGTCTCATAAAAAAAAAAAAAAAAAATATACTATGATTTATTTTTTGTAAAATAAAATTTCGAAACTTTATTTGTTATTACTAATTGGACGTGACACTCTACAACTTTTACAAATTGATGAATAGGTTTATTTTGTAATGCAGTGTGAAAGGTTGAAATACTTTTCGTTAAATGTTACCTTCGTGATTTATTATTGTTAAAGAACAAAACGTTTAATTATTTTATAAGTCTTAAATTAATTAGTATTTTATATTTTGTATAAATTATGTCTTATGAACATTAAAGAAGTTTAATAATATATCTAGAATCCTGACTCTTTTTATCTTAACTATGTAGATGATCCTACGATAAAAATACTACAATAACAAAACAACTAATAACTTCAGCTTGTTCGCTGTCACAGTGACATTTTGATACATTACACATATTAATACTTTTTTCACACTTGATATTACCAAAGCAAATTCTATTCAAATACAACTATTAATAAAAAAACTAATCTCGAATTTGTATTAGGTACCGTACACTATTTATCTACGCAATCTTCCATGAAATGTGATTGCAATGAAAAATAAATTCTGCTACACTCGCAATAAAATATATTATTATCTGATGTATTGCATGTCTGAACAATTGCCATTCACAGTTAATGATGCATCATCTCTCAGGTTATTCATCAAAGTCCAAGAGAGAATTTATTCAGTGCGACAATGGAATGTTTTTCGAATATAATACGTACAATAGAATGGTTTGCTTCCGGACTAAACTGCGATTGATGGCAAAGTATTGTTATAAAACATGTTTGGAAAATAGAAAATAATATTTTCTATCATTGTATTTATTTGCTTTACACCCCTAACCCTCTTTGTTGGTTTAGTTAGAATCTCAAGGTTGATCTGTAGACAGAGCAATGTATAACTATGGTAATAGGCTCAACTTGTAAATTGGGACCCGGAGCTGCGGACTACCTAGCGGGCTACTGGGGCTTCGGCTCAAAAAACAGGAGTAGGGACGGGGTGTTTTTAGTCAGTAAGAGGCTGATACTCCCTGTCGTCTCACCTAAGGCGAGAAAAGTCACTAAATAATTTCTCCCCTCAAAAAACTTTGTATTTAGGAGTAATAAATAATCAGTCCAAAGTAAAAGTATTATAGTAAGCATCACAGATGTGGGTTGAATAAAGTTAAATATCTCTAAGTAAGGTAGAGGAGACTATTTATTTATAGTCAAAACATTATAGGTACGATCGTCTAAAATTAGACAATAATCGAACGTAACGTACCAAATCTAAATCTGTCTTGAACAAGAAACTTCTCTGTCCAATTAACACACTTCACAAACTCGTACCAAAGAAAATCTCACCTCAGTATTTTCTCGTCAGTATTTACGAACTACTTGAATTGGGAGCAATTAAACCGAAGGTGAGCAGGCTCTGTCATTCTCCAGTCACTCGCAAATGCAGTGAGAGGGTTCCTTACTAGAACCCATAAATAAACTAGTTTAACTGGCATCCACCCCAATAATTAGGCGTAGCTATTTGAGGGCGGGGAGCAATGAAGGAGATGTATGGCAGTTTGAATGGGAAACCGAGGTAAATAGCGATTCTATTAATGTTTGAATAAGGATAAAGAGACTTTGCCCTGTATCCCTTAAGGCTTGGGTAAATATCGCCACGTCTGATGGGTTAACCTTTTGACGAACATTGTACGTCTATTAAGGTAATGGCTAAAATTGGCTTCTGGTATTACTACTTTTTTGATTTGTGTCAAAAATATGATTGGTGGCTGTAATTTTATATCACTGAGTTCTTTTCAAACTCATAAATGAGTTTGAAATAAAACTATTTGTACACATATTTCGCCTAAAATAAATTCATACAATTGCTGATGTCAATCCCAGCTAATTAAAAAATAAGATGATAGATGAGTAATAAAAACAATACAAACCGGATATTTTTTCTATTTCCTAGAAATCCAAGGTCACGGATTTATCCCTATTTTTATGAACTTTATTTGTATTTAATTAACAATATTCAGTATAAGAAACTAGAGTTTAGGTTAAGTACGTAGGCATTAAATACAGATAAAGCTGCAAGGACCTAGGACCCGTCCACTCGACTTACAAGGCAATTAATTACTAAAAACATACACAAACGCCAAAAAGGTTCTCATGTAAAAAGTCTAGTACAAAATTAGTAGAAAATAAATTATACTAAGTAATTACATCAGTCTGAAACCGCTGCGCAAAGAAATATATGCTCAACAACACCCAACGTTGTCGACTTAAATCGTCTGCACTCGCAAATACTAGGAAAGGAAATGTGTTAATTTATTTACTTTTGTCTCGCATTTTAATTAAATTCACGCAATTGTGAATCTTTGCACATTCATATTAAGATTTATTGTTGTGTGATAACTTTATTTAGATTCAGTAATTTATAAATTCTCCTTTGATGTGTATGAAGTGCATTGTTGGTCGAGAATTTGAAAGTCTTACTGCCATGCGCGAGATTTCGTGTTTGTACCTCATGACTAACAACTTATTGTAATCTGTCATTCATTATAGTCACTAGAGTACGGTACTGTAATAAAGTAATGCGAATTGACTTCTGTATATCTTTTCTGAAAATAACAGGCGGTATCTTCAATTACAAATTGAATCCAAAAGCATTGTTCCATCATAATTTTAAAAGTTATACGTAAAGAATATTCAATTCAATAATAGTTTTATATATTCAGTAACAGGATTGCTATAATAAAAACTTATATAAAAAATATGGATAGCATTCTCGACGGAATAGGCCCCGAAGTTTCCAATATCATCTGCCTAAAGAACGAGTTTCGTTAAAAAGAATCCGTTTTAATCCAAACCCTTCAGTGTCTATTGATCCTGACTTGAATATTCAGCGTACAGCCAGACCAATATTTTTTACACTCCAATTCGCATCCACCTTTCTTTTTCGTGACTAAACTTCTAAGTGCCTTTGAATATAACGTCTACGCAGAAAGATGTTCCTAACCACGAAGCGTTGAATTTCTTATCATCTTTGGGTTAATGAAACTGTACGAAGTTTAAGGGTTATATGCGTTTTTAAAATAGGCCACCATTATGGTAATATTCGTGTAGCATTGTTGGTGTAATAGTTACCAATATCAAGTTTGTAAGTTCTAAAACTTTTACGTGAATGGAATGGTGGTTAACTTTGTAAAGGACATGGCTAAACCAAAGTATGGACGTCGTAACCCGTACAAATAAATATTGTATAAATATGGTACCTAGCAATAAATAAAGCCGCATAATTAAAGATTGATATTTTGTAGTTAAGAAGGTCCAGAAACTTCATTTAATCAGGCATATCTGCGCAATCCTGAAAATAAAGTAGCGCTCCTACGTCAAACAACGTTACAAAAACTTCAAAATATAACATTGCTCTGAACTTTATCAAGGCGTTTTGAGGTACCTGAGCCGAAAGTTATTTATATATGAGGTAGATAGGTAAACAATTCTGCTTATACTAGATAATGAACACAAAGTAACCAAGGACAGACACAAAATATATAGTAAGATTGTGCAATCTTATACAAAATATATATTTTGTGTCGATCAAAACATTTACAATTATTTGGTTTCAGAATAAAGTCATTATATTACCGTTATTAAAAATTGATGTTCGTTTAATTATTTCGATTTGATTTTCGGTGAAACTAATGTCCTAATAATAGCTTGCAGTACCTACTTCCGTGTTGTCATGTCAAATCACAACAGAAAAAAATCAATTATGAAACTTATTTTTTGTTAATTTTTGTTCACCAAGTTATAAGAATGAGTTAAACACAAAATAATTCATAAGTGAATATTTAAATGATACGGGTTAGCGTGAAATTCGTATTCTTGTTATTATGCCTGAGTCAGTCATTTAGCCATCTCCTTTGTGTCTGTGTGTTAACTCTTCTCTTCCTCTTGCAGTGAGACTGATAAGTATGTGCAAAATATAAATTCTGGACAAAGGTAATCCAGGGACTTTTATTACTCCTATGACACACCTTGGAACTATTATACGGAATTCTGTCTGCTACTAGAGTTAGGTTGGTAACTCTGTTAATATTACCCAAGCTATCTGCGACGCAAAAGGATGAATATTACAAATAGTGAACTGAATTTTAGTTCACAAAATGAGGTACAAAACATGCAGTACGCAGTAAGGATAACATGAAATGTTCTGCAGATAACGTCATAACCCAAAAGAGGTTGCTATATTTACAAAATGATTTTACCCTATCTTTGGATGTTTTCCTGATGTTTGGAGGGGAGATTTCGGGTAGTTGAGGTAAATGTAACCCAATGCAATCTCTATTTGCACGTTATTATGGGGTAAATAGTGGTTAGGAAAGGATGGGATACGTCTATGAGTATTTTGTTAATAATGCCATTGCCTGTCGCACGATTTTTAGGAAACGAAACTGAAACGTGTGTCTGTATAGTTGCAATTAAGAGAGTAAGTAATATCGTAATAAAAACAGTGCCAAATATCAAACACTTCCGTAAGAAGGCTCAAAAAGCAGGACATCCTCTATATATTGGATAGCTAACAAAGCTCACCCTAACTTTTGATAACAGACGTAATCTCGACCGAAACGGGAGCGAGTCAACGAATTCTCAAGATACGTGAAGATCTCATTTGAGAGGGTGATTCAATTTTAATAAGCCTCTCTAAGCGGCAACTTACATTATCAAGTCTCGTTGCGACGCTTTACGTCAGTACTCATTGTGCCAACGATTCTCTTCAAAAGAATGCTTATTATGAGAGAAAATGACGCGAAGAAAAATATTCTGTGAGTTTTTTCGACTATTGTCCTTTTGTGAACGCATAGCTGGGTACTGCCTCTAAGATGCAGACTAGCTGTTTTGTCTATTCATATTGCTAAATTTTTAACATTTTTCTTTGTTTCCCACTGGGCTTTTATTTGATTAATGCCTTTCATTGCTAGCTAACTTCCTTTCCGTCTTTTTGCGCCTCTGCTTTGTTTGATTAAAGTTATTATATTAAATTTTAAGGCGGAATTTAATTGAAATTGTTTTTTATTATTTTTCTTGTTTTCAGCTTATGTTGTTATTTGTAAGAGAGGTAGGGTTGTACTCATACCAACTATCTGAATGTTTTTGTCAATTAATGGTTATACTTGCTTTGAAAATGTAAAAAGTCGAACAATAAATAAATATTGAAGCGGAAAATTATGAAAATTGTAACACGCTGTTTTTATAGGATTATTAATTTGACTAATTAATGATAATCAGATTCAATAACCGCAATAAACACGTAATAAATACATTACGACAATATGATCGATTGTTTATTTTAAATTGATCAAATATTCCGATCCATTGAACAGCGAACCGCTCTTGCCAATATTTCCCACATTAGCATATTATGCATTTATTTAATACTTCATAAAATCATCGTTAAAATTGTACTACGGTAAATATATGCACACCTTTACACGTCCCATGGCTTTCCATCCGACATATGAATATATTTGAATAATTCACATAGGCCCATCTCAAACGCTTTTGTAGACGGTTTCCTTAACGAGCGAGTAGATAATACAGGCCGGTAGCGTTATTTTCTAAGGAATTAAGTATTTTACGTGACTAATATTCTTATGAAAAGACCTCATTTATAAGACCTAAGGATCTTCCTTTCAAAATCTTTGATAGCCAACCTTTAACGTGGATGTCAATCAGACTTAGAAAGTGACCTTATTTTGGGAACATCGATTGAATAGTGGCTCGCTTTTGTCTTATATAATATTTACAATAATAATCTTAATAAATGGAAGTAATAACATAAATACTATTGGAAAAGATATAGGGCAAGTGTAGACCAATCTCATTTAGCATTCTAGACGGAATGTTGGCAAAGTTTTCATAATCCGAGAATATAATTTACCATCTTTATTTCTATTGTGTATAACCCAAATAGAGCTGGAGAACCCATTTGGAAGGCGTAAATGAATCTTCCAATTGTCGCCATTTTCTGGTACCGAGTATAATCTCATTCTGTGTCGACTCGTTAAGTGCAATTGCACTACGCCAAATTGCATCCTGAAGTTGCTAGGTTTTCTTTGAACAAAAGAATGGTTCTCGCCTTCTTTTAGGGTTAAGTATTTGCGACGTTCACACAATAGGGTTTCGCTATGTGTTGCTACAATTAGATTGCTATCGTTGTTAGTGGAATTGCGTTCTTACTACGTAATGGGCGCGCTAAGTACTGAAGTTATATTAGAGTAAGTACATAGATGTCTATCCTCATAATCCTATGTTTGAAGATAGGTTTATGTAAGTCGCGTAGGCTGACAGCGTTATGTAATACTGTGTCAAAACTAGTAATTACTACGTATGTAGGTTAACCTTAATATCAATATGCCTGTTGTATAGTCCTTCGTCACTGTGTTACTAAGCGCTTATTTGTGACATGAGCAACTAATAGACAATGCACAGACGAAATTATAATAACACGTAGATCCCTTACGTAGTGAAATGTAGTATTTAAGAAGATTTCCCAAAATTCATCCAGAATTAGGAATAATTGAACACCCACTTTTCTTTCGAGTGTTCTATAAGGAGTGAATTAACATTATTAAAATAATATGAGCATAATCAAGATAGTGGTAGACAAATATAGTGTCTACAGCTTAGCACGTTAACAAATTGTGTTGCTTCCTAGACAGGTAACTAACTATGGAGACACTTAAGCGCACTCCATATTATGTGTATGCTAAACGAATTACACAGAGCGGGAGATCCTAGACTAGTATCATTAGTACTTAGTTCTAACTAGTGCCTTAAGCTTAACCCTGAGTTTACGGTACAATATAATACATTTGTCAGCACTCGTACTTCTATCGTGAGTGTTGTAAATGCAAAGTTAGCGAACCTATCTTTTATAGAGATCGTGAAGCAAGTTTCTTCAATAAACTTTTTTTTTTCATGGTACAAGTTAGTCCGAAACACCAGAAACGTTACAAGTACGTTGCCGGACTTTTGAGGGTTAGGAATTTAAGGGTTGTTTGGGATTGGGAAGATTGGGATGAGGTGTAACTGGGTGTTGAACCTTTAATCTTTAATCCATAGTCCGCTGTATCTAGTTGATGATGCGTAACTAATGCTCTGCCTATGACTGTTATAAATATTTAACATAGTTAAATATACTAACATTTGACTTAAGTAAATCGATACGCATTCTATGTAAAATAATCTAAATTAAAATCAAAAGTTTCATTCCAAACGATTACATTGAACAAAAACGGATGGTAGAAACAAAAATTTACTTAATCCCATTTTCGATCGCGTGTCAACCACACAAATGAGAATCGAAGTCAATCCGACGTTTCCAGAGCCGTTCCTAATTCAATAAACTTTAATTTCCAAACTTTTATATTAGAAAAACAAAAAGGAATCGATTTTAAGTTTACGAATTTTCCCGACGACTTTTTTCTCTTCGCGTTTTTCGTTCTTACATAATTTTGTCGCCTCAAAAGTTATGGGATAGGGGCTCAAGGGGACACTAACGACCTGGTTTTGTATAAGAGATGAAAATACACGATAACATAAGGTTTTTCGTCTATTTTTATATGAATAAAATGAACATGAACACACCTGTAGGATTATTCTGATTCATCGTGTTTTATTTCTCTGTGGAATACATTACGAGATAGTGAAAGTGGTCGGGTTTTATTCTTTTTAAAATTGCAAGGAGAATATGTTTTTAGATTTGAATGGAATAGGTTTGTTATTTTATTAGATTTAGTTTATATTTTGGTAAGGTTATGTAAGATTTAAAAACTATTATCAGTCTGTGTGTACGTTTGTTATTTAATCACGCCAAAATTGTTGGATGGATCAGAATGAAATTTCAAATAAGAAAATTTGAATAGATTATGGTTTGGAATAACACATAGGGCAATTTTCATCCCACGGGACCGCGGGCGAGGCCGCTGGTAGAACCTACACTAGTACATAATAATGATATACTTTTTTTCAAAGTCTACATCTCCGAAGTAACATGCTAGCTATATTTATGATCTCAATAGGCTACTGTATTTTTGTTCACCAGATAGCACTAGTATGAACGTCTCATATTTAGTCCAAAAGGGAATTGGCTAGTATCACACCATTGGACGTCCAATATTTGACAGCTGCAATTGGACAAAAAACATCTTGCTACTTTTGTGCCACCTGGTCACCAAAAAACGGTAGCCCACTTTGAAGGTGAAATGAATGATAATAATATTCAGACTACACTGTTGAGTTTAAGTACAGGTGAGCTAACTTTCTTTAGTATTTGAATAAAATATGCGTAGTTTACTTTCGTAGTACAAAAGTGTTACACAAGGGAGAAACAACAGTGGTAGAATTTTAGTAATTTGAAGTAAAAATGATATGCGGTCTTATGTCGGTGTTAAATTAAGTGCGTTTGATGGCATATAAAGGTAAAACCTGAAGTGAAGTTGATTATGAACTAAGAAAATGCAAATTCGCAACTTAGAAAATGGAACGAAAACAAAAATATAACAACCCAAAGTTAGTCCACTCTATATACCAGGGTGGGTCAATAAGTCCGTGACTTTTTTTATTTCTGGTCATTTAATTAAAAGGGCAACACTGCTCCTGTTAACAGGCATCTATCAGTTAACTTCTGGTAAAATTTGAAGAAGCTGCGGCTTTAGGTTTGTCTTTGAGAGCCATTGATTGAGCAGACTGACGCGTAATTTAAAAAAAATGGAAAGAATTGATTTTCGTGTGCTCATTAAGCATTATTTTTTGAGAAAAAAAACCATCACGCAAACCAAGGCTAAGCTTGATAAATATTATGGGGACTCTGCACCATCAATTTCAATGGTAAAAAAGTGGTTCACAGTATTTCGTTGTGGCCTAAGGAGCACGGAAGATGCTGAACGTTCTGGACGCCCAATTGACGTCTATATACCCGAAATCATTGAAAAAATCCACGATATTTTTTTTTTTTTTTTAAATCGTTTATTCACTTAAATCATACATATAAAAATACATACAAAAATCGCCAAACTGTAAGTCAGTTTGTTGGCGATAATGGCGCTCTTTAATTTACAATTCTTATTCTTATATCTTTTATATTATTATGTACTTATCTACGTTAATACTTTTTTTATATAAAACAAAAACTTATCACATACATATTGTTAATATTCATATTTATCTTATATATATATATATCTCCATATCTATATATTCTTAGGTACATTACATTTTTATATCCTTTAAGTAGTATTTCTTCAGTCTTTTTTTCAAACTACACATATTACTAATTTTGTTCGAGTCCCTTAAAATATCTATCTTATTAAATATTGTTGGTGTTAAATATTGCCTGGTTCTTTTGCCATAATAGTTTTTTACATGCGGTATTACAAGTTTTCGTTGAGCAGCATTCCTAGTTTTATATTTATGATTTACAGCTTCTTTGTATTTATCTATATTGTATTGTTCTACAGCTATTAAATATTCAACTTTTTCATGCACTGGTATTATCTTTCGGTATTTTAGCAATTCGTCGTAATTCTGTGTTGGCCGATCGGAGATTGAAAGTGAGAGAGATTGTGGAAGCCATAGGCATCACATATGGCTCAGTGGTTAAAATTTTAAATGATCACTTGGGTATGAGAAAGCATTCCGCAAGATGGGTGCCGCGATTGCTCACAATCGACCACAAACGCAAACGTGTGACAACTTCGCAAGCGTGTTTGGCGTTGTAAAACCGTAATTTGGACGAGTTTTTGCGCCGTTTCATAACCGTGGACGAAACATGGATCCACTACAACACACCACCACCCAAAACAGTGGGTTTCTCGGGGTGAATCGGCCCCAAAGAAGGCCAAGGTGGGTTTATCAGCCAATAAAGTAATGGCGACCGTTTTTTGGGATGCACGCGGCATTATCCATGTGGACTACCTTCAAAAGGGTAAACAATAAATGGTGAATATTTTGCCAACTTAATGGGTCAATTTAATGTGAGTTTAAAAAAAAAACGACCGCATTTGACCAATAAGAAAGTTCTTATTCACAGGACAATGCAAGGGTGTACACTATGTGCAGTTTCCATGTCGAAAATTCAAGAATTGGGCTACGAATTGCTACCTTATCCACCCTATTCTCCTGATTTAGCCCCGAGTGACTATTTCTTGTTCCTAAACTTAAAGAAGTGGCTTGGTGGAAAGAGATTTGAGTCCAATTATGAAATCATTTCACAAACTAATGCCTATTTTGATGACCTCGGGAAATCACATTTTTGGGAGGGATAAAAACATAGGAGAGTCTTTGGACAAAGTATGTGGATCTCAAAGGAGAGTATGTTGAAAAATAAAATCAAAAAATATCCGTAATACTGTATTTTATTCAAAAAGTCACGGACTTATTGACCCGCCCTCGTACTTTGATACTTTCTTCGATTAAATAAGAGGTAAAATAAGTCCAATTTTCAATTGCATGGGGTAAAAAAAGGTGGACATTTCCTGCTCGTAATTTTTTTGTCAACACGTTCACAAGGGGTGTTGATTGACCGGACTCCGATTTGAAAATTGCCCACAAATTACCCTCGGTATTAGTACTTGTTGACAATATTTTTATTTTATCATCAATTGTATTTAAATGTAGTGTGATTTTGTAAATTAAATAAATAAATCTTGTACTTAGGCAACAATTGGTTTGAATAACTACTCGCATAACTATGTTAAGTAGAACAGTATACTATGTTCACCCATCTTTATTTAATTATCTCCCACAATAGAAATCAAATGTACTACAATAGGATAATACGATCCAATGAACCATTTGTTATACCAGCCTACATTTAAGCGCTAATGAACACTAGCCTCAAGTATTTGTTCAGTGATATTGTTCATAGTCTTGCCTGCTCCGTAAATATGTATTATACAAGAGAAAACCAACATCAGTTCGTATTATATAAAGTGATGTAATGGAACAGTTAATTTAGCAGCTCTTAATACTACCCGCAGCATGAGCATAAGGGTAAGTGGTGAGCAATTGACCTACATTACCTTAAATGAAGTCATTAGCAAATCAGGTAAATCGCCTATCCTCTCCTCAAATGTTAATTTTGTGAACTTTAAGTCTTCATTACGTAAGTATTAATCAAAATTATAAGGGAATCGAATTAAATGTCGTTGCGCTGAAATCGAGGATGAGAAATCAATCGGTAATTACCGAGTGACGCGTGACGGTGAACGTGAATTGTTGTTTGAACAGATTCATTAATTTTGTCGAGTGCAATGATGGTAGTAATGATATAATTCTACTTAATTCGTTTATAGGTAAGCACTGCTTTTTCATTAGGGCTTTGAAGTCATTAGGGGAGGCTTATATTCAGTATATGATAATTATGATGACCATGTTTGTTTTTAATGCGTGTGCTTAGTACGTATCGCACGAGTTGTCCCAAATTACAATGCGACCCACTAATAAAATAATTAATACACCGCTATGATACTAAAAATTAAGACGTTCAACCTTAAATGCCAGTACGTACCTACTGATGTATTTATATCTTTAACAAGGCTATACTCTTATACTTTTATAGCAGTACGTGAGTAAGTTACGATTTTTACACATAAAAAAATTGATGCGTAAACATTCTCAGAACTGATGAGCTTACACCACGACTAGCGAAAATCCTTTAAATAAATTATGGTCATAAATATTTATTCCACTAAACCCGTAAAGATGCTGTAGTAATGATAGTAGATAAGTATAATATATTATCAATATGAGCAATGTACGGTTTACGATTATCGGGTCCTTGGTTTACGATGAAAATACAAGGATTTTGGGACCCGTAGCCAAAGGTGCTAACATGGCCGTATTAAAGGCTGCACTAGCCGACCAAGTATTATGCAAATATTTCTATGTGTCTAACCGAAATAGGTAGACTGACGTAAAAACTGTAAACAACTATAAACTAATTCTAACCTAAAGAAGATTTTAGCTGTATTTTGTATAAACAACGTTACATATAAACAAAATATCTATATACCTTACTTATGCTTATTGTGTCATTATGTATGTTGCCGTGCCCAACCGGGTTTCATGTTTAAACTAATCTGCTAATGTAATATCGATACACCTACACATGAATGCAACAAATGATTTGAGTTTTAGTTTGAGTTACTAATTTTGAACACACATATAAATTCAAAACTGAAATTTTAATTTCTGTCAATATATAGGTTGTTGCTTTTTCGAACGATGATGCTTTGTATTTACCTAACCACATTAGAGGATTTTTGTCCTTCTTTTACTGTTATTATACAATAACTTAAAATAAACGTTAACATTTTTCTACGTCTAAGTCGTACGGAACCATAATTCAAGATTTACTATGACTAGTTTACTTTTGAAGGCATACCTAAATCCACAGATAGCATCGTAATGTACTTTCGAACAAACATGATGTGAGTACGTATTTTAGGAGTATAAAAATTGAGTTTAGATTGTAATACCTAATCCTTTTAAATTCGGTTTTGTAAACGATCGCATATATACCACAGAATCACTATCGAAGGTTCGCGTGAATGGATTTATCGGTCCAATTTTACATCGTCTAAAAGTTTTTAGACCGTTATTTTAAAAAAAGTAATCCCTTCGTTTTGAATTTGCAACTTGTATGTATATATTTTTGTTCAATCTGCTAGAATAACATATAGTTGAAGGTCTCTTTAGCTCGTCAAAAATGACTATTTATTACAAAGAGTCCTAGGTCATTAACAGCTATCACAGACATCACGATACCATCATCATAGGTACGAACCAAAAAATGCCTAATACTTAAAGTTATGCGTTATGCCTGCATTCAGCATGATGTCTAGAACAGTCGATTGGAAACGTAATTGTATCTCACGGCTTCTTGCGCATCCCACGGCTCCCTGCTATCTTTATCAGGACCTTAATCTACCTTCTGGTTGAACGTCCGAATGATCAGCAAGCACAGCGACCCTATTACATTTAAACAAAATTACCTTCTTAAAACTTCGACCTGACTAATAAAAACTTAACTTTAACAGCCTGACTAAGTATTTCGTAGTTTAAAAGGCTCTTAGCAACAACATTATAAGGATTCACTTACACAAACACGAGTCATAAGATAGATAATGTCCAAGGTAGGCTTTAAGACCTTATCACACTTTCCAGGGCTTTGCACACATTACGCTGTCCATTACAAAGTTTTATCAAGATGTATTTTAACCTTTATGTGTTCAAGAATAAGATAACCTAGTATAATCCTGCGTCATGAGTTTTTACAACCTTTTTTTTATTCCTAAGAATAGGATTACTACATTAGTTTGTTTGAAATTGTTGTCGTGTATAATGGTATTGTAATTTTACGTAAATTATACAAAGTTTAACAGCTGAGCACGACATCTCTTAGTCAGTGTCCAAGTTGGAAAAAGTATTGTTTAGTTTCATTTTTAAACTTCGCAGTTAAAGTGATATCATGCGACCTGTAATATTTCTTTTGTCTTTTCGTAGCACCTTTTTGTAGCACCTTTTTGTAGCACCATTTCGTAGCACCTTTTCGTAGCACATTTTCGTAGCACTATCGTAGTACAATTTTTAAGAATCGATATAATAATTATGGGATTCTTTTGTTGTTTAAAATTGATACGATCGCATTCCAAAGCTTTCAGTTAACAGTCTCTGTATAGTTAAATTTTCTTTGCTAACATTTATACATTATTTATCAATATCGATTAGGCCATTATTTATCCAGCTTACTTTCAAATGCAGGAGATTAATAGTCCCATCAAGGCTCAGAAGAAACTCATACAAGCAAAATAGCCCCCAGTTTATCTTATAGCAAATTCTTTAAAAATATTCTGATTTATACAGCATATATTATATTATTCATACATAAAGTTTTTGTAGATAAAAAAAATATTGCGTATAAAACCCAAATTTTATAATACTCGGTTGGATAAATATTCATATTTAAACTTTTTACTGGTCTGTATTAAGAAAAATATTGTCATAACGTATAGCTTAAATGCAAATGGGCGTTTTAAATTCATTTAATCATGGCTGATAAACCTCAGAGACCTATTATTAAAGAAATAATTGAGAAAGAAAAATATAATATGTTTTATACTTATACGATACATAGTAGGTATCTGTCATAGATTTCTACTGGTACCTAGGCACATATTTGAACTAAATAGGTCACAACTACAATTATTCCAACGCACATGCGATTACCAATACATGTTCTATAAGTTCAGAATCGGAAATTATGGAATCGGTATAATCAGTATAGAGAATATCGACGAATCTATTTGAAGTAAACAAACTCCAATACATATTAGATATACAATCATTTTTTGCAGGAACCTGAAATAAGATATTTTTACCAACTTTAAGCTCATTCAATTACTCAAAGACCTGAACACCAAATAAAAACTCTAGATACCTAAACAATTACCATAAGGCATGAAATTTAATAAAAAAAAAACACGAATCTTCAAAAAGAAAGTACGGTAACGTAAGCATCCGATTTATATTACTTAAAACCTTGAAACTGCGATCCATCAAATTGGATTCCTTTGACTATACAGTCTTAAATTCTCTGTTCATTTTTCTATTGAAATATTATATGAAAATTGTTCCAGTACTTGGACAAGTTGGAGTATTCCTCACGTTTTGAAATTGGATGTTGAAGTGTAAACTACGTCTGGGGATGGGACTAGACGCTTAAGTACAATAAGTCTGTCATATGAGACGCAAAGTTTCTAAAAATAAGTACCGTCTGGGTTTTATAGGCAAAAAATATATTTTTCATACACTTTTGGCAGTTACTATGATAAACTATCGGCTATGTGTTTTGAAATTCGATCCTGGTTGTGAATAAAGTATTAAACGATACTAAAACTGTCTATATAAGCCTATAATAGCTGTGCGTCTGTTCACGTACCAAAAATAAAATTGTTGCTAAACCAACGTAAAATTAAATATTTTACCTTAAGAACATTTATAGAATGCAAACAATATAATCTAAATACTCCAATTACCTTGTATTATGTAATTCGTCTTCTCAAAATACACTAATTGAATTTCATCGCGTAGGTACTTTCTGTAGCGAGAAATTGAATACTTTAATATTACTGAGGAAGTATGTGGAAAGTTTTATCAGTTTGCTTGGATTCTCATGAAACCAATCTATCTCAAAACTAAGTTACAATGGCTGTGGATTCTCCGATTTCGTGAATCCTTTTATTGTGACTGATTAGAAATTCCGTAGGTATTCTTAAAAGGGATCGAATGAATGAGATAGGACGAATAGAGTTTGTTGAAGCTACTATTTTGATAAAGTGGTAGACTATCTAGTTTTGTACAGTTAGATTCCTAGGTCAGGCAAAGGTCGTTCAATTTTCGCTCCACACAAGATCGTACATTTGGGCTTAAGAAAGTGTGTGTTAGATTTCAAAATTTCTTTTTATAGCCCTTTGACCAAATGATATCCAATGTTACAGTTGTGAAATTGTAAATAACAGACGAAAATTTAATGCTATATGTAACTATGTATAATATCAAATAAAAAAGGTGTTACATTATGTGTTATATTCCTACGTTTAACAAAGGAAACGACAAAAAACATTTCATATCGAGGACAAAACAATAACATTAACAAGCAGCGAGACACGCGTTTTATGTGACAACGGAAGTGCGTGCAAGGAACGCAGGGAGATATGCTATGTATGTAGTACATACATATGTACACACACATATTTTTACACCAAATGAATGCTGTTCCCTTCTACACAGCTCAGCCAACATGAGTACCAGTTACTTATCTCCTTTATATGTTTACACAACATTACCACATTAGAAAATGGTACTTTTACGCCGAAAACGAGGCAGTTCTCTTGATTATACGATGTTGTGGTCTAATGACCATCACAATGAACATTTCGTAATTCCAAGCTCTTGACGGGACGGTTTATGGTGATGACATGAGGTTTGAGAGCCGTTCTCGAATGTGTATATAATTTTATATTACGCTCTAGAATGTGTACTTACTCCATCCATTTCTTTAGAAGTCGTCTTTAGTCTAGTAGGTAAAACAATCATAGATTAAAAAAATACTCCATATTCTAAGTATGCTTCAACTGCTAGCAGCTACCAATAGCTAGACAGCAGCATCATCAGTAACAAGAAATATAAAATCATAAGTACATCAGAATCTGTTTCAATGCGCTGAGATGATATATTGAGAAGTTTTCGGTTCTTAGTCAAATGCACAATGCCTGGCTAATAGCCTTTCTTTACTCATTACTATCTTAATTGACCTAATAAGAAAGAGAGAAAGAAATACCATTCATTCCAAACGCTAAATTAATAAATGAGTGACACGTATAGTTTACACAAATATTTGTAAATACATGAGATTTTATAAAAAAAATGTACCACGTTTGCGGCGAAATGGGAGCAGTTCAGCAAATGAAAATAGTAACATAAAATACAAGACAATTTATACACTTAATTACGTTAACTTTATTACCAAAGTCAAGACCACACCTCAAAAATTACCCTACTCAAACTAGTTACTTAGTAGAGCCAACCTCAGGTCTATTATTAATACGTCTCCGATATTAGATGAAAGCCTTTCCAGTGCATAATTTTACTCGAATTAATATATTCATACATTCGCGCCTACCTTGAGGTTGTTGATGTTCCCTAAACTAATTTACCCTAACGACTCCCATAATGTTAGGAAAGATACTAACTGTAATTATATTCGGGTGAAAATCAAGTGAGGACTATCCTTGATAACTCCACTGGGTGATCTACATTCGACCTCGAAAGTTAATTAACAAAGGAGCTAGTAACGAATACTGGATGACTTGTAGGTCTATGGGTACTGCCTATTTGTTTTTAGGCGCAACTAAATTGGTCTAGCTCGTGTTCAGGCAGGCAATTTGAAATGTTTCTCGAAATTAGTCTACTAAGTCTTCTACCTATGACTTTGCTTGTCTTAACTTGCTTACTTTGCAGAGTAATAAAAAGGGAAATTCAAAATCTTTGAAGCCTCATAATTGATTTTTATTAAATAACACATAGTCACCAACGTGTACCAATCTCGCATATACTAAAAAAAAGCAATCAGCTCATTTCAAATAATTAAACCTTATCTTTTATTACAAAGCATTATTAATACAAACGGTATGAAAAAGGAAATGTTTCGACGCGTTGATCGACACTTTAAAACGTATAAAGAGCGAGGTAATCGCGTCTCAGTGTGTCAGAGACCCATAACATTAAGTGTTATTGCTTTCTGTGCCTCGGGAACAATGTGAAAATCTTCTTCATTACCTAAATTCTCATTACCGAGGGATATTGTACCAACAGAGGACTTAGCTGTCTGTCTGGAGGATTATTTTTGGTAATCTCATAGGACACGTATAAAGGTCTAAAAATAATGTAATGGACGATGTTCTAAGACTCGTAAGACAAATTTCTTAGGAATAAGAAACGCAAAAATATGTGATGTTTAAGAATGGTCTATCGCCCTAGCCAAAATCTATAATCCACTTTGAGGGCGTTCATAGTACAACTTTGGAAATATTTATAAAAACGTAGTTTACATATATTCATTTGTAGTGATCTCTACTATCATCGAGAAATGCAAATAATATGTTTGTCGAATATTACATCACATTACACGCAATAGACCTTACTCGTAATTGGACGGCCGATGGTCGAAATTAGCTTGAACCGCTATTATAAATAAGACAGATTATAAGTTTATGCGTATGTTTGTTACTCAAACATATCAAATCGATTGAAGGAAGCGCAATGAAATTTGGAACAGGGTAGATTATGGTCTAGATAGATAGGGGTAAATTATGGTCTACATAGGCTAGGCATAGGCACAAACTTTTTAACGAAACGCGGGCAAAGTCACTGGCAAAAGTTAGTACACTAATATATTACGCTCTAATACTTTCTTGTTATGACTTATCCTATTAAAATACGTACATAAACTGCACTTCAATCCCATAATAACAGTCTTAAGATAACACTACCCTACTCATTTGCACTATTGAATTTTATAAGCCATACCATTTGTATGCATGGCTTCTACCGATACCAGCATATAACCTAACCACACTTTGCTCCCTTATCGAAGTGCAAGACGAGGGGAAGATGACTGCTTATGGCATGTTATGTGATATCAGCACCACTCATATTAATAACCATAGCTTGCACGTGTGTTATCTATTCAGTTTTATGGTAAATTGTCTTAGCATGGCTCAAGTATCTATGTGTATTTGAGCTGCTACAACAGCACCTAACAGAGTTTCTTGGTTAAAAACTATTGGGTTACTCATTAATATGTTAGTTGGCTAGTTGGTTGCCATAATCCTAATTTAATTGTTGTTTTTCGGCTTACTCGCTTAATTATTTGACGAGGAGCTCGACTAGTTTGAAGTTCAGATTTGAAGTTCGGGATCAGAACCCAACACCAATGCAGCCACTGGAGAACGAGTCAAACGGGCTAACAGTGTCCCGTGGTCCTCGGAGATAGAAATAAGTCCGTGTGATTCCAAGTAGAGAATGTGATGGGCGCGCATCTCGAATCACCTCGTGTCGCGAAATGCTGCTCATGAATATGAGCCTCTACCTTGAAATAAGCCTGATCCGGAGCTGCGGACTACCTAGCAGATTTACCGGGGCTTCGACTCGACAAGCAGTAGTAGGAACGGGGTGGCTTTAAATCAGTCAGTAAGAGTCTGACACTCCCTCTCGCCTCGCCCAGGGCGGGAAAAGACGTAGGATGAGTTTCCCACCTCAAAAAAAAAACCTGGAAATAAGACTTAAAACTAGTCGAGTTCCTCACCAAATAATTACGTGAGTAAGCCAAATGAATGTCTCACGAAAGTGATATATAACATAGAATAATCCTGTAATCTTACGCCTAATATTATGCTTCATTATGTGCCCTTTGTTTATATCTAGGACTACGTAATGCCGGTCAGTCACCTCATACCTGGATTTCAAGCGCCTAACGGCCGGCGACGGGTATAATATTTATCATTTTAGGTTTTGTAAAAGAATAAAAATGTTCATTTATATTCAAGTCTATATTGTACATTGATCAATTAAAATTCATGATAGACTTTAGTCTTAAATCATACTGATCACATGCTCACCCATCAATATTAAGCATAATTACGGTATTTAATATTAAATGATTAATGAATTTTTCAACCTTTTAATATGCGTAGGTAAGTTCTTACGTTATTAGCAAACATAAGAGGTGATGTAACAGATTTATTATTGCCTGCGATCAGTCTTCGGAGAAGGCGGCTCACGTCACGACAAACTGATACCGCAGCGAGTGATGGATGAATGGCTAAAACATTAATTTAAAACTTACATGGCCCTCGGTTTGAAAATTTGATAAGGGAACTTCGTATGACAGAAGGGGGAAATGGAAATAAATAGAATTATAATGAGCATCATTTGGGTGAAGTTAGGATATGAATCATTACGAATATGATACTTCAAAAACAATTATAAAGCTTCATGTGGTTGTTCAACAAATCTAAATTGATATATCTTAGAACTGAAAGGAAAAATTACATACCTACAACTCGATAGATTCAAATATCAGCAAAGCATAGAATATATAGCGTAGAGCAGAACACATAAAGTATCAGTAAGTACCCCAAAACTCAAAACTACAAAATCTGAAACAAGAAAAATGTATTACTTAGCATACAAAACAAATAATGAAATACCCCTTCACTTGGAAGTAGCAAAACAATCGTTCATAAAATCCGCTTCGTGCCATTTCTACAATATTCCACCATTCACAATGGATGAGAAATTCCCAAAGTTTGCGATATCTGCGCGTCCAAACGGGTCGTGATCCCAGTGTAAGCAACAAAGCCAGTTGTATATTGCGGATCTCAATATTGTACGTGTTTTGAAGAGAAATGGATAACTTAAACGGTATCAAGTTTAGTAAATGCATGAGTAAAGTGACCATAGCGGGGTGCTAAACAGGCAATGGACTTGTAGTCGATATCATTGCCTTATTTGAGGGAATACAAATTATTTTAAAACGAGCATACTTCTGTTTAGTATGGTCTACAAAAATCTAAATTTCTAACAATAATATTTGTTACCAAACTAAGCTTTTAAATTACATAAAATATTGATCGAAAAAAAATACAAATAAAAAAATAAAATTAGTTAATGATCTGTCAGCGTCTTCACCCGCTTTCCCGAGGGATACAAAGTAGCCAATGTGACAGACCATAATCTATTCTAATTCCAAATTTCATCCAGATCCCTCCAGCAGTTTTTGAATGAAAGAGTAGCAAATATCCATACTACATCCAAACTTTCGCATTTATCATACGAGTATTACATAATAGGATTTTGTTAAAATCGAAATGAATACCAAATAGACACTATATAATTAATCTTTAACCTAGTACATTGTCCAAAGTGTTGTTAGTAATATAAAACAATTAACCCAAGGAAACTTTCTTGGTTCGCTTCAATATAATTAACCACACAATGCTTTTAATACAGTAGAGGTATATTAATCATTGGGTTGTTCACGAACAACCGTTTCTGTTGAGTACCAACAATTGTTCTACTAAGTTGAATAAAGAAACTCCAAGAAAAGATTTTCCATTTCTGAAAATTGTTTTAATACCATCTAATGTGGAAAAAAGTAATTCCCTTTTTAGTGTACTGCGGAGAAAATTGGAAAACAAAATGGATGTTTTTTAATCCAATTTCAAGTTGTGTACTGTAAGTTTTTTGTAACAAACTCGATTACATTTGGTTTATACATACTATAACATTAATTTACCACTTAACTCGCCTATTATTTTAATTCATTAATTTATTAACAAGTCAGATTCTGTATACTATACATACGAACACACATAATTATCATCATAAAAAGACAATTTTCTATCAAAAACTCCTTTACGACCTATCTATTTACTCATGCAACTAATCCCCAACGTATTCTTAAATTGTTCATTTCCATATGCAGTGCAACACAGAAAACCTCAAGCATTGTCTGCTTTTGAAAATTGAAGTCCAGATACAACCTTGTTCAACGTTGCTTAATTAACTCAATACAATTTTGTTCAAACCAACCAACAGCAACAGCATAATGCACGCAAACTAATTAAATTACACACGTTTTCATATAACTAACAGACTCATTACCATAAATTAAAACGTTCCCTGGCCACCACAATTCAAATTCTGTGAAATTAAATTATATTCATTAGAACTACGCAAAGTTAACCTCCAATTAGAACTACATGTGACGTCATTCACAAAACCAAACATGTGTACCCGTTAATCAGAATTTCATTTGAATATTCAAAGCAATTTCATTTCGAGTTGACGTGTTAACATAGGCGATACTTTCATATTCTTTCTAACGCTATTTGCGGGCTCAAAGATTTGTGAAGCAGCGCTTTTAATTCGCTTTCGAGTACTTACAAATGCGAAGTCCACAATTTGCATACTAAATTGTAAACCAAATAGAGGCCGGGAACATCTGCCTTAGATAAATCCATCCCGTTTTCTCACTGGGAAGTCGTTTGCATAGCTTGCCTGCTTCACGAAGATAAAAATGCAACTATCTCGCTTTCATCGTTTTCATTTTGTAAGTCTTGTTCGGTGCTTGTGTAAATTGGTGCAACTGTACCGAGATAAGATTGTTGATTTAATTGAAGTGGATGCGAACATGATCTACTTTGCAGTCCGTTGTGCAATGTTATTTGTTAGTAAAACGTTTGTTGTGTTACAATGATGAGATTTGATTGCGTTGTGTTTATTGTTTGTAGTGTTAGACAGTACGTGAATAGTGGCATGTGTAACACCACACAATTAGGTATATATAGCTGGAAAGGTTTTAACAACTACTAGCTTATTACACTTCTCACATATGTACACAGAAATGCAAATTAGGATACACCTACAAACTTATTTACAACTTACAATTAGGATACCTCAAACACTCGCACTAGTTATGAGTACCTACTCATTTTTTTCTGCAAGAACCACATAATAATAAAAATGTAGCTGATAAATCTGGAAGAAGACAAATCATACATACCAATTCAGTGTGTTGGAAGTGATTCGGGTCGAAAGGGAGGAAGGGCTCACCCTTGTAAACTCGGTTGGCGGGGATAATTTCATCACTATCGGAACCCGCCAACTAAATCAAAAACTATCTTCGTAACTTATAAAAGGATTATCTATTCTCACTCTCACTACGATCTTAGATGTTTTATCTGAAATTGAAGATCTGCTTTATTGCACTTGAGTGGAGTAAGTGAATTTTAAACATTTGGATTCTTGTTTTAAATGAGTTCTCATTCCGTTCGGGTGTGGTTACTGCGAGGTCTTTGTGAATAAAGTCTTTTGGGAACGGACGTTTATATCTACTTATCCAAATGTTTTATGTACGTTCCTATTCATATAGAGTTGCCAGTGTAATTACTACTTTAGACAACCTTTGTTACGGTAGATATTGCATTTATATGAATTACATTGTTAAACTGTTAGGTGTGACTTTATGAAGTTCTTTTTATTCACTGTTAGAAATAATACTAATCGAATTCAAATGTATTCTACGGATAGATCTTAACAATAACTGGAATTTATATGGAACAAACAAGCGTGTTTGAAAATAAAAAAGTAGGTAATTTATTTTTACATAATTGGCTTTCTATACTTTAACACCTCATTCCATAAATTTCCTACATAAACCAAAGCAGCACGAAGTTTTCACATTTTTACTAAGTTATGAATATTTACGACAGCAAATAATAGCAGGACGTACGCTAAAAACTTTATTTATCTCGTAAAGAGGAAGGCGCGAAAAATAAATATATGCATACCTTAACTTGCTTTTTTCCGCGGTGAAAATTTAAAATGCGCGCTGTTCGTGGAAATGCTTGGTTGAGTCAGAAATTTTTAATAAAATATTTAGTTTTTAGACTACCTACTTAGTAGAGCTAGAAGCTAGAAGTCGTGTAAATAAATGAGCTGGGATACGTGGAATTTAAATAGAAGAGTTTCATTATTTTTATTTCTTTACTTAATATTTTCTAGTTTCATAAAATGAGCAACTTTAGGACTAAATCAAATACTCACTTTATCAAATAACCTATAGATCATAATAAGCCATAAATGTCTATTAACGTAACCGAACCCAAAGATCTTGAACAAATACAATATTTTCTTGGCTCTGTAACATTTATACTCATTCAAGGCTTACAGCAAATTGCGCTTGACAAAGATCAACAGTAGGAAAAAAGAAGAAAGATTAGTTTCCGACTTTATCGCGTGTTAAATCGACGATCCGTTGCACGGGCGCGGACAGATTAATCCCGCTTGCATAAGACTTTTTTCACATTTCAACGGAATTATGCCAGCTTTTATCAGATAAATGGAACAGTGCGGGAATCTGAAAAGAAAGTGATTTTATCAGAAAGTTTTCGGCCCGCAGAGAGCGCGGACGTGACACATATTTCACGATAGTAATGCGGTTTTCATGGACTTTTACAAGTAATCTCCAAAATCTTCTAATATGTCTAATCTCCTTGTTATTTTGTGGGAGCCAAGAAAAATAACACGGGCGAAAATATTCCTAAATATCTCCAGCTTTGATAACAAGGAAAATGTTAACTTTACTCCTAAAAAAAATCAGGTATACGTAATAATACCATTAATTTCAAAAAGCCTTTTTTCAAGAAATGGAAATAAGACAAACACACAGAAACTTGAGAAAATAAAATTTAAGTGGATTCATTGAAAAATAACCGTAGATAAATCCGACGTCAGGTCATATTCTCGGCTTACCTTCACCAAAAAAGGTAATAAAGCCCCCTGACCCTCGCATTTCAAATGTAAATCTATCCCGTCGGCTTGCAGACATTTAAACATTTATTTACTTGGCTATTGGACGAAGTGCGACCGACTTAGGTTCAATCTCAATTTTACAGGCCACCAAATAAAAAGTTTAAGGTTCTTTTAAAGCCATAAAAATGACATTCCGTATTTTGTTCGAGGTTAAATATATTCGTGAATACATCTGCGATAAAGGTTTATTACCTACCTTCTGTATAAAAATGTCAACTTTTGCCCATAAAATGAATACGAGACCTCAATATTTTCCTTAGTACCTATCGTTTATTTCCAAACTTCAACGCGTAACAATTGTAGCAGCTTGGTAATGCAACACATACAATGTCTAGAATATTTGATTGTAAACCAGATATATGGTAAAAATAAATAAGGTATAAAATTTCTCCGATGTTTTGCTCCTTCATACATAAAACTCAAAACAAATTTAAGAGATATGGATGGATGGATGGTAAGAACAAACAGTATTTCGCACGAGAAACAACAGGTATATTTCATAAACAAGTTATTAACTGGATTTATATACTATATATTAAAACAAACACTTTTTCTTTAAATATAAATACCTAACTGATATAATGCGCAAACAAATTTTCAACTCCCATTACTGAAAAAACTTCGTCTATAATTTTTATATTTAATTTGTTTGCAAAGTGATTTATACGGTAATTTTGTTTAAACGCGTGATTTATAAATACAAGTTCTTTGTTTTATTAGCAACTATAGATAACAATATGAAAAAAAAATCTAAGAAGGTGTCAGATAAAGTGCTGATAAATAATAAATAAACATGTAAGTAGAAAGTTTCGATATTTTTGTTAAAAAAAAACGTTACTTTTCACAAAATTTATCGGTAAAAATCTTTGAAAGCAGTCAATTCTTATATTATGCTTATGTTATGATTTTATATTATCAATATTCGATTAAATTTTACATGTTATTGCTGTTATACCAAAAATATTTTTTCGAAATTATATTTTTTTCAAAAAACTTGTCATAGTTTATTTTTCTCAAATCCTATTATAAATAGACGCTATTTGTAATACATAAGTCTTTCTTTAATATAATTTAATTAAAATGCAAATCCCGCATTACATTACAAAGACAAAATTAATACATTAGTCCAACTGGATTCAATAGCCTATTTATTAACTTTATTATCTACATTTGTAACTGCGGCCGAAAAACGATTCTAATGAAGCATTGAGTTGAGAGATTCATGAGTAACGTCTTATAAAATAACCAACAAATTTTTATAACTTATGGAAACATTTTAAAATGTAGTTTTCTATAAAGTAAATATTTATAATCACATTTTAAGATTACATGAATAATCCGTATTAAAAGTAAATTATATTTTAAATGTAGTTATCGGATTATTAATATTCTTCCATCCTCCTATACAATTATACTTTTATACGTTAACATATTGGTTCATGAATCAATCAGTCCTAAAACTACCTCATCAATCGTTTAAAAAGATAAAAACCTACACGATCAAGATGGAATGCCTCTAGGGAGCATGCTCGGTCCACCAAAACAAATGCTCGTATGTCGAACACTGGATGCGAGCTTTATTTAGAGCTGAGGTAGTAATTGGTCGGCCGCACATTTTTATTCTATAAACAAACCAGCTATCCCGAATGCCCAAACGTGACTGAGTCTTGTACGAGGAACCCCGAACGAAAGCATAATGAACGTCTTTGACTATTTTATTCTGCTGTGTAGGATTTCTTTTCACTTCTTGTATAGAAAGGGAGGTTATCTGATTGCTGTTTTTAATGGAACGTTTTTGAAAGATAAACTAATTATACCTTTGTAGCAAAAACTGTGATTTTATTTAATGATTCGTGAATTATAGAAGGAACTAGTATTAATGAGCCGGTTTAAATTATGCTAACGAACATTATTCTACACAAAACTCACAAAGCATTTGTAACACTGTGAAATTGCAGGTTTTGTACACGGTATTTTACCCAGTCATTGTTGCTTTCAGACATAATGAATAAATGGAAAACAATCCATCTCTACGAAAAATTACACGTATGCTGGCAAAAATATTCATAAATCAAAAGGTCAAAACCAAACTACACGTCACGTACAATATTGTTTTTGTGATGAACCAATGTTTAACTTCTCTCATTTGATCTGCCCAATTTATCAAATGGTATACCTTCATATTATGTACATAAAAGCAATGCATTCACAAAATTACATTTAGGCAATCGTGCGTACCAAAGATCCATTGAACTCTTTCATTAGTCACGCTTCAGAGGCAAAAGCTAATTCGAATTGACCCAAGTCCCTAAACAGCTATTTTCAACTAAATCCATTTGGCTATCATTTGAATATATCCCACAGCGGCCACTCATGAACGAGGCCTAATATTAACGATATTTAGCTAAGTACCAAAGCAAACTGTAATTGCTAACGATGTCACACAAACCATTCGTATTGGAAATTGGTCAGCAATTTCTGCAAACTCCAATGTAAAAATATCTGCATGAAACTGGGAATATTTTGGTGAGATCGGATAAAACTTAGAAATGTTTGAAGATAGTAATGAAGATGAAGGAAAGTCTTATAGAAGTATTTCACATAACTACATTACGTAGTGACAGATTATAATGATAGAGTAGATAGATTATAATGATAGAGTAATTAGGTACTAACTAAAAAACACATCAAAAGGCATCCATAATTACTTAAGCAGGCAGCAAGATTGCATGCTTACGAGCTCAATAAACCAAAACTATCACACTGAAAAACAACAGTATATTGAATAACAAAATTTTGTTCATGGATTGGTTCCACGTGTTAGGTTGAATACAATGACCTCGATTTTTTTCTAATCCTCAAGAGGAGCGATTTTTATCTCCATTATCACAGAAATAAAGCCAGTTAGTTAAAGCGGCCAAGCACTTGACCAACTTTTTAATACCACGTTCTTTTAAACTTATACATTTTCCATATCGATCAAAACTGTGTCCAAAGTTAATAGGAAGAAGAAAGAAAACTTGACTTTACTTTGTGAAGGTTTCATTTTGTTGTAATCCAACTTTTGTATTATTATTTAGTTTGTACCAAATAGTTATAATACTGTTGTTAGCTATAATATAGTTTTGAATGGACCACGCTTTCGTAAGTCATATAAATATATGTACTTACATATATATCGTCATGCCTTTATTCCCCGAAGGGGTAGGCGGAGGTGCACATTATGACACGTAATGTCACTGTACAATGTACACCCACTTTTCACAATGTATATTGTAAGTCCCATGTAATAAATAGGTGGTGAGAGCCCATTGAAATATAAACATTAACAAAAAAAATAAATGGCTACACAAACAAAACGAATCATCACTGGTACCGTACATCATATGTAGCATTTAGTAAATTGTAATACAAGCATAGTAAAGTTTTAGTTTTAAAACAAACACTAGGTACTCAAGTTTCTCTCAAGTCTACATAGGAATAAACCGTCCGTTGACAGAGCAAAGAAAAGTTGGGACAAATGATCATTAACTTCTACCGCCTTTTACTTGCATTTTGCTAGCTCTTGAGGTAAGTTTGTACAATACATTATTTTAAATGACTTACAAACTCAAACGTTAAGTTGAGTAGATTGAATTTGTAAGAATTTACAGTTGATACTTTCAACTAGAAACTTAATATAATAGGATAGATGACTGATTTGTTTGATGTCCATCTGGTAGATTATATTAAATTATTAGATACATATTTTTCAAACAAATACTTTTGACAGTATATTAATTTAAAACTAGTGGTCGCCTAGTGGTCGAAATTCGACCATATACGATTTAATTTACAATACCACTTAACATACGTTCAAGGATAATTTTTATTTAACTCAAACTCAAACAAACTCTTTTATAAAACTCTATTCATATAAGACGTGAGAATATCATCGCGATGTCTGTCAATTTTGACGTTTTGTCAAATACGATCAGATACTATGCATGTGTGTGTAATGTTTTATTTATTGATTTAATGTATTTTATAAGCATTATTTTTGAAAAATATTGGCGTTCTTTACTTCTCCTACACATAAACTATAAGTGTATCAAATTTTATGCTCCTACGTTCGCGCAATTATCGTAAAAATGGGTACAAAGTTTTTGCATCACGTATTAATATATAGATATCGCATGACGTCACTTTTAGGTACGTTTTATACTTAGAAATGATGCTGAATGCTGAAGCTTCCACGTCTAAACTTTTTTCGTTTTATCTAAGTATTGTTCTTTTTATATGATAAAATAAAAAATACGTGTCTAATATTTTATTCATTATCTAACAGACGGACTAATTAGATTTTAAATTTTCATACCCCGTCAACATCTCTATTCCAGGAAGAAAAGGCGTAGGAAAACACAAAATGTGACATGCGTATCGGGTTCTAAAATCTTATGTCAAAAACAGCATTTTAACCAACCTTTGGAGTTTTACAATAAAAGCTTAATGCTCATAATTAGCACTTTAGAGCACCATGACTAACCAGTCGTCTTTAACCGACTTCAAAAAACAAGGAGATTTCAGTTTGACCTGTATGTATGTTTGTGCGCAATTATCTTGCGTTTGGCTGAACCGATTTTGATGCGGTTTTCAGCATAGTATTTTTCAGACTCAGAAGTAGGTTTTGGAGATAAAAAATGGGGGTGATAAAGAAAATTTAAGGCAGTTCCTTACTTTTTAAAAATAAAGTTTTATTATCCACGATAAATCTACGTTTACCTATTATTTACTTCCCCTACCGATACTAGTGAAGGAAAATTACTCATATAACCACATTTGTCAATGTTAGCGCGCACAGGCATTAATAAGTGTAGTCACACTATACTGAGTGGCATAGCAACGCTATCGGCTAACTCTTATAATTAATTATGTTGCAGTATAAATATTGTTTATGCATATAATATAGTGATTTTTATAATCGACTAAAAAGAGATGAAGATTTTAGAAGGCTACCACTACTACTATTAATCGAAAGGCTGCGACTCATTTTCAGTAATGTATGACACCTCTGTTTTAGATAAATTAATATAAGCGTTCAATAATATATTTATTTTTATAATAAATATCGTGAGGCATACTAATTCACCGCCGCGTCTGTGCACGCTGCTCATAATGAAGACTCTCTCTGTGTCTCCAAACTAGTAGAGGTTTTAATGTACGTGACTAAAATATGATTTTTAGTTAATGTTCTATTTTCCAACTAAACAAATACACTATCAAAGTAATCATCACCAACAAAATATTCCTTCTTATAACAAGTACTAAAGCTTAGAACACGTAAACTAACATCGCCTTAACAATCAATTAATTAGTTTCACGACTATCCCAAATAACTATACTATCTAAAGATATCTCTTTAATCAAACGAATCAAATATTCATTACATAAGAGATTATTAGCAAAGAAACGGTAATATCATTGATACGTAGATTCAACGGCACATCAATTAATTTATTATTGATGAACGTACAGACAAGAGGGAAAGATTAATTAATCGTATTACAATTAATTATTGCGTTATCTGCTGAGCGTGTCGCCATTCAGACCCTAATGTAATTATTTTTACACGGGTTTTATTAGTATCCTTTTATAAGGTACGTCGTGTGTGTATTTTAATCGAAGGCTTCTTTTTTTAATGTGGTAAAATCATCCAATGACTTCTCCCGCCAAGGACGAGGCGAAAGGGAGTGTCAGACTCGTACTGAATAAAACCACCCCGTTCCTACTTTTGTTTTTCGAGCTGGACCCCGGTGAACCCGATAGGTGGTCCGCAGCTCCAGTCCTAACCACCCCTAAACCGTTTTTTTTATTTATAGCATCATCCTATTCATACTATTTTGTTACTAACTACAAAAATAATTACGAAACTATCTTATCCCATAATCCTTATTGCCACAAGGATCAGTTTAAATTAAGCAAAGTTCTTATAAATAGGAAGGTTGTCAAGAACATTTAATTTTCCTACAAAATAGATAAAGCTAGGAATAAAAAAGTGCAAAGTGCAGTCTTTATTATTACTAACGTCAGCTTAACTTAGCAATGTTTTACGCAAAGTAGCTGTCGTTTCTACTTCCCTATCCTTTGGGAATTCTCTTGCATTACGGCTTTATCACATTGTGAATTTGTTTTACAATGTATGTAATGTCGCTTGCTGGCTTTGTTCTGGATAACAAATAAAGGTACATTTATAAAAATCTGAAATGGCTTTTAAAAAAACGAAAAAAAAACTAGTATAGTAGTATTTCTTTATTGCGCACCCAAAATGTTTTGTGGGCAGCCATAAACGAAAACACTATCGAGAATTCATTTTAATAAAGGACAGTGATCTGGATAACAACTAAATATACCTATAGAAAACTTGGAATGGCTTTAAAAACCCGAACGAAATTAAATATTTCTTTATTGCGCACTCAAATTTTTTGTGGGCAGCCATAAACGAAAACACTATATACTACACACTATTTTAATAAAGGACAGTTTATGAAGATTATTTTAGAATCAGTTCATGAATCCTGAATAACAGTATTATTTAATTAATTTTAGCCATGATCGTCCCATTGCAGGGCAAAGGCCTCCCTCGTAGAGTTTTTTGTGTTGAATAATAGTAAGCGCTGGAATTACCAGTCCTGGTATCCCCAAGGGAAACAGATTCGTGGAAGTGGAAGATTCAAGACTAGAATTACACAAAATATTGAAAATCGTAACCAAAACAATCTCAGTACAGTATTATAAGATTTCTCAGATTAGATTACAGAATCTAAATTTAGTTCTCACTTCTAGCGAACGAGAGTTAGATAATAGTACACGGATTAGTTGACGAACGTGCTCAAAATAATTAATAATATTAGGTACACTGGAATAAACAGCAATGTATTAGCTATTTACTTGTTATGTAATGTATGTTACTAGGTTAAGTAGTACTTGTAGTATTTCTTAAAGAAAGTACCAATTTAGGAAAAGATTAAGTGTTCTGTAGTACTTGTTAATCAGGATTTTAGTCTAATGAGATATAAATTAAAGTTGAAAATACTTCAACTACAGCTAAAGAGTTGTGTAGGTAGTACTCGTTACTTTATATGTTTATTGCTGGCACAATTTCTTATTTAATACATATCACATGATCCTACGTCTTTACCTATGACCAAAGCATACACAATTACGTTTGTAAACACAACTCACTATGAAAATCTCTGATATTGAAGGATATTATTGTAGTTATTAGAGAATTTCGAAATAAAAATTCAATAATATTTTGCTTGATTTAGGGATCGATAACTCTTAACGTCCAAGACATAATCAAACTGCAGAGAAATCGCAAATTTCTTTATTTTTAAACATTTTAAGTTTTAAACCGTAAATACCACTTACACAATACATAACAGTCTAGAACCAGTCAATTTACCAGAACAATTTAAAATAGTCATGGTCCTTGGTCAGAGCAGCCAAGTGATAAAATTCCCACTTAAGAAAATTACAGACTCTTCAATAGCTACTATGGAACTACCATAAAAGTAAAGGCAGGGACGATAACAATTTAATTTTACAATCCATTGCACTTTTTCTTCCAGTCGTTATAATAACATAACTTAGAATGCTATTGTAAAAACGTATTGTATTCGGAATTATAATTTAAATCTTTAAATTGCGTATGAAAGTAGTAAAAGAGTTTTAAACGGATTAATCATTACATGAAAAAGACACTAAATGTCATACCGAATTCCATTTCAGTACCGAGTGTTAAGAATTCCGAACTCCAAACCTAAAAATTAAATCTTCTTTTGACCAATGTAAATAAACCTTACTCAGCCCAAAATCTTGGAATTAACACAGAGATTATAGATTAAGATCGGTTACTTACTTCGGTCTATACTGAAAAAGTTATAAGTGTATGGTATACGATTATTTTTCTGACGGCAAAGTGCGTATTTCTGAGTAATATTATACATATAAGCAAAGTTCAATAACCTTAGAACTCCCATAAAATATCTATTAATCATAATAAAACGTTCACGGTACGATGATTTAATTAGCGGGAGGACTCAGTGGCGCCTTTAATACACACGATTACACATTCAGTTATCAGTCATCTGATAAAATCGGATGTGTTGAATCATCGTCTTCAGTGACGGAAGTCAGCGGTTTAGGTCACTGAACTTTAAGTTAATTAGCGATAGTATTGTTAGTTCTGACTGTTTGGTTCTGACCGAGTGGTATACTAAAGGTAGAGAATCAATTCTTTATTAGGTCTATAGTTCTAACTGTTTGATTCTGAGTGAAGAGTAAACTAAAACTAAATGAGAAACGTAGAGAATCGATCATCAGGTCTAGCAAATTGGGTATTCTGTATTCGATAAGGCAAAATTAGGACTAGGATGATCATTGATGTTACTGATCGCTTACCATCAGGTGACCCGTCGGCTCGTTTGTATCTTATTTCGTAAAAAAATGTTTAACACAAAAGTCGATACAACGAGCTCCAATCAATTACTACGCAAAATAAACTCAGTTATAATATTTCGTAGTAAAGATTATACTTTTATATATAAAACCCACACAATATTATTCAATATACCGCAAGCAAAATATACCAAACATATTTTCCAAAATAGTTCAACCGTACATTCTAAATGCAACCAAACAAACAAAGCGTTGTTTAACAATATTTTTCCAACACTAGTAAACAAAGAGGTCACTCTATACATGAAAAAAATATTGTATTTTTGGACACCAACAATTTGTAATCCGATAGAACAATTTTATTGAGAGTTGGTAAAACGACAGAAAACAAATAAACATTTGTAGTGGAATTGCTAGTTTATTGAGCTCAGTATCTCGAGTTTAATGCTTGGTTCAAATAATTGCCCTAATAACCTCCCCTCAAAATCCCCGATTTCCCAAGAACCCTTAAATTCCTTATCTCCAAAAAGGCCGCCAATGCATTTGTAACGCCTCTGGTATTTCGGGTGTCCATGGACGCAGGCCATTACTTAGCATCAGGTGATCCGTCTGCCCGTTTACCGGTTACCATAAAAAAGTAATATTAGTACTATAATATTCGCAAAAATTGTAAGCTTTCGTTGAGATTACTGCTTCCACATCTAAAGCATAGATCTACAATTCCCAGAAAATAAAAGGATGTTACGAATACAGACCCAGTGTTGTTCTACGATGCATATTGCACGTGGAACAATCACAGAAATAAAACGTTCCAATACCCGACGCTGACAGTATGAGTGATACGCTGGCTAGATGAGAAAAACTCCGCTTGACTAAAACGTATTGCAAAGGTACAGTCGTAACAAACTGCTTTATTGTCAACCTTAGCATCACATACCAGTCCACTGCTGGGTAAAAATCACTTCTTAGATAGAGAAGGTGCATCAATCATGTCACTTGGTCAACATATTGTTGCATAGTTAGAGTTGTTTTGTCTTTTTTTTATTGAACACAAAATAAATAAACGAGCAGCCGTATCACCTGATAGTAAGCTGTCGCCACCCCCCATGGACACTTGAAACTCCATAGGGCGTTGCCGGCCTTTTGGGGGTTAGGAATTTATGGGTTGTTGGGGAATCGCGGATTGGGAAGGGGGGGGATTGGGCCTCCGGTAACCTTACTCACACAACAAATCAACGCAAGCGTTGTTTCTTAGGTCTCGTGCGAGTTGATTTTAATGTTGATAGAATGACTATGCAAATTTTTACTTCCCAGAAAAATATGGAGTCTAGCATGATACTGAAATAAATAAAAATTCTACTTAAATTTACCGCACTGGTTTCTAGGAAAAGGATTAAAAACATAGTTATAATCAAAAACATGGAACCTTCTCCGAACTTGGAACATGTTTTATTTAAATTGAAGCATTAAGTGATCTAGTTGCGAATATTCAGAAATGTGAGTGCGACTGTACTGGCAATAGTTACGTCTACTCGTGGGTCCTATGCAAATTAACAGGAGTTCGATACTTTTGAATATGTATGCAACGTTGTGCTCTCAGAGTACCTAACTATTACCTACCAACAGAATAGGGAAATAGCACTAGCATTGCATTTTAGATAAACAACAAAAATAAATTCCAGTAACTGAGCGAGAGGCCAGTATGCATATCAAGGGTTCGATTCCCACACGGTCACGGATCAAGTTTTGGTGTGATATGTGTGTGAGATGGTATAGGGCAACGTAAAAAAGACGTCACCATCGTAATCGAACTCGAACCTGGAATATCAAAAGTATAACTCATAGATTAATTAAACATTGTAATAAATACCAAGACAATCTGTTATACAATTATTCTTCTTCGAAAATGTTTTTTGTAATCCATACGACCTCTCATATTCCCGACGAATATATTTCACTGGATTTTACATACAAAATATTGGCTTAACAAAACAATAAAAATGCACACATTGAAATTCCGACGAGGCTGTATTCAGAACTTGATAAATAAAACATTGCAGGAATAACTCGGCCTGTGAAATAAAAATAATAGTAATTGTGGGAATAAAGAGCTACTTATTCTCGTTTAATTTTCACACTTCAACGGTTAACGAATTTGCATTTGTAAATATTAAACGAAGCGGGCATGCACTTGAAAAGATTGGTCGTTTCACACTCGCTTTCGATCCCTTGTCGATCTTTGTCAGGAGGCTGTCGATTGGGGCGGGACCCGTATAATATAAAATTTTCATACGATTGTGGAAACCCCTTACGGTAAAAGTTTTTCCTCAATCACGAGGATTGCGTGTGAATAGGAAACGCTTGTCATGGAACGCATATTCTTATAGTGTCTGTTGTGAACTTGGTTAGTTACTGCGTAGTAAAGTTTGGGATGTCATTGAACCAAGTTATTTTGAGAGTCTTAGAATATAATGGCATGCAATGAGACACCACAACTTTCTTTAAAAGGGCAGGCAGGGATATCATGACAGTCCATAAGTTTATCTGCCTTATTGGGCTTGGAATTTATGAAGAATGGGAATGCTATAACCATATTATATAAATGCAATTTACAAACCACCCTATAAGTGCTTTAATACACGTTTTATGGCCAGAAAAATACAGAAACTACACATAAGAACAAGTTAGAAAACACTTCAGGATTGGCGCCGTCAATCCGCCAAAGTTCTAGTAATGACAGTCTCCCTGTCATCCAGCTGTGCAGAACTTTACACGTCTGTTTCGTGTACAGAATGTTCATTTGTAAGGTTAAAATGGGTCACACGGCGTGCAAGTAAAGTTTAAGCTGCGGCTTGGCTTTTATTGTACTTCTCTAAGTTGAGAATTTACAATAGCTAGAACTACTAATTTAATTATGCTATGCACTGTTCTCAAACTAAAAGTTTAATGCGAACTAAATGAGTGTACCTATGCGATGTCGATTTTATTTCTTTTTTTTTTGGAAAGTAACTGGTAATGGAGCTTGAGTTAGTTTGAATTGGAACAAGTTTTTTAATTAGTTTTAGTATTGCTACTGCATAAGCGAATATATGAAGACCAGCGTATGGCCAGAGAATAACTTAAAATAAAGAGAGAATAACTTATAATACTAGTTAATTTTATTATAAAGTCAACTTACAATTTAAGTATCTCTTTCACTATACCAAACTCGGTTTCCAAGTTCCCATTAACATTGTCTGGATTCAATAATATTAATTTTGTTACATTTTATTTATACTTAAATCCAGACAACGTCTTATGTAAGTCATATCAAAATTAAAATGCCAGGCTCAACACCAGCGCTTTGCAATTTAATCTGAATCGAATTAGTTCTAAAACAGTTAACACGCTTGGCTTCTAAATTGATATTAGGTCACATCTATTAATTTTGTAACAACGCAACGTAAACATATTTAATATCATGCTTGGAGAAATATAAGTAATACTTATTAATATTTTACTTTACTTTATAAATGTTTTTATGTACCTTACTAATATGAAATTTTGTCGTCAAAAGACGTCGTGGGTATGTCTATTTATTTAACCGTAAGAACAGCTGTGAGTCTTAGAATCAACCAAACATATTTCTGTCTCAAAATTTCTATTGACCCACCTACAAACGAAAATATCACAATCCAAACTTACTATCAATACACGAAATCTATTGCGCAATTACTAAAACAAACTTCAATTCGATATCAAAGCAAACATTCAATACAATTCTAATAATCCAAATCCTTTAATGCTATCAAAACTGAAGCTAAGTAAACGATTCAAACACAACACTAAGAAAGGCAGTAAGTTATTAAATCCTTAACTTAACTGTTAATAGTTACATTCGTTATCTCGACAAAGGCCGTCCGAGATCGCAAGCAAAAGTTTGCAAACCGAAATTAGTTGTAAAGGAGATATTATTCGTGACGTTTAACTCTATGGCTTGATACGTTTGTAGTACTGCGGTTGAATGGAGGGTTTCTAGTTCGTAAACTTGTGTGTGTTTTACTTTCACGACACAAATAGTTCTCGGGGAAGAAGAGTTGGTTGGTTTGAAAGTCTATTTAATAGTGGTCATCTGGTCATGTTCAGTAAGGGATTAAGTAAGTAAAATACTTCCTAAGTTTTACCACGTAGCTTATACAGAATGTCGACTATCATTTTTGATAAAAACTTAATCAAACATCTTGTATTTATACAACGTGTAACAAAATACCCATATACATCAAGAAGCCCTGATAAATACAGGTTGAATAGAGTCTACTTATCATACAGTGTGATTTTGTTTCCATTTTCTAACATGATACTTATCTAAAATGGAAATCAAGGAAGATAAGGTAATCAATACTCAGTAGCTACGCATACGATTGTCAAATCAATGAATAATTAGGTTTAACACACCAAAAATACATAAAACTAGAAAGCAAAAGAGCGAAGATTTGAACAAAATTTTGTTGAGTGATGGGAAGCGTGTACCTAATAAACCCTCCGATGATACCTACTTATGTATTACACAACCGTTTCTTACCCTAAAAACCTAGGCTTTAGTATATATCCGATTCCATAATACGCCGTCTGCCCCAAAATCCTCTAAAAATATTTTCCTAAAAACCCAAAGCCTTACTTAGGTACCTACTCATTGTATTTCTAAACTCAGAGATAACAAATTTTAAGTGAAAAGTGGGATTCAGTGTTCTTATTGTTTTTCTAAGATAGTAAAACACTGTACAGCGATTGAATACTTTTAAACTTGATTTAAATATTTCAAAAAGTTTTTTTTACATATCAATTTTAATGCAAAATAGTGATGATTCGATTTTTGGAACTGGTTTAGACAAAGATTTGTAGATATTTATATAAATTTAGAAATATAAAGTGCGTGCTTTGTTTAAAATATCTATTGAAGAATAAAAAAACATTATGATAATGAATCTGAAGAGTGTATGATTAAAATAAAAAGTACGGGTAATTGACCTGAGAGTCACCTTCAATGTTAAATCTTGTTTCAACTAAAGATGTAGGAGGTACTAATTAATTATCAGTCTAACTAACACACTGTTCGAAACACAGATGTATCTTATTATACAACTGGTGCCTACACAGTTGGTACTGCGGCTGGGCAACGTGCAAATCTATGTGACCCACAAATTGTTGTTTCGGGTCTGAATGGCATGTGTATTTGAACTTGTAAACGCGCCCACGACAAAGAAGATCCTAGTGTGGGGAAACGTTTAAAAAAAATATCTTCATTCATAGTAAAACTTAAGCCAAAGTGAGAGACTGAAATGATGATAATGGTAATGAAAAACTTAATCTCCTACTGTAAAAGTTAATTAATTATATTGAAAAAGTGGGGATAAGTAACAAAAATAAAGAAAACAAGGGCAAAAAAGGTGTCTTTATCCTCCAAATAATCGCCCACAAGTATTAATATTCCGACTTCTTACAAAGCTAATCAAAAGACACTTATTAACGGGAAATGACCATTCTAAACGGGAACCTTTTCAATTTTTACGTAAAACGGCTATCAAAGAATTAGAATTAGGTGAAATTTTATTCTGAAATTAGGTCACATGATACTTCTGGAGTTTAATACAAGTAACGTCGGTAACTTTCCATTAATAACTGTGTATTTATAGAAATTGAAAAGTAGCCACTTGGTGAAGGTAGAATCAAAGATCTTTTCAACCTGAACCTTTTAAACTGCGCTCTTCTCACAATCGATTTCAATCATGGTGGCCAGTTTGTCTAAGGCTAGCCGCACACACTCAATAATATTGTCAATAAAGTACGTATTGTCAATAATATTGTGTGTGTGCGACCTGTATTGCGGTATTGTTCAATAATATTGTAGATTATCCAGAAATTCTGATTTTGTCACGTCAATATCGGGGGGAGGCAGGGGTATTGTCAATAATATTGACGTGTGCGGGCGCGCGGCAATATTTTAGTTGAGGAAAAGATTTCAAGGCAGGCGGACGTTCGTGTTATTTGTTCAAAATGGAAGACGAAAACAGTTTCCAAAACGAAAATAGTGTTGATACTGTTGATAATACACTCGGCGTCACAAAAATCGCACCTCTTTAAAAGTTCCCTTCATAGTCATTTTAACCCTATTAATCAATGGCAGACATATGACTGTAAAGTATCATTGGAAAGGCAATTCATTTAAGTTTAAGAATAAATCAATGGATTTGGTTTTTTGTTTACCAGGGAATAAAAAAGCAAGCAAATGCAAATGATTAAAAAGTTACATTTTATTTTATCAGCAAATAAGTCCTTAAAACAACTTAAAACCTAGTGTTACCCTCCCTAGCCCTGATGACTGCTTCCATGCTTTCTCTCATGGACGAATGAATGTGACAACAGTCTCTTGAGGAATGTTATCCCATTTTGAATATTTAGACAACATTTTTTTAACGTTACGTGCTGATGAGATCTGTTATGTTTAGGAATTCTAACTGTTGTTAATTTAAAGGTCGTTAAACGTACTTTCAATTGATACCAATATTAATAAGGTGTAATGTATTCGTTACTGGCGGGACATGTTTTAAACTTAAATTTTCCAAGAGGTGCGATTTTTGTGACGCCGAGTATTGTACCCTTACGGAAAAACATTATTTGTCAGTGTTTATTAAAACATGGGAAACTTATCCAGAATTATGGAATACATCCTGCAAAGCATATCGTGATACAGTTAAGAAAAATAATACGCTTGATAAGTTGCTCAAAATTTATAAAAAGAAAAACAAACCAAATAGTATAAGAGAAGACGTAAAGAAAAAAATTAATTCCCTACGAACAAATTTTCGGAAAGAATTAAAGAAGATTCACAAATCGAAAAAAAAATCACAAATTCACTCGTAGTTCATTTATTAGATTAAAGTGATTTAACTCAGCTTTTTTTCTCATCCAGTCCTTAATCCATCGTTTCTTTCTTGTTTGCTTTTTTTTAGTTAGTAAAATTAATGCAATACTCAATGCAACGACTTATTTCTTTCTTTCCATTATGTTCAACGTGCGCACATGAATCTAGCTGCGGATCGACTGAGTCAGATTGTACCATGAAAAATTGACAATAATATTGTGTAGTGTGCGGGGATCATTTTATTGATGAAGATATTGACAATCTTGCATTGACAATATTATTGAGTGTGTGCGGCTAGCCTAACGAGACTAGCCCACTACTCAGGAAATATAAATAGTTCATATTCAAGCGCAGGACTAACGGTTTTACGAGCTCTTCGAAGCAAGGGGATGGAATGCCGCTGAACATTCTGCCTCCAATAATGGGCATGTAATACAGAAAATGCTTGCCATTATCACTTTTTGGCTCGCGTAGAAATTGAACCCGCGACATTACACATTAAACAGCAGAAGGGCAACCACTGCGCCAATCGTGCAGTCAAAGTCTACGCTCTTTATCCCCTTGTCAAGCCTAGAAATCATGGCAAACCTCGTACGTAGAAGAAGTCCCTAAACTAGAAGTAGACAATGGAAGTTTCTTAATAATGATAATTAATCCCAAAACGGCTGCTTATATTGCACTCATTAATCGCATTCATAACCAATCGACCTAAAAACCCGCATTACGAAGAACTTCGGATTTCACAAATTTCTGCGAACTTGTAAATAGATTGTTTACCTCTTCCTAAGCTCGTTTTAATATTATTAGTAACTGTTTTATTATGTTCCTATTGTATATAAATTGTTTGAGTTTGTTTGAAATAAATTGATTGAGTTGAAGTACCTACGCCATTGTTTGCGGCTTTACATGCCCTTTTAAATTGTGCTAACATAGTTATTACAATGTTGATTATTTCCTTTTAGTTTTAATTTTGTTATGTTTCTACTAAATTGCTATCTGGTTTCGCAATTAAGTTAAGGAATTTTGTTGTTTTCATAGCTTGTTGATTAATTTTGGTGATTTCTTCGAAGTATGTTCTGCGCTTTATTCTAGAAAACGTACTTATATAATACAATGTTTCAAATTAAATAGAGATTAGCCGTGAAAGTATACCTAAAACAGCACACAAGTAACTTTTTTTGTCAAATATCTGAATACGTTTGTGTTGTCACGCCTTTAATGACCGGCGTGGCAAAACAATGTCACGCCTTTTATCCCCGATGGAGTAGGCAGCGAAGCCACTGTACAATGTACACCTACTTTTCACCATTTGTGTTATAGGTCCCATGTAATAGAGGGTGAGTCTGTTGCCATGGCATGGCATCTGGGCTCCAGACTCCGTGCTACTACTGAGAATTTTTCATCTGAATACGTCCCGATAGTAATAAATAATAAATATCTTTATTCGCCGAAATATGGTACAACAAAGGTGGTAACAGTATTTTAGAAAATCACAAATCAACCAAAAATCGTTCCTATTTTCGGAATGTATTCTACACAAAACAACAATTGAACCAGCAAAGCAGTGGACCATACATTAAAACACATGGTATTGCAATCGTTCCACTAAAATAAATTAAATTCTTACCATGTCCAAACAGACATACAATGTATGTTATAAAACAATGCGTTTTGACGGCTTCTATTTTACAGCAAAATATTTTTTATCATTGAAACAACGTCGAAAAATACCAGATTGTATTGCAAAACTATTCTAAACGGCCACGTTTCAAAACTAGACAGAATTTACGTGAAATTCAATATAATTTTAACACACATATTGTTTTTTTTTACTTTTCATACAACTAATAGTTATATAACGTTATACGTTTTATTCTTCGAACAAATGAACAAGGTCATTTTCGAGAACACAATCGGTTCTGTAATCCAATATTTTAATTGTTTAATATACAAAGTAAACAACTTCAATCCCTTTATATTCAGATTAAGAGCTTTTCTGGGAATAGTGAGAATTAAAATACAGAGCACAGTCTAGCTTAAGGATCGAATTCATTTTTAAAATAGTCATTGCATAGCCATTCCCTCCTTGGCCGATCGGTAGCAAAGTACGACTGCCGGACAAGGGGTCTGGGGCTCAATTCCCGGGTCGGACCGAGTATTCCTGGGCTTTATTCCACTTTTTGAATTTTTTTCAGTGGTACACGGAGTTTGGGATTGTGCCCAGTATATGCCTATTACATTACATTGCCTTATAACAACGTGCCATAATATGCACCTCTGCCTATCTCTTCGGGGATAAAAGGCGTGACAATACGAAGGCGAATTACTCTTATCTATCACTATCCACATACAAAAATAATCTTACACTTGACGAATTTTGTTCCATATTTTTCTAGCAAGCAACTAAATAATTCCAAGAAATCAAATCTCAAATCACGACCTTGTTTATCAGCAAAAAGAGTAACTACTCAACGTTTTTTTCCATTCTTTTACCAAAATAACCTAAATCTAGAACCATTCCACTTACTGAATTCCCAATAACATTTCTAGCAATTTCGGATTATTGTTTATAATAAAAAATAGTGGCATTATCAAAATCTTGAAAGACCTTATAATGTCAAAGAAACAAAGATCAAAATCTTTCTTTGCAAGAACTTATAATATGTGTATATGAAACAAAGTATGAAGTCTTTGACAAAAAATAATAGTGTATACTATTCACAATACAATAGCATTCCTTAAACAGTGTATAATACAAGAATACATTGTTACAACTATCTAAATCTACGCCCTTAAAATAACGTCCACCATTTTACATAGCTTGGTCTCACTTCAACAAAATATTACTGTCTGCAGTCTGCAGTTAACGTCATACTGAATAAAGCCAGAAGCTTCCACATAGTGCTCGCTAGTAGACAGATATGCACTAGTTTCCCCATTACTTGCCATTTACGCCATCCGGGGAGAGAACAGACAACCCCAAATATTGAAGAGAACGATACAAGGAAGAAGCAAATGCGGTTGCAAATGCACCAATACTGGAGTACAGGGAAATCTAGAAGTATCTGAATTACCCAAACATTTCTAACTAAAGTAAAACTAACAACTGTAAACACAACAAATATTCTAACTGAACATTGAAGTGGACTAAAGTTTAATGTAGCAAACCAACTTCAATTACACCATAAACTTGTTGATATGCAGTCTGTGAAGTTAGAGAGAGACAACACGATGTCAAACGCTTTCGATTCGAATTCTCGTAAAAGGCCATTAGTCAAACCGGGCTTTTAAACTGTGTAAATGACATGATTTATATCACGGACGCTGATTTTTACTCTTTTTTTACTTTCAACGTCTATTTTGAAATGTTGCGCACATTCCATTTGGCCGTGAAAGCGAGTAAAATGAAAAGGCCACTCAAGTATAAATACCTTTGCTACGAACGTTGTAGGTTCTGTATGAAATAAATGAGAAAGCGTAATTATGCCATGTGCAGTAGACATGTGCACTAAAATAAAATTGATTTAAAATATTAGGTACGGTACCTGTTTTTCAGTCTAAAATAGGAACTTTAACTCGTTATGGTTTTGCCGTTAGTTTTAAGTAACGTCTAAACATTGACTCCGATAAAAGACCTGATACAAAAAAAATGAAAATAAACAATATAACCACTGTTATGTAAAGATTAACGATGTCAATAAATAAGCAATATATATAAGCTATCAGAATATTTATTACATTTAGTTTCAAATAACAAAGACAGCACTGGAATCAATATTTTATTGAATTAATCTATCCAAACAGCATAACTTAAAAAATGTTGATCAAAATAGCAATATTGAATCGCAATACATTTCGGCTTTGACAGCTGCTACGCTCGAAATGACATTGTCAAAGTTAAAAAAATATACATAAACTGGCAACACTAAAAAACTAAAATGTTGCCAGCGTATAAAAATAATACGTTGAAAGCGGATTATTTCCGTACGAACCACCGCATCGCACCGGTCACAATCCAATTTCCTAAGTTTTGGAACGCGACATCTGTCTGCCATAACAATATGTATGAAAAATACTGAATATTTTATATGAATAAGTGTAGCATCACCGTGTTTTTTAATTTTGGTGGCAATCTTAGCCGTTTCAGAAGCATTTTTAAAGTTATGGAATTAATTAAGGAGCAGTCTTTTTAATTGAGAACATAAAAACGCACAGTTATACACGCATACACTCATATTCACACACTCACCTAATTACCTCATTTTATTTGAAATTCCTATATTTTCCTTTTTTGTATTTTAGGTTTTCTTTGATAATTACTATTAGACTAGTCCTAAGGTAAACGCTGTATTATTGACAGCCGCGATACAGGCTGTGCCTAGTGCGGTTGTCACTGTGTAAATTGGAAAATGTATACATTGAGTTGGTAATAAAGAATTTTATTTTTTTATTTATTTTTTTTTTTTTTAAAAACAACATTTCACTTGAAAAACTTTTGAACTCCAAATTATGAGACTTAAATATAAATAAGAAAGTTGTTGCATAAAGGTACCTACGTTATTTCGCACATGAAAACGCATAATACCTTTTTAACCAACTTTTTTACGTGGAGGACTAATGGGGAGGCCTTTGTTCAGCAGTGGACGTCTCTCAGCTGATGATGATAATGATGATGATGAACCGACTTCCCAAAAAGAAGGAGGTTCTCAATTTATCATTAAATTAAATTATGTTTTTCATTAAGCTAAGCTATGCAGCTATAGTTGGGCCATTACAAATGTGCAAACTGTCATAAGTCATTTTGCTACTGGCACTATAACTGCATTACTAGAGAACTTGGAACAATTGTATCTGATATAGATATGAATGAAATGATGTATCGGTTCAGCGCATTTACTGTGAAGCGTCTTAGCTTATTGCAATAGAGAACGTCCGACGTTCGAGAGGCGAAACTGTACTAGAGAGATCTCGAAATTGATTGGTTGACGATAGTTCTCTAATCAAAATCGATTAAAGACGAGAGCGTTTCTGTATAGCAAGTAAATTGTTACTGATTGTGTAATAAGTCGGGTCATACAAATAATAGAATTTAAGACTGCCTCACTGGTCGTAAAGCGTGACAGCTAAGCAAGGGGTGTCGGAGTTGTCGAGATTTAAAAAAAATCTGATGTATAGTAATAGGCAATACGCGGGACTGATAATATAACTGGTGAAAAGTGAAAGTTCTATTGATTGCTTAATCATCAGAGGTGCTTACCTCTGCCAACCTACAGGGATGAAATGTGTTTATAGTATGCCCAACAAAAAATTAAACAGCAACAGTAAACGTACAATCATAATTGCTTAGGCATTAACAATCATACCAATTTACACAATGCTTACTGATTTCGCTCATTTGATTTTTATAATCCCTTTAGTCAATAATGAAACGTGACCCTTTAAATTTAGACCCATTATCACAAAACTCCACACTAATTCGTTCAAATACCTATTCCTGTATTTCATAAATGTCAAAATTAGAAACATATATCAAATTAATTATTTAATTACTCCAATAAATTCTGGTATCATATCATACCTTTAATAAAATTGTAATCGAAATCGGTAAAGTTTAATTAGAAGGTCGTTATAATTTATTACAGGTACCTGAACTCGTGTTTGATTTGTATCACAACACCTGACACATGATTTATTAGGTTTAAATACGTGATAAATTTTATCTCACCTTCTATGTTACTATCGACTGAAGGAACAGGGCAAAAAGGTCTCAAAAGACTAAGTCTATTATTTTTCGCCTGTACCACAAAGTTCAAAATACTAAATATTTACTCTGAGATTACCAGGTACGAAAATCAGATTTTTTTTTGACGAATCATTCAATGACTTATCACCTTAGGTGAGACGAGAGGGAGTGTCACTCTAACTAACTAAAATCCACCCCATTCATGCTCCTGCTTCGAGACGAAGCCCCAGTAACCTGCAAAAAAAATCAGAATCTGACAATAGGTTTAGCTAACGATAGCAGCGTAACAAACGCTTACATGGTTCACCAAATAGATGAATGCCACATACAATTCGAAAACAATTCACATATAAAAAAATATAAAAAACATATCCCTAAAACTGTCTGTCAGGAAGAATGAAATAATTATTTTTTATCGCACAACACACTTCTGATAAAAATGTTTATTGTTTGCGCGACGTAAAGCGAATGCGGGCGGCACCGGCTGCTTTATTTTTTTAAATCTCCAATATTTTACGTACAAAGAGCATGAAAAATATTGATAGCGAACAGTGAATCAACTTCATAAATAATATACAATTTTTACAAAATTTTACTGACGTTTTCACGGTATTTTATTATTGTCTCTCCACAAATAGACATATATTATACGAGTAATGATTCATATTTTCCGAGCAAGGAAAGCTTTTTAGGCAATCCTGGTTGATGAATCGAATACCCCTCAAAGATTTTGCGCCGTCATGTAAATAGCGACCTTAATGTCTAAGAATAAAACCGTATTAGATACGCATTTCATATACGTGCCAAATAATATCTCTTCGAAGAAAGCATCGAGATTGTAGACGAAAATATTTTTATTGAAAGAGTGCTAATACTGTGTAAAAGGAACTAGGTTTATAACAAAAAATATGAACGTGAAAAATTCACTAAAAACATGTTCCTATCTAGTTCAGGATGTCGTCTTTAGAAATTGTATTTACGTCACGGACTCTGTAACACAATTATCCCGAAATAGAACGCAATCTTTGCAGCCAATCACGTAATTTTAAAGTTTCTAATTAAAAGCAACAAAAGACAAGAAAGTTTAATTTTCTTCGCCTGTTTTCATTAGATTTAGATAGTAATTCGTTATGATAACCTCAGCGGGTCGGAAGGTTTACAAAACACGATTGTTTCCATCTTCTAGTTTCAATCAATCTTTGCTATAAAGCCACTAATCTGATTAACAAGAATCAAGGAGAAAGGCCCAGTATATAATTCATAACCATTAAGCTATGTACAGACTAGGAATCCCAATAGACTTTTCTTAACACTTTGAATATCTAATGCTTTTAATTAGTTTCAAATGTTTTATAATGTTAAGCTGTCCTACTTTTGGGTCTTGCTTTATAATTGAAGTGAAACACAAAATTGCTTATCTTCAAAGGTGTTTCATAAACTGCTTTATCAAAGATGGCAGAGATTTTCTTAAAGTTCCTATACACTTTTAACCAAATAATACTATCCATAACTTGATTATGTATATGGTCTTTGGTCTATTTAATAATTATGTAATAAATATACCTCTACTCACCTCTTCGACGAATAACAGACGTGTTTTCCATTATTTTACCTTGACATACTCGTATGTCATATATTATACAATGAATCCTATAGTATCATTGTGTACGTTAACTGGATCAGTATTAAGTTGCAACAAAGTTTAGTAATCAAGTGGAACGCTTAAAGCTTATGTAGCATAATCTTCGCGGGAACAAATTAAATTTAACACCATCCGAGACTACCTATGTAATCTTTAATCAGAGGCAGCCGTTAAGTCTCGACGCACCTCGCGACGCTCATCGCTTATTCAAGAGAACCATTCTTATAATGAAATTTTCCCTTTAATAGTCCACGGAATTGAGACAGGGTGAAACTGCGAAATCTTCGCTAATGGTGCGGAACCACGTCACTTAATGTTACGTGGGTGTACGCGCTTGGCCCTAACTCGCGCACCTATGTTTTAGGTTCAGCGTAAAGTGCCCGCGAATAATTCCCAAATATCTGCGTTCACGATAAAATCTTTTAGCCCGTAGGCCTTTCAAAGTAAAATTGAACGGTTACCATTTAGTGCTAATGTCGTGGTTTTAGAGAAATCAGCGAACGTTTTTCTTCCTTTCTTCCATCGAATAAGCCACGCTTAGTAATGTTCATTGGTGTTTTAGGCGCGGCAATATTTTACAGCCATTTATTCCAGAGGTAAATAAGACCTCTCGTCTAACTGGGCGTGTAAAATGTTGAAGGAATTTTAAGCACCTAGCTCTATGAGATTTTATTTTGCATGTTAATGTTAAAGTGAGATTGATATTAAGAAAGTTTCAAATATTAATTACGTACTTAGCTGTGACATTAAGCCATCAGACCGCTGATTGAAAAAACTTGTTAGCTGGTAAAAGCGAAAACGTGCACTTTATTATAGCTTTTTCTCTACTTAGCTGCATAGTGTTGTAAACTTTGTAGCTGTTATAGAAACAGTCATAAATCAAAGTAATAGAGTGCATTTATGCTTGTCAAAGATAATTTGACAACATGAATTATTTATGGATCTTGTCCCTTACAGAAGGTACTAAATTTGAGGAGCAGGACATAATTGACTGAACACAATTCAATTGATAGTCCCTTACATAACTATCACCACAACAATATCAATTATACGGAGACACGTAGGTTCCATAATTGCCTATCACTAATTAGTACATAATTGAAACTATCAGTCGTCAAATAAATCAAGCAGGTTAATTAACATGTTAGATACATCCTCAGATTAATATGTTCCAATTTATGCCTTTGTGTTATTTGACACTTGGAAATTAAAGAGCTCGCGTTATTAATTCTATCTATTTAATTAGTACTCCCGAAATAATCTAATAGCCTTAATTATATTATAGTCAATGTGGCCTGCTTTTGACAGGCTTGAGAAGTTTCTAAAGTATTCATAACTATTTAGCGTTTAATTAAAGGAAGATTTTGTTGCTAGTTCGCGTTGAAGATGTTTTGAGTAAATTGGTAAGAGCAGTTTGTAATAATGTTCTGAGTCAACTGAAAATGAGATTTCCTTTTATTTGGTAGTCAGCGGTTTTCACACAGCAGCTTATGTTGCGGTCTAGACATCGGCTATTCAATGGAAAGGTTCACAAGCCTTGGGTGCGACGTACTTAAATATCGGTATTCGATTTTTCACATACCTACACATAAATGCAAAAAATTGGTTTTAAAAATTTGTTATATGCACTTGCAAAATGTCCACTGTCCGAAGAATAATATTTTTTAGAAGAAGAATAAATTTTACTTTGCATAAAGAAAACATCTCGAACAGATAATACTTGAAAAAATGACAATTTATACACCAAGGTCTATTCTACATCATTATTTATCCATCTCGCTACTTTCAGAGAAGATTGATACAGATATTGATTTTTATTTCGATTTTTGATTTAGCAGATAGTACAGCTACACGACTTCTACCATGTGTATTTTTCTTCGTAAAAATCTACGTTCCGAAAATGTATGTCTTCCTTACATAATAAATAGAATCTCTAATATATATGTACCTATAGTAAGTATTCTAATATAAAATATGCTTATTAATTCTGATTCTAATAAAGATATTTTGATTTAAAACTGTTTACCTTGCACATCGCAATGCAAACGATTGGTTACACAAGCCATTTCCAAAGGAGATTGCTAATATCGATACCAAGAACACCGACTTAACAGATACTTTACAAAGTAGAGAAAACTAAACACTGCATAAAATGCATAAAATTAATTTTCCAACGACATTTTTTGGAACGAAATCTCGACCTCAGCAATTTGCATAGAAATTAATGTTTGTAATAGGGGCCACTAAACTTTATCAAAGAAAAATATCGATATGGGGTGGAAGCCAATTTTCTCGTGGAAGTAAAATTGGTATCGTTGCGGCTGGCTAGGCAAATCAGTAGCGACCTGCAGGCGGCACCTTTTGTTCAGCAAACGCCAATTTACATGACCACCCTAGTTTGGTTATCCTTTAAAAGCGGGCTGCGAAATTGAATCGTTATTTTCAGTGATCGAGTCTATTGTTTTCTACTGTCTGGTTTTTTGAGGTTGAAATATACCTAAATATATACAGATGTGCGTAAAACTACTAGACAAATGACATTTAAACGCTAGTCAAACGAGTAAATAGAAAAGTCAACATATGGAATTGACAATAACGTTAGACGAATTATGTCAAAACTTATGTATATCCCTTTGATATCGAGTTTGTCATTTGTTTGGTCTTCAAGAGTCACGTTCGTTTAACCTGTCATTGGTGACCTACATAAATATGTTCGTAAGACCGGATGGTTTAAAAACTAAGAATATTTTTTACTCTGTTTATACGAATCACCTTGCGATTTCTAGTAGGTGCTACTGCTATCCACCCCGAAACAGCGACGCGGGCGTTCTATTTTTATGTCCTTTCAATGTCAATGTCCTATTTTATATCCTTTTCAATTCAAAATAGCAGAAACAATATTAAAAAAGAAATATATGGAGCACAAAACCACGGTCTAGGAGACCAGTGACCCCGATCATGTAAAACAAATACACATCACCAGTAGCGGGTTAATATCGTACCTACCTATGTATGTGTGATCATAATAGTTCAATTAACTTAATATTATCGGTGTACCTAATACTTCACCTAACTTTGGGTAAGAAATCATTTTATCAGCTGCGCTTATGTGGCGTATAGTAGGTACATTACTTGTCAAGTTATTTTTTATTGGTATATGCCTTCTAGAATATATTTTGTCACTGTGTCGTAGGAAAAATACAATATTATTTTGCTCACGTATTTGACGTTGGCGCGATGCACCCACAGATGTCAGTATACGTTTTTAACATTTTAATGCAGTAGTAAAATCTGGTTGGCGCTATATTATGTATTTCTACAAAAAAGGCAATATTTTCATGTTCAACAAGAGAATTAAAGTCGTTTATGATTTCAATTAACACCATTAAGTGAGAAAGTAGTAGTAACTTAGTACTAGGTACATACCTGAAACTAACTAAAATTAAAACAATTTCAAAACGCTTATCTCCTCTACCAGATTATCAAAGCTTGACTTACACCAAAATTAACCCGAGATATAACTACATCACCTATATGGAAATTAATATTTTGTAATAATAAAATATTTTTGAAAAGAAACTAGCTGCAAACAAAATAAAAATGTTAGACATCCTCATCTAGAGCTACCGACAAAGAATTCATAGGGTTGATACATTCGCGTATTTTCATTTCAACGAGTAATATTCGTGAGTGCACTTTAGTAGCGTATAAATTGAATATAACATGTAAAACTATACCCTAGTAATCCAATTTGGGCAAACTTTCCTAAATAACATGAAACTGAGAAAATGTTTTTGAAATGATTCCTTGTTGAAATTAGAGCCTGATTGGATATTGAATATCGAAGGAATGGGCATTCTCTGACATATCCAAATATAGATCAACCTACGCAGTAAGAATTGTAAAGTAAGTACCCATTTAATTATTTTTATATACATAAAACGAGAGATAGTGAATTAATGATTTTTGTTCAAGGAGGTTTATTCTATAGTGCTATTTGTTGGAATCATTTTCAAGAGCTAGCAGCATAATTGCCAAACGGAGTTTAGGATCGCGATGACTGGTGACGTCAGTCGTAATTAAGAAGAGGAGATTGCGTGTCAAAGAATTTGCCAAATTTATTGGATGTTAAAAATTCTCAATTTATATCGTAACCTAACATTTGTGCTACTATTCGTCGTTGCAATAAAATGGCCGTTTGATAAACGCTACATCGTGTTTACTTTGATGCTGCATGAATTTCAACGTCCATGTGAATTACTTATTCCAAGTCACCAGCTGACTACAATACACTCACCAACACCATACCAATTTTTATTATTTTTTAAAGAGCTTAAGATCAAATGCAATCTGAATTCATTAAAAATGCTATCATTTTAGTAAGTCACAAAAATATGTTTGTCTCTCGACAGATATTAATCGAACTGAGAACTATAGGTCCATTAGTGCCAGGGTGCATAAAGCACTCAGTTCATTGACACTAATTCCAATAGACCTTTGCATTCAGCTTTCAAATCGATTCTCACTGCTGTGCATATTCGAATCAAAGCCAATCCGAATGCACCCGTATTCGCATCACTATCAAAGAATGAAGTATTCCAGATTGCTTCAAAATGAACCGTGGATAATAACGGTGCTACGAGCTTTCTGCATCGTTATTAAGCAGTTCTTTTGCTAGCATTTAATGTGCTATTAGTGAATCAAAACTTTACCCTCCATTCCGTTTTGAGCTGGACTGGAAATTACCGGCATAAACTCCTATGGAACAATTACGTTTTATTAACTCTTTAGATTTTTGTAAGAAGTTGTTTGTACTGTTTGTGCCGTTTTAGCAATGTAGAGGTAAATCAGAATTCTAAATGAGGGTTTTGGTCTATATTCTATTTGTTATTGACATGATAAGCTAAGTTCCTATAAAAATGATATTTTACCTAAAAACTGAAATGAATAGGTTACTTATTGTTAGAAAGCCATACTACAAATTAGAACAATTAATTGAAAAGTCAACACCTAATCAATAAATAAAAATCGATCGCTAACACTCCTACTAACGCGGTCTCCAAGACACAATTAAAAATTTAATGAAAATTACTAGTGTTGTCTAGTAATAGCCTGGTTTTACTTCATACAAAACTTGTCAAGTTCTCTACATAGACAGTCATTAAACAGTTGACGGACACCCGCTATTTACCCACAAATTAGAGCAAAACAAATTCAAACTAAAATTACCATTGACTGAAACGGCTTATTAATGGGCCTAATTCTACTGATGACCATTTATTGAAAGGTGACGTCAATAAATTACGCAGTTGGCTTTGTCTGTTTAGACTGTAAAGTGGACGAACAAATTAGATTATTTCGATGCTGTTTCTGTTCTATTTGACTTCTAACTTTGACTCTATGACTGACTCGTTGACCGAGTGGTTGCAAGTGCGACTGCCGGGCAAGGGGTCTCGAGCTTGATTCCCGGGTCGGGCGAGGTATTACTGGGCTTTTTTCGCTTTTTCGAAAATTTCTCAGTCACAGTCTGGAAATGTGCCCGGTATATTGCAATAGGCTCACTACATGGGGCTTACAACATAAATTGTGAAATGTGGGTGTACATTGTACAGTGGAATTATGTGCCTAATGTGCACCTCTGCCTACCCCTTCGAGGATAAAAGGCGTGACGTTATAAAAAAAACTGACTCTATCTATTGTTATGTAATGTATATTCTGAGTTGAACTACGTATTAATAAATCAATACACAATAAACTTTAGTAATAATAACTGCTATTCATTTCATACTGCGTTCATATTTCACGACTTCCGAAGTTCCGGGATCAAACAGAATCCTTATGCATGAGATTCACGTGGTCGCAAGCCGATCTCGTTTCAAAAATGTTTCTGCTAAAAGTTTTTTTCGAAAGCCGAGAGGATTTCAAAACATGTTTCATTCAACGCAGTTTCGATGCAGTAGGTAGGAACGCGTCACGATGTTGCTTGCGAACGCTGAGAGTAGAGAAACGCCATTCAGCAATACTAAAAGTTTAATGTGCCTCCCTGGATTTTGGTCTTGTTGCCTACGATGCTCCGAGGCAGTTATTGGCTTGATTTGATGCCAAAGGGAATTTTATTAGGCTGTGACGTTCGTGGTTTTAGTACATGATTGAGCAATAAGTGAAGTGTGTTAAAATTCAACTGTAGATTTTTAAATAACATTGATGATATATGGGTATTTTAGCGAAGTTTTGTTGTTGATATACACAATCATTTGCATTTATGAAGCTTCTAAATTGTCGGATCTTAAGTATAAAAGCTATGTGCTAGAAATGAGGCTAATGTTACAGTAATATTAAAGAATATCTAAAAATATTAGTACTGCAATCTTATCAAATCTTAAGAACAAGAAACCGGTAAATAATATCCTTTTAACTCGCCCCAATAACTTGAAATATTATGTTTCAAACGACTGCAATGTTTTATTTGTTTTGTTTCTCATTTCTCATGAATAAAACATGTGGGATCCATTGGAAAGCAAGACGGGGGAATTATTGAAATGAAAATTTGATAAAACAGTTTTATGTCATCATGGAAATTTTCTTATTGAGTTAGTGGTTTGTCTTCATCATCTTCTTCTCATACTTGCTGTTATTTTCTTTATGTACTCAGATTTAATGTAAGGTATGTTTCCGCGTCTCAAACAGCCATCAGACCACCACAAATGGGGCCCAGTAGGGCTGATACCTAATCCGGAGCTGCAGGCTACCTAGCGGGTATACCGGGTCTCCAGCTCGAAAAACAGGACAAGGAACGGGGTGGTTTTAATTTAGTAAGAGTCTGATACCCCTCTCGCCTTGCCCATGGCGAGAGAAGTATTTGGTTGATTTTCCCCCTTACCTTACAATTTAGTAAAAGTTACGTCATTACTCTTTTCTTTCATATTGCTTCTTATATCTTCTCTTGCATCAAACATTAATTCGTACTCACTAATTTTGTAAAATGCGGCCAGGTACCAATTTAACACTCACCGCCCAATCCAACAATCGCCTTTGTTTTCATTAGTAACTGAGCTAGGAATTCAAAATAATTCATTTGTAGACAGCGAGATACTCCTACGCAATTTCTTCGATCGCAATGTTCCGTTACCAAAAGCAACAATTTATCTTAATTTATTTTTAGAATTAAATTTTATCCGCCATTAATTTAACACTATTTCCTAGCGTAAACACCATTTAGTCGTTCCGCAAATGTTCTAGAAATCTTGATTACAATCAGCGAAAGAATGAAGTTTGCTATCAAAAATTGGATTGCTAGTAAAGAACTTACCTTTTAAACGAGGTCGATTTATATTCGTTTGTGTAACAAATAGCCTTGGCCTGAACAGTTAAAGTTTAATAATGACCCAATTAAGTTAAATTAAACACTAGAACCCAAAAACCCTTGTCTCAATCAATCAATTCTCTAAAGGCTTTGTAGATTAGTTTGATGTTCAATGGCTAATGTACACAACTAGCTATGGTTAACATTATTCGAGGCTATTACTCAACAAACAGACTATTAAAGTAGGTTGTCAATAGTGGTTTATGGACTTGTATAATATTATGTAACTGTACATTCAACTATATTATTAATTTTTTAATCTTACTATATTAGTGTTCGACACCAACGTCACGCCTTTTATCTACGAAGGAGTAGGCAGTAGTGCACACGGCACGTAATGCCACTCCGTGCCACTACTGAGAAATTTTCGAAAAAGCCGATCAAAGCCCAGTAATACTTTGTCCGACCCGTGAATCGAACCCGAGATCCCTCGTCTAGCAGTCGCACTTGGGACCTCTCGAGCAACAAGGCAGTTTAGTTCAAGACCTCCTTTTCAATTTTCAAATTATAAAGTACAGAGTTGTAGTTTCTACGTTACTTCCTAGAAACTAAGGTGTACAGTTCTAATTATTAGTTAATTGTACAGTACAGTAAGCATTTGTTTACTGTTGATTATAAAAGCTACGCGAAATGTTATACAGTAAAATATTAAGAACCAAAAATAAAATCAAAATTTTCGTTTTACAAGCCTCGAATTCACTGCAATTGCGATTGTTAACATTTCGAAACATTTTTATATTTTTCGTGTAGTACAATGTACAGTGTTTGTTCAGATATATTATTTATTTAAACTACTGTTGTTCGTTCCCGCAGTAATTAATAATGTTCAACTTTATTGAGCTATTGGAAAAACCTTCGTAGCTATCGCATGTAGCAAGTTAACAAAAAAACTAATCAAATTAAAACTTTGTTTCCCTGTTAACACGAAACTTTTAGGCCATATTACCCCCACACATCGATTTTTCTCAACAGCTGATATGAAAACCAATTGACTACTAATAATGGTCATTTAGTTCGAAGTACTGTATTGAACCTTTGACATGGGTCCGGATATTAGTGTTCTACTCCAAAATAGACAGTAATCTTCTTGAAAATAAACTCAAAATGGAAAAATATTATGACGAAACACAAGCCCTTACGTTCTTAATTTTATGTCATGGCAATCTATTTTTCTGTTTTGACGAAATTTTCTTTTTTTTTCTGTAGTGCCCAAGTAGATCTTTCACTATCACGTACCTACCTATTATAATATTATTATGAAGTGTAAAACAATCTAATTTAAACAAAAACATTTTCCCGAATGAACAAAAATAAAGCTAAAACAAAAGGAGTTGTTTAATAATCTGACTACAGATGCAAAACTCAGACCAAATATTCACCAAAAGAGCACCAAAATGCTGCTAAAATTATACAAAGTACAAAGCACAAAACAAGATAATGCAACATTTTATTCTACCAATCAGTGTAGTAATAACAATAACAGAAAAACAGAAGCAGGGATATTCTGCACTATTTCGCCCACGGGGAGCACTTAGCGCCTGAATTGCACACAGATATTACTTCGCACTAAATTTATGGAACAACCACTGCCTGAATACTAAGCTTCTATAATTAGATATTCACTTACATTTGTTAATTATTCTGTTGTTCGATTTTCGTAATATCTTACTCCTTAACGTTCTTGCTGGATATAAATGATAAGTAATTATTATGTAATTGGAATTCAAATTTATTTATTGTATTTATTTATTATTCATGAATCGACAATAAATGTACAAATTATTATGTAATGGAATAGACAACGTTATTACACCATTGTACCCAGTTATTTTTGGTCAGTTTGTATTTAGACACTTAGAAATACTATCTGGCTAAAGCAAATAAAGTATACGTTCACGTTTGATCGCTACGAGTATTTGCTGAGAACAAACAACCACGTGAAACGTTTAAGTCAATATTTGCATATCAGCTATAGGTACATACAATAACACCTCAATATCTTGTGTGGGAATGTCACACTAGATAGTGTTGTGGAACAAACAAAAGGCGTTCGCCCACAAAACCGCTTTCCAGCTTCATCGCATTACAACGCCAACGTCAACTAGTGACGTTTCGACGTTCGTTGACACAGATGTGAGCCACCTTTCGGTGGCATACCATTTCCGCGGCATTCGGTCCCAACATTCAGTCCTTTGAGGCGAAACATTTTTCAGTATTTGACGTCAGCTCAAGGGTTTGCTCCGGAATGATATTTGATGCTAAACGCTGTTGTACACAACATATTAAATATGTGTTTAGTCATTTTGGAATTCAAATAAAATGGAATTTGCGCTAATTTTTACGGTTGTAATACCTAGGCAATTGATTGGTCACATACTCGAATCAGAGCAATTATTAGATGACACCCTATGTAAGGCAAAACCGGAGCTGCGGAATATGTCCGTAGCTGCGGATTACCTAGCGGGTTTATCGGGGCTCTGGCTCAAAAAGCAGGAGTAGGAACGGGATGGTTTTTGATCAGTAAGAGTCTTACACTTCTCGCCTCGCCCAAGGCGGGAGAGGTAATTAGATGGTTACCCCCCTTTAAAAAAATTTTAAATGTATGACACTCACTCTCGCCTCGCCCAAGGCGGGTGAAGCCATTAGATGGTTTTCCCCTCTTAACAAATGTAATGCAAAAGCTTTTCTTATCATTACATAACTGGTAAAAGACTGCTAGAACTAAAACATATGTATGAGAATTGAAAACAAAAGCTAAAATCAGAACCTGAAATTGGATTTCAGTTCGTTGGTTCCAAGCTCCAACTATGCGCTCACACCCATTCAAAACTAAAGTTTCGTATTAGGGAAATAAATTATTTACTTTCTGCGGTTCTTTCACACAATCCAAAGTTCTCGTACCTAACTTATCGATTTAATGCGTACCTGCTCAGTAACGAAAGCGAAACTTTTCACCCCACTAATTAAACTCGAAACTTACTCCCGTGAATTCAGCTGTTTCTTCAGGATTATTTCGTAAATAAAAGAAAACTGTTGGAGAATAATCCCCGGTCCTAATTAGTTTTTGAAATCCTATTTGATTGAATTCGAAAACAAATTTCGTTTGGGTTTTAGTTCGTTTTAAATGTTCATTCTATGTTTCGTGATTTTGTTATTCGATGATGTTCACTGTTTGCGTTATTGTTCGCAGTTTGTACCTCGTTAGTACAATTTAATGTCGAATACAAATATTATCAGGTATTTCTATATCGAAATGCTAAATTGTTTTTAGTTTGCAATTGTGTTACAATAAGATTAATAGTGATGTCTCTCTTCTCATGCATGTTCGAAACCTACCAACGGCAAGTACCAATTGATGATTCGATGACCGATTGATGCTCAAACCTTCTCCATGTAAGGAGAAGTTTTGGTCAATAATGGCCACTTAAAGGCTGATAATGTTTGTATGAAGAATAATAACAAATCTGGAAAAATGAACGAAGTAAAATAAAAAAAAAACCTTTATTCTTTACTTTAAAAGACGAACAACTTAGCTATTCCTAGAACACAAACGTAAAGGATAGACAGTTGTTTCTAACGAACGATTGATGAATGGCGACAAAATGAATGACGGCTAACCTCGTAGGGTTACAAGTAATTTCAGCTGGAGACAGTATCACTGCGGTACTTCTCTGTCCCTTGTCGGCTTGATAAATTGATGTCCAACCACTGTGATGTATTAATATTAGCCTAAACATCCTGTTAACTTTCCTTGTTTCATCCTATCAGGATAGGTGACAAACTTTCCTTATGTCTTGTTGTATCGTTCCCAACTAGGATGCGGTTTGTTTTATGGTAAATAAATTGAGATGTCGGTTGAATACAAATGCGACAATGTAGCATATACCCGAGGTAAGACGGCTGTGATATTTTTGTTGTTTTCTTTTCGATATTTTTACCTCAAATATTTATGAGGTACATGAATAGTAGTTGTTGGTTGAAATGGGATACTTTTTTATGCAAACAAACAAAGTTTTGTGAAAATAGAGGCTTCGTTTATTCGCTATTTGTGTTGCATAGTGCCTGCCTTCTGTACGGAGCTTTAATCCCGCGTCAAAAATGTATGATTAAAAACAATTTCTTTGATGATATTACATGCATTCCAATCACGTCGGTATGGATATAGATTCATTTAATCACTAAATATGTTTACACGAGCTATCATCAAAGCTTTTTATCAACTGGAATTAAAAAAGAATCATACTTTGCCTCAAAGGAAAGGCCTTTTGAAAGGCTCTCAAACTAATTAATTACATTTCTTTCACTATTATTTTCTATGAGAAATCTATTAATAGAAAATGTGGCTTTACATCGGACCACTGGTTTTCATTTAGCTGATTTTCCTAGAATGACTTTTCAAGGCTTCTTATTTTGCAACGTAGTCTTAATTTAGACTTTAATTTAGGTTTCAGTCAATTCACCGCGCTTCCTTCCATCTTCATTTTTGACTGCTAAAATCTTAGGTTGACTATTAAAATACTCATTCAAAATTAATTCTAAAAATAGTAAATCATTAAAGGGAACAATCTTCGTCATTGATCAAAAAATCCATAAAAACGAGAAATTAGTTGTAATTTTCTTCTATTAATAACAGTAATATAGAAAAAACTATATAGCAATGAAGATACGATTTTCTGATGAACAGAAATACTGACAAAAAGTTTTTAAACTGACATGGTCATTAACACTATCATTAGAACTTAAGACAGGATATTACATCCGAGATGCTCAGCGCCATGCGCTTGCAACAGTGCCGAAATATCGGAAAATCATAGACATAAATAAACATGGTAAATATCCCGCCTTTCTTTTGAGGGTGAAAAATCATCTAATAACTTCTCCCGCCTTGGGTGAGGCGAGAGGGAGTGTCAGACTGACTAAAAACTACTGACAAAAAGCTTGTTATTTTTTAATGGATCCTAGATTTTTAAATCCTTTCTCTAGATTTTAGAATTTATAGCCAGATTAAGTTAATACCTAAATCCTAACAAATAAGAAAATTATATAGCGTTTCTTCCAGACCGTTCCTCCTTGACTTACATAACAATTTCATTCTATCAAAATGTTTTAGTACAAACCCTTCGTAGGTCCCCTTGCCTGTGTTCACAAGGCTAAAGGGCTTAACTGTGCTCTAACAACAACCCACACATTAGACAATGTGCCTGACCGAAGCCTGGCCATTGATTTAGCCTAAAAGGGACCGAGTGTCACAGTTTCATCTCTTTTTATGGATGACTTGCAGTTTATTTTCGCCGAAAATATTTTTCTTGTAATTTATTTTTAGATCAGAATTGTCATTGTTAATTTATTTGAGAGTTTGTGATAAATTATTATGGTTATATTTTTTGTTTTAAATAAACATGTGGTGTATCATGTTATCTGAGGATAAATTATATAAGATAGTACAATATCATAAACAAAGTCGAATAAATTATAAAGAGAGAGAAGGATTTATTTAAAAAAGTAATCTATGGATATAAAATATTTCTAGCAAAAACAAGCAACCGTTAAACAAACGAGGCAGATGAATAATATGTTCCAAAACCTAAGTAATTAATTACTTTTACCTAACCTTAAACACAAACAGTAAACCACTTCAAAATTAAATTAAGTACTCTACATTAAAATTTTCCTTACACAACCTTTAGCATTCCGTCAAATATTGTTGAGGAATTTATAATTAAAATTAATAACCTGTTTCTAAAATCGAATCGCTTTCAGGTCTCTTCGTGCTAAGTTATAATGAAAATTTTCACTTAGACAGCTAACTAAGACGAATGACGTCGAATGAGTCCGATCTAGTTCAGCAAGAATGTTTACCACATTCAGAACTTTTCTATAGATCTTTAATGTGTATAGAAAACTAAATTAATATTTATTAGTAGTTTAACCTTTTAATGGAGACGAAAAAGTGTTAGTGTTTTAAGTGCGGGAGAGCCATGCTTCGGCACGAATGGGCCGGCTTGACCGCAGTGATACCATGGCCCCAAGACCCTTGTAAGTGAAGTTACCAGAGGCCTTATTACCCCCTACCCAATGTTTCCAGTCCGATTCTCCAACAACCCTTACATTCCTAACCCCTAAAAGGCCGGCAACGCACTTATAACGCTTCTTGTGTTTCGGGTGTCCATGGACGACAGTGGTTGCTTACCTTTAGGCGACACGTTTACTCGTTTTCTACCATAAAAAAAGAAAAGTAATGGAAATTACGTTTGCCCCTATGTTTTGTGTGCTTGCAAAAATAATTTCTAAATACTCATTACATCCAGCCTCGAAAGCACTGCTGAGCATTTAGGAACAACTTAAAAAAAACCAATGAAAACCAAAATCCATTTGATGAAAAGCTGTAATCAAAAATACACGGCCTCATATAAATCTAGAAGCCTAAGTAGTCAGTACTTTACCTAAGCACCAGTACATTATATTAAAGTACCTACATACGAGTATGGAGCGAAGTACGGTATTATTGCTTATACATATACCTCTCTATATATTTTACTTTCGTTTTACTGCAGTATGATAGGTTCTCTATAAAACAAGAAATATTGGCCGATGAAAGCTTACAAAATACGAGCCTGCTAAGCTTATAAAATACAGACGTAAGCGAACTGTTATTTTTTTTATACTGAACTATTTCTTGGTAAAATGTGGGTTGTTGGTTTTGTGGCATATTTTTTTTCTTTAGTTGAAAGATCCAAATGCATAACGTGGTTGTTACCAGTCTTACTAAACGTTCAGGGAATAAAAAATTAGTAGCTATGACGATATATGATAACTTTTTTAACATAAAATGATCATTTTAAGCTTAGTTAGAATAATGTTTTTTCATTTTCTTTTGATTTCTATTCAAATCTGTATTTTTGACTAAGAGCATTAGCATTATGAAGTTTGTTCAATAATAATATTACTCCCCCAAAAGCACCCATATTGCCTAGAACATAAGGTTATAACTCCATTATATTCATAAACGCATTATCTGTATACATTATGTGTATCCCATATAGTATATGTGTGTGTTAGTTAAAATACATAAACACTCGCTAGTTCTCCTGTTGAATATAATATGAGGCTTAGTGGACCGCTACGACGGATCATAATAATATACTCAACTGATTTCCTCAAGATTACAGTACACCAAGAATTGGCTTCCATAGGATTAACTAATATTCTGTGTGTCGTATTAGGAATTAATCTTTTTATCTTATCAAATATTATGACAACAAAAAATATACATGATATAAATGTTTTTGGAATGTTTTCGATTGTAACGTGGTAGAAATTCTTGTAGAAGTCAGCCACTACACAGGATAAATGTGATTTTCAACCGAGATATAGTGCTCCGTAGCTATGCTACGAAGATGTACCACTTAAGCTGCGAAACTATTAGACCGTTTCCACCGATGCTAAGATATGTGTACCAATGTATGCAATATGATTGTTGGAAGCCAAACACATCCACAGTAACGTAGTATAGCACATTTCTGATAGAAAAGCATGCTAATACAGAAGATCTTAAAAAATTACACAGGCACTCTCTTATTTCTTCATTTTCGTTCTGACGGAATAGCAATTCGATGCGCTCAACCATTTCCATCGACTGAAACTTTACTTGCTTTCCTAAACTAAGGATTACCATAGAAAATATCGAAACATCAGTATACTAAATGCTGTTTGTTATACATAGCGAACATATTAATAAACATTGAAAACCAAACCCTCTGTAACTCAATTATTTCACTTTTTTCATTTTGACTTTTTGTACTCGTATACCAAACTTTTATATTAAGCCATCAAGTCACGATGTTATAAATGTAAATCTTTTTTAGCTTTTTGGCTTTAAAAATAAAGTAGACTCCGAAATAACTCATTACTGGAGTGGATATCATCTAAATGAAAAGTTTTCGGGCCCTTAAAACCTTAATTTCTTTGTAAGTGGCAATGGAAGGGCTCTTCAAAGTTTTTAGACGAAAAAAATGTTTATGAAAAGGTATAAAAGCGACATTATGATGAAAGAGAATAGTTCATTTTGTTAAGTTACATTTTATTGTGTTAAGTTAATCAGTACGGCTTTTCAATCTTCAAAAGATTATTGTTTAGACGGCATCCATTAAAGTTAGGCACTATTATTATAAAAGAAACCTAATTCAAATTATAATGACTTTGGATTTACAACTATAATGATTTAGACTAATCTACATCTGCTAGGCTCATAATACTTTCTTCAGATTTCGAAATTGGTTTTCCAGTCTCAAGTTCCATCTCATGATGCTTACTATGCCATTAATGATTATTGTGGATCAAAACACACATAGATATACCTATGTTAAAATTCTATACAAACTAAACCACATTCTTGTACACAAACTAATAAAAAACGAAAAATAGGATATACAATTTCAAAACATAGATATCCGAGAATAGAAATTCTCATCTTACGTTGTCCCGAGTTTCTTGTCCATTCGGATCCCTGATTGCATCACGTTCAATGTTACCCCGGTCATATCCAGGTTCCTTGCTCGAAGTAATAGCGAATGGAAAGGTCTTCCGGTAAGAAAGGACGCGTGCAGCCAACGAAATGACTTTATGAATTGCTATATGCTGATTTTGGACGCAAGGTGTGCGCCTATATCGAGTGGGTATATTTGTTTGGTCGCAATCTTGTTTTGTTTTGGTTGTGGACTATTTTTTCTGTGCGGTTTGGTATTTCAAAAATGATGGACACAATATATGTTATATTGTTTACAAAATGGTCCTAAAATAAATATCCATTATGGGGTTCGGTAATTTAAAAGTTATGAATATAATGTATTGTAATGTGGTTTGAAATCACCAACCCGCATTGAGTAACCGTGGTGATTATTGCACAAACCTTCTCTATGCGAGAAGAGACCTTTGGTCAGCACTAGTCGCTTTTAGGCTCCTGATGTGATGTAAATGTTATTTACAAAAAGGTTTCAATAATAGGTAGGTAACCAAAAACGCAATGATTTTTTAAATCTTTCCTTCTTTATCTGCTTTAGGTACATCAACTGGACTATAAAGGTTCATACACATTTCAATATTTAAGTTAAGATTTAAGTCATATTTATGACGACTAAAAATCTAACTCCCACAACACTTAAGGCACAACACTACAATTACAAACAGCCCTTGTATTCACAAACACGTGAAACGATTATGAAAACAAGCGCGCTTTCATTTGTTACCACAGAATGTCGCGCGAATTACACCCTTGAACGTAAGTATGCGTAACTCAGTCGTCGCAATAAATATTTTTGACATTTCAAATGTCGACAACATTACGTTTACACTGCGTACGATCTTTTGTTTCGTGGTTGAGCAGCGAGCATTCTCTTTAATGGCAACTATGACCTCTAAAATCTGTAATGAAACACCTTTTGTTTTTTAACGTTTTAATTTCTGACTGCTTTCATTATTACCAACAAAAATAGTACACGGTCTTAAACTGTATTAAAATTTTTACATTAGGTGTTTCAATGCTACAATCATTGACAGCCGCGATACAGGCGGTTGTCACTGTGTAAACTGGATAAACATTGAGCTTGTAATAAAGAATTTATTAATAACACTAATAACCGAAAAAAGGAACTACTACTCCTAATTGAACTGTAAGAAAAAAAAGCGCTTAAAATCATATTATCTAACAAACCGGAATAAGTAGGTATATCACTCGTAGCAGGCGGAGAAAATCACAAGGAAGGGCAACTCAGACCCGGATTTCAAAGTTACGTAAGTTAAGCATTTGAAGTGTTTATCAAAGACCAGTGACCCTCACTGAATTCAATCTTCCTTCAACTCAAGTAGGACGCTTTAGATATGATCCTACAAATATTTGCAAGACAACTGTTTCTCGCAATATATTTCTTAATAAGATTCAACTTTTATTAATTTCTAAATCAAATCAATCTAAGATCGTCAAACTTTTGTCGAAAATACTCATTGGTTTTCAAGTTCTCAACTAAAGAACTTTAATTTTCGTGATAAATTAAATGAGCTATGAGCCTGTCATGTAAATTCGGATAGAAGACGAAGGGGCGAATAGAACAGGGTTATGACTTTGTCCAACACAATTTTTCTTTTTTACTTTCTTTGAATTTACAATTCCAAATACAAGATAATAAAATGTAACAGCTATTTCACCCTCTTTATAAGAGTCAGTGAAGGGGAAGGATTGCTAAAGAGGCTGTGATGGACTGGCAACCTGTTACTGTTGCATTTGCCTTTGAGTTATGTTGTATTTAGGTACTTTGCACTTAGGTACTTTGTTCTAAAGGGCAACGAGTTCACTTAAAGCGAGGGTACTTTAAATTTGAAGCTGAACTTTCAATAAAACTAGGTATATTATGTGTGTATAATACAATTAAAAGTCATTACGTATTCCTGAATTTAATGTTATGGTTTACATTGTACTAGAAAAAACATATGTATCTGATTTGTAAATAGAAATAAAATTTGGCAAACTACAAATATTTGTTCATAAAAACTAAAAACATTACAGTTTTAATACTTTTAAAATGTAAATTGAAAAAATGAACTTACAAAAGTGGAACATGGCACACGTAATGAAAATAGACGTATGTTGAAATTATTCTAGGAATTTTACACTGCCACTGCTAAAATTTTACGCAGTTAAATATATTTTAGCTAAATTGGTACGCGCCTCAAAGAGCCATCAGTAAGGCTGATGCCGACTCAGAGCTGCGCACTGCCTAGCAGCCTTACCGAGGCTCCGACGCGAAAAGCAGGAATAGGAACGGGGTGCTTTTTGGTAAGTAAGAGTCTGACACTCCCTCTCGCATCTCCTAAGGCGAGAGAAGTCATTGTATAATTTTCCCCCTTAAAAAAAGGTTGGTATTCTACTGTTAACCAACATTATGCAGGTTTTCACCAAAATTAGTACTTAACATAAAAGTGTGTGTGCGTGTCCATTTACACTTTGCTAGTATTTCCAAGAAAAAAGGGTCATGATCACATCGTGGTCAGTAACCGCCTCTTTCCTTTTTCCATAATCCGTTTTATCATAATTGTGTTAAAAATATAGTTGCTGCATTATCACGTCGTGCGCAGTAATCGCCCCTTTCTTTTTTGTTTTATCATAATTGGGTAAAAAGGATAGAACCGTTTATTTTTATTCAAAGAAATAGAAAAAAACCCAACAAACCTTAAATTCCTAACCCCCAAAAGACAGGCAACGCACTTGCAACTCCTCTGGTGTTTCAGGTGTCCGTGGGCGGCGGTGATTGCTTCCATATCCGACCATCAGGTGATCCGTTTGCTCGTTTACCAGCTTATACCATAAAAAACATTAAAACACCAGCTGTTAATATTGTTTTTAACTGGATCGCTAACAATAAATAGTCAAACTGAAATCAATACACACATTTTGTTCACTATTACACATACACAATGTTAAAAGTATATTTATCTAAAGAAACCTTCCCAACTGTCAGAATCACTTTCAAAAACTATACGACAAGTACCCAATGGGGTGTTACAAAAACCTAATTAGGAAAGTTTTCACAGTCTATAACCACACTACATATCACAAAGAAAACTAAAAAAAAAAGTATTAAATTACCTGTCACAATATTAATATAATCTAGCAGGTCCTCATTTAGCAAACTTTAAGTATTTTTCGGTAATCATAAAGAAAACTTTTCACTAGCTGTAATCGAGTTGGGTAAGCAGTTTATGGAATCCATTAAATACTTGAGATCAGACGAAATTCCTGATTCTTGGTACCTAAGCATTTTTTATAACATCTTATCTTATTAAAAAGTTTTCTGTGGCTCGCCATTTTTTTTTTCGCCGCCCAGCATCAAAGTTTTATCTTAATTTTTGAAATGCCTTCTTTTGCTTTTACTTGAAGCGCCTTTAGTGAAATGAAATGTTTGACTAACATTAAGTTATTAACGGTTTCAGAAAGGCTGAGTTTTGTTTCGTTTTTGTTTTTTGGTTCCTACAACTTTACTACCTCAGTTACAATTCTATTACGTTAGGGTTGGCATAAATACTAGGCTTTCTTAATTAAACTTGTTTCTACTTTTAGAAATCTGATTATTATCAGCGGTTGGCAATCTAAGATTAGAAGAATCCAATCTACGATTGTAACTTAGAAATACTTGAGACTTTTATATTATTTACACCACATCGCATCTCAATAACTTATTTTATTAATCCCATTTCCTATTTTATAGACAGATTTATAACCAAGATTTTTTCCCAATCGTTTTCTAACGAATTTTCTCGAGAAGATTTGATCATTTCCTTTTGTTCACGGAGTACGGTAATGAAATTTCGAGGGTAATAGAAATCTTATAGATGAGAATGAGACGTCAGGAAATAAAGTGTAGCGGACGAAGGAGATAAATATTTATTGATTATTTCTATTACGACGGAGGGGAAGACAAAAGAAAGGTATTTCTATGCAAAGGACTGTCTGTTTCGAATTAATGGCACGTTTTATAGTGTCGCAGATATTTGCATGAAGATCTTTGATGTAGATAGTTAAAATATTCGATTTGCATACTAATGTTGCTTCTGTCGTCCTCTATTTGAACTTGTTAAGTTATCGCTACATAAACTGATGTTATTTATTCTGTTGTTAACAATAATGATGGTGAACTGAGCTACAAATTCGTTTGGGATGAAATTCTATTGAAATAATATCTATTATTCCTTCCTATAAAAACAGTTGATGCCGGATGTAGACTCTGCCAAGACGTACAACGATGGCTTTGTATATTATACAGTGAAGAGGAAAACGTATCTTGTGCTCAACAATGTATAACTTCTACATAAATCCAAGAAATTCTGTTGAAATTCTCTAGAAATCTTCAATGGTTTTTCCTCGATATTCGCACTTAATACTGAGAACTTTCTTGGTTGAAATTGTCTCGTAAATCGATTTGATGGTTAGTATAACTGCTGAGCATTGGATTTCAGGTCAAAAGGGGCAGACAATACATTGTTGGGTATTTTAATTTGAAACCTAACTGTTGTTAGTTAGGAATGTAGGTACCTACCTAATGTTGGCATTCCAAATTATTATCTTTAAAAACAATGATGATATAAGCACATTTGTACATAAATAAAATGATCCTTCCCAAATCTGTATTATTTGTTATAATATTCAATAACAAAACAATTTATAATTGAAAACTCTCCAAAACAGGAAGGAAAACCTCTAAAACATTTATATCCAATTTCATAGTTCGAAATGAGATTCAATTAAACAGTATCATTTCTGTGTAACGAGAATTACCATCAAACTTTGAAGTTACACTGAAGTAATTCATCCACCCAGTCACTGAACACTTGTTCAGTGATGTAATTAATTAACCCCATTCACTTCATTGATACTGGAATCACTCTAATTATTTAAAACTTTATGCCAAGTCCCTTAAGGTGTATTATCCTTATACCAAACTTAGTTCTCGATTTGTATTCGTCATTGAGGAATGGTGAGAGTTATTAATATATTTTTTATGAAAGCGATTGATAATGCTTACAATAAATAATTGTTTGTAAGACTTTTAGAAATAATTCAATTTTGTACTTTAAATTCAGAGCGTTGGTGTAACATAAATCAATCTTGTTATATCCCTTTTGAGCTAAAAGTTTCAAGTTGAACATCAAACAAAGTTTCCGCGAATGCAAGATAACAAACGACGTTAAGAATGCAGTACTTAGGATTAAAATTATTTTGTCTTTTGTTAAAAGGTCTTTCTTTATGAAATACATATATAGTATAATATACCGCTAGTTGAAGTAATACAAATTCAAAAAATATTACCTAAATTAAATATTGAATACCGGGACAATTGAATTAAGCATTGTTGCATCTAGTTAATTAATATAGTTGAATGTGACCGTCATTGCCCGCCATATCTTATCCTTGAATATTAAGATTGCGTCATTAAATGATTTGCAATGAAATCTCAACCGACCATAATTTTTATTAAAATTGGATTAGACAGTTTACAATAATGAACATTTCCGTGGTTATCGCATCAAGTCTAATTCAATCGCAGCCGAGGGCCCAATTTACTCAATATTGGTCGCGCATATCTCGAGTATTCCTTACAATTTGACTTCCTCCAGTCGGGAGCATTGTACGCACACTCTTTAGAATCGAGTGGATGATTCTTTTATTATCAAAATACTCTTGATTCAAATGGCCTCTTCCAGGGTTCTCGTCAAAACGAGGGCATTCGAAAAGCAAATAAAACGTGCTCCCTCTTCACGAATTGTGATTTACATAATGTTTTTTTGCTTAGCAGCGCGATTCCGATATAAAAAGGTATATTTGTTATAACATGTAGCGGTGACGTTTACCGACGTTTCGTGAGAGGACTTGCAAAATATCTATCCTAAATTTATGACCAACTTTTTTGGACAAGATAATTTTGAAGTAAAATTTAAACAGTAAAACATCAAAATTAATATAAATTTACCGCATATTAAGTCGCAACCAACGAAATATTACGAACATTTGATTTGGACTTCTGTTTGAGTTAATCTCCCGAGTTGATTGTAATGAAATTTCCTTCAGAGCAAACGTGTATCTAACTACGTTATGAAGCAAACGTGGCCTAGTTAGAGAGCCGTTTGTTCTTCAGCTTCATATTTGGAGTCAGGAATGAATGTGCAGATTTGTGTTGCAATATGCTCGGAAAAAAATATTCTTAACAAGTTCACCGGATACCAAGACCACTACTAACGAGACGCAATTGCGAACACAGAGGAATTTAGAATCAAAAACTAAAGAATATAAGTGATCATTTTAGAACTAGAAACTATTACAGAATTACACCGTGTTTATTTTGTCGAAAGATAATATTGCTATTGTAATATTTAAACATTTTAACTTTTAAATTATAAACACAAAAATAAGTCATTTGATAAATGGACAATCTAGAACCTAGTTCATCCTACTCAAAATGAGTAAGTAAAAACAATTTAGGTATAAAAGAAAACATTACTTAAAATATAAGACAAAAATCCCTCAAGGTAAATACCTCATTAATCTCTCACGTAGCGTGATATTGTTCGCTCATTGTTTCCCTGGAAGCGAGGCTCACGGCTCCGTATTAGTGCAAACGACGGAACCCTAAGCCAGGACACCGCGAACACAACGGAACCCCGCTTGTTCACTTGAACATTCATCAATGTCAACCGGCTAAACAGATAACTAACAAAGTGATGTATGGAGTGAATTCACTGTGAAACAAGGCCGGACCGATTGACGCGAGCACTGAAAATAACATTTAATTTTTCCAAAATTTTCCAACTGTAGAACGCACGTGCATCGGCAACGGTCCGTGATATTCGGATGAAACCGTTGGCGAAAGTGGATTAGGGATGTGAGAGTGCGATTAATCGACTGAGTTTGATTCAGCACAAACACGTTGCATTTTAAATGTCAATAGAGTAACCGTTTTTTATTACGTTATGTATTTTCTATGCTAGTTTTTTTCTGTTAGTTGCTTGTATCAACATTTTAAACGTAACATATTAATGCCTTCAAAGACTATTAATATATGTGGCAATGTTGTACATTTCATCACAATCAGTTTAGCAGTTGAGTTATCGAAAGAAACAAACACTTACCATCACATCTATAAAAGACGTATTAGTTAGAGGGATACGTGTATCATTTTCTAATAATAGATAAACAAATCAATCAATAAGAAATTCTCCTTCATGAGCGTACCAGATACTAACCATCTTTAGTCTTCAATCATCCGAATCACAACTTTATTAGCTATCCATAAAAATCCAATAATAAATTAATAACATTTCTCTTTCAGTAAGTACTGACATTTTGGGGTGAATGAACTCATCCAGACTAAATAGTCTGATGGATTACACCTCTAAATTAATATGCAAGCTTTGTATTGAGATTTTCATTGCTATGTGATTGGATTTTAATACGTCAGTCTACCGATATTTCACCTGGTAATTCGGCGTATCGAATCATTATATTAGTGTGATGAATAGCTTCGAATTTCTACTATTGTAAATCACGTTCGTTAGTATAAATGTTTGTTTAATATAACTATAATCTGGGATTACTGAACGAATTGTGATGAAATTAGACACATAGATTGACATTGACCTTTCTAATGCTTGTTTTAATTTGTCTTTCTTTTGCATTGCAGCGGATTATAGAGCGATAACTTATTGCCTTTTTTTCGAGGGTGGAAAATTATCGAATTACTTTTGCCGTCTTGAGCGAGGCGAGAGGGAGTGTCAGACTGGCTCTTTCTGCTTAAAACCTACTCCGTTCCTACTCCTGCTTTCGAGCCGAAGCTAAATATAGAAGCCTAAATACTGATTTAGATTATTTTTTTATCGTTGACCACGTGTGTAAAACGACTATGTGAATAATTGTAACATACATACATAACATACGTTACGTAAAATCTAGTCACAAACATGTCAGACGAACAATATCAGCGCGCTTATTAGTGTAGGCGGAAATATTTAGGTATTATTAGACATCAGGTTAATGGATGCTAGACACTATTGTGTTCTGTTATTAATATATTACAGGATATATTATCTCAACGTTCAACTATGGCATTATTATGAATAGGTACTAGTTAACCTAAATATGTTACGGTCATCAATTCCTGGAAAAATATGGTATTATCTGATATAAAAGGTGAAAAAAGATTATATTTTATATTCTGATATGGACAGTACATTATCGTGTATACTGGTATGATTAATTGGCCTTTGATTATAGAAATATATTTGGTACAATTTAGTTACAAATTAGATTTCAGACAACCTTATGTTAGTTGCCACAAAGCAGGCCGTGGCAACTTTACCTAACCTGTGTCAACATTACCGAAGCGATTATTTATCAATAAATTACAGAAAAAGCAATTGCTGACATTACAACAGTAATCCCAACTATAATGTACATACAAGATCAAAATTTCACTCACCTGTGACAAATAATTAAGGCCCTGTAAGCACAATTTAGGAACAACTAACTTTTAGCACATGTTCACGCACTACACTGTGACGGCCATTACTGGCATAATAGCAGTCTTGCGTCTACGCAAAATATAGTAAATATTTCCTGTTAATGTCTAAGAAATACTACTATTACAAAACAGAATTCTAGTGGGTGGATTTTTAGATAAATGAGTTTATACCGAATACCTATAGTATGGTAAAGTTGCCAAGGGTCCGGTAAAGTTGCCATGTTTTACGGTATCTATTTAGTTATGTGAAGGGGATGCCATGTCATGTCGACATCTTGTGTACAATATATCGTAAAATACTCACCCACACATGTGTGACTACACGTGTTCACGATTAAGGCTCGAAACTAGCCTCGATGGCGTTAGTAGCAATATATAACTAAGGGTGCTTTTCTACCAGAGATGTGCTATGTAAGCTATGCTACGAAGATGTAATATTATGTGAGTTTTTCCACTGATACTAGGCTATGTAGCTATATGTGCGAGGAAGATGCGCAGCTTGGGTGTGCGATGTAAGTATATAGTAGAGAAGCCATCAATAGCGTGCATCTTTTCTTATAAAAACATGGCTTTACTGATTTTATTTCCACCAATGCCAAGTTATGTGTACCAATGAATATGATTGGTGGAAGCCAATCGCATCCACAGCAACTTAACATAGCACATTTCTATTGCACCAATTACAAAAGCACCCTAGAATTCTAAGACAACACAAACCATGTAAGATGTGATGAATGACAATTATATTATTTTAACATAATTATAGAAAATAGAGGATTAAGTACATCCATACATCGACACACCTGGTGAAACAATAAAGATTGAATCGTTAACATTTCCTCCAATAACCCGAATGTTGGACTAATAATAGCATGTGTTTATTAGCCTCATCTAGTACCTTCGACCCCTGTCACGGGGCATTTGCCGTGGTCGTAACGAGGGTGCAGCCCCCTAGGCACAATGGACATTCGATATATATAGGTATTTATAACAAAATCTGGAATTTATATCACGATTTTACTGAGTATTTTTTTTCTTCGTCATCTTTGCCAAGTAACAGGAATTGTTTTGAAATATAATCAACCACTATTTTAATAAAAAAAAAATACCTTAATGGTTTTAAAAAAGTTTATTTCAATAATTTCTTTAAAACTTGAAGCGGGATATTTACCATGTTTATTAATTTCAATGAGTTTCCGATATTTCAGCACTTTTGCAAGCGCCATGATCACGGATGAACAAATATATAATAACAATATACCTATATCGCTTCAAGTTCTAATGATATTGTTAGTGACCATGTCAGTTTAAAAACTTGTAACAAATCCCCTCCTCTCTTTAAGGAGTACCAGTTATGATTCTTTGTTTTTCATAAACGCAGGTCATTAAGCTTTGATGACGATGGTAATGCTGGTTCATTATGTGCTCACGTTAATAATAATGCAGCTCATAACGTTTAGCTCCTGGGTTCAAACCAGTCGAGTTACCTTGTTGAACAATTATTTCAGTATGCCGCACAACAGTTACTTTAATTTGTTTGTAATACAAAAAGGTAAAGATGAAATAACTATAATATAATTATGTTGTTTACGTAACGTCTCGCTTTTTATCCCCAAAGGGGTAGGCAGAGGAGCACATTACGGCACGTAATGCCACTGTACAATGTACACCCACTTTTCACTATTTATGTTATAAGTCCCATGTAACAGAAGGTGAGACATATTGCCTTATACTGGGTACAATTTCAAACTCCATGCTAATAGTGAGTAATTTTCGAAAACCCGAAAGAAGCTCTACAGTACTTTGCCCGACAGTCACACTTGCAACCACTCGGCCAACGTGGCAGTATAATATACATATGTTGTATGACTGTAGAAATACATCTGTGCTTTCAATAAAAGTCTTTTAGTTGTACCCTTGTCGAATTCAAGCAAATCTACTGCGAAAAATGTGTCATAAATTCTATCTTTGCACATTTGTAGGTTGGTAGTCGATGCAGTCCTGAATTCACATATCATTGATGTCATTGCTATATGTGTATTACATGTAAAATCTTGTGTCATATTTTACCAAGGTAGTTTTTAACTTAGTTTTTTTATGTTATAAGCCGGTAAACGAGCAATCAGATCACCTGATGGTATGCCATCGCCGCCGCCCATGGACACCCGAATCACCAAAGGCGTTACAAATACAACGTAGCCGGCCTTTGTGAGGCCGCGGTATCTCTCCGATCGAGCCGGTCCATTCGTACCGAAGTATGGCTCTCCCATGTTTAAGTAATGTGCAACTGTATTAATAAAAATACTATTGCCGTATTTCATCTGTAGCAATAGCATATTGCAAGATATTAAATAAGTTTAAAACTAGTAAATATAGCAAACATGACTTCAAATAAAAATTCAAATTAAAGAAAAGTTTTATAATATGTATAATTGCAAACGTCTTCAATTTTAGTCAGTATGAATTCATTCCATAATACTCATTACCATAAGTAGTACAAGCTGAGCCAAAAAATCAAATATCTTGCGCTCATAGGTGGCATTAATATATCCTGTCAGCCATTTTACTTAAGCACTTCTTTGTTAAAATAATTTATTCGATATTTTTCAATCTCGTTAAAACGATAAGTTAGAGTAAAATGTTTGTCAGTTAGAAAACTTTATATTAAGGATAAAATAAAAGTGATTTATACGTCTGTGAGTGGGACACTTTTAATGTATTCTTTCATAATAATAAAGTGTATTTACGTGTTCAGGCATTTAAATCGTGTAACTGAATGAAGAGTCCCTCGTCGACTTTTCAATTTATTTGTGACAGCACTCTTGTGGAACATAAAGAATGGAATTATTTGGGGGGTGGGGGTAGGGCAATGTTTTGACGGAAATTATTCACGCTCGAAGTGACGGCGATCACGTCCGCCATCTGTTGCCGTTAGAAATTTGAATCGGGGGCATTTATTAAATAGCTCACCCATTGTTCCTTTGATTTGCGTTAAATTGAAAGACTTGCGTTGATTTATACGCGTTGAAATTGGCACCTACTTTCAAAGTTGTTGAACGTTATTTAAGTACAGTAAAAGTGTTTCGGCCAGGATTTATGTAACTGAAAAATAACTAAGTATAGATATAATTATAAATTAATTTATGATGAAAGATTTCAACAAAAGCTTAAACTGTTGTGTCTCTCTGGATCACCTTAAAGTTGACTGTTAGAGAATGCCTAACTAGCATTAAATCCACATTTTTTTAATATCCATAAAATGTGAGATAAATAAATAAATAAAAGGAAAAATTTCATAATAAATAACGGCAAGCTTGAAGAAATGAACCGTCCTATTAATTTCTTAATTAAAGCGCCCACGCGGCACCACCTGGCTAAACTAACCAATCAGTGGAAGTTCTCTCCTAAAAGTAATATTGCTACTACAAAAACTTTTTACACTAAAAATAATAATTCAATGTTACTCCAAATAATAAAACAGTATTAAATGTCGAATCATCTTTTATTCTAACGACAAGTAACAAAAGTTATTTTAAGAACTTAGTTTCCTGTAGGTGTTTTATGAGTTTTCGACGGAAATTTTATTGGTTTGGACAACATAAAGAAGTGGTTATTTTGGCCATTTTCCCAATTCGATTCTTAGGTAGTAATTTTAACAAGATATGGTATTAATGTCAGTATAGTACCTAATCCCGATATTTTTAATTAGCTAGTTATTAGGTACTCAGTTTTATGAAAATTTGTCATTAAAAAAACGACATTCAACAGTTATGTATTTATGTGAGGACTTCATCAAGTTATTTTAGAGATTGACGTGTAAAAGTGTTATCTTGAAACCAATTTACAAAAAGAAATATAATTTATCTTTTATCATTTATTTCCACAAGAAATGCAAAAGTTCAATGAACATCTAAGCAAGATTGACTACGTAGTATACAAACATACATTTCCAGTCTCTACATAATATATCGTAGCTTTATGTAAGCAAGCAACTACATAGCTGTCAAGTTTGCGATGCTAACTCCTTAGGGATTCGTCCTCTTGAAAAACAGCTGCCAATACTAAAGTCCCGTGGGAAAATCTCGACTGGAGGAAACTTCATAGGTACTACAAATAAAATATTTCTCGTAAGACCGAAATAATTAGTTACAAGACTGAGTTCAACTAAAGGTCAGAACAAAATACCACAAATGAAATGTCAGTCAAAAATAACTATTTTCTTGATTAGTACAAGTTTTCCCGTAAGTGAATAACAATAAAAGTAATCTATCCAAATTACAAATTTAATATCCGTCTAGGCGTACACCACTTAAATTGAATAATTTCAGCATCCATCAAAAAAGTGACGCATATTACAATGTTCCAGCTGTTCCTTGCTTGAAGTAAAGTATTTTCGAGTTGCGTTATTGTAACGGTTTTTCCTGGACCGTAATAAAACGTTTCACATGTCGGCCGCAGTCGCGTTGACCGCGTGCGGTCGGCGTGAAGCTAAATTGATGGGTCTCTCCATCGCCAATGTAATGGTCCTTCAAAACGAACGACCTCTGGCCAGTAAGTGAAATTCACGTTTGATTAACTTTTGCTCAAGGGCAGTGTTTTAGAGAAAGTGCTAGTACTTGAATGTTACACTGGAAAACGTTTATTGTGGCCGGTTCGCCTTTTTGCTGCTCGCTCGTTTAAAATGGATTTTAAGGATGTCTCCTAAACGTTCTATCGTGGCTTTCTTCCATTTATTGCGCTAAAATAGAGGGTTTAGTGCGAATGAAATAAAGATTTATGAATGTTAAGTCTCGTCGCCTAATCTCGGTCGATGACCCCGTAACTTGTCGCGTCTGTCGTTAAAGGAGATCAAGAGATTACATGGAAATGATAAGTGGTCAAATTGGCCTCAATAATGTTTATTTAGTACGAACATGGAATAGTAATATATGTTTACACGAGCACCACGTTCGTGGGCTTATAGGCCTTATATTAATCTATACATATAATAAAATCGTAGAAAAGTGCTGTCTGTACATTGAAAATAAAAATAAAAAAATAGCAGGGGTTATTGTTATGTCGATGTCGAACCCAAAAATGTAATTAACTTTTTTTTTGTCTGTTTGTCTGTTTGTCTGTTCGTCTGTGCGCGCTAATCTCAGAAACGGCTGATCCGAGTTGGATGCGGTTTTCACGAATATATTGTGGGATGCTTAAATTTACATTTAGTGTTTGTTTCATGTCAATCGGTTCATAAATAAAAAAGTTATGTCAAATTAAAGAATCACGTCGAACATTCTATGCTTATACCATTAATCTCCGCAACTATTTGACGGATTTGGTTGAAATTTGGTACAGATATAGTTTAGAACCTTAGAAAGGACATAGATATATTTTTATTTCAAAAATCAAAAAATAAAAATAAGAAATAAATTATTTATAAATAATTCTATGTCGATCGTTACACGACTTCGGTTCATGTTATTGTTTTAATTCATCGAAAAAAAGTAAATAAATAGTAAAAAGGTATGAAAAAAATAATATCAATATAATAAAACATTTAGTACAAAGAAAATGCTCTAACGGAATATAGATAATTCTATGTCGATCGTTACACGACTTCGGTTCATGTTATTGTTTTAATTCATCGAAAAAAGTAAATAAATAGTAAAAAGGTATGAAAAAAATAATATCAATATAATTAAACTTTTAGTACAAAGAAAATGCCCGAACGTAGTATAAATAAATAATCCAAGTTGTCTTTATCCTCGATAGATGGCGTTGGGATCGAAGTAGATCGCGCTATGGTTTCGTTACATTCATTTGGTTGGGTATTGGCCGAGCGCTTCGGTACTATCGTAGAAAAAGTGTATTATCAGTCGTATGATTATTTGTCTGTAGTGGTCCTGCTGTTTCGTATATTCTAAATTGGTTTCGTTGTATTTGTCAATTAATAAGTTTATTTGTTGGGTTTTCCTGGTTTTTTGGTTAAACTATTTAACGTAGGTTTAGTTTGATATCGATTATTAGTAGTTACTGTAGTTAGTTTTTTTAATAAAATTGTAAGTCTAATTTATAAATTAATTAGATTAGATTTAAGTCGTTTCTTTTAAATTATTTAGTTTAAGCTTGGTTATTATAGCATAGAGGATAGGTTGTAATATAGTTTCTTTTTTAATTGTTATAAATTCGTAATTCGTAGCTTTCTTTAGTTTTAAGTTAGTTTAAGTCCGTTTTTAAACTATTTTTTCAATGCCCTAAGTGAGTATACATCTATTAAATTCAAACGCAGAGCTCATTATGTTGATTTTTGAAGAGTTCCCTGGAATATCTTCCACATCTCATTTTTGAAGAGATCCCGCGAGATCGGGAACTATGTGGTTAAAACCAAAAATTTGCCGGAAGTCACTATTCCACGCGAACGAAGTCGCGGGCAAAAGCTAGTATAAAAATATGTCTGGTAAGTATTTTTTGTGTAATCCGCTAGGTATTTTATATGTAAACAGTGGTACCCAGTCTGCTTGCCAAGCATAGGAAATATATAAGGTTAGATTTGATTTTCTAGTAATGCGTAAAGAGAAATGTACTTACACTACGACGCGTTAGCTACTACACTAACAAGATAAAATGTACTGAGTCTAAAATATAAGGCCTCGAGCTCAGCAGGTAGCAACTACCGTAATTTGTCCTTATAAAGTGTCAAATAAAACGTTTTAGCAGAGCTCTATGACGAATTAAATATACAAGTTTAAAGTCGAGGATACACGTGGGATATCTCGTAAACAGGAAGGCGAGGCCCGATGAGCTTTTGAAATTTATGCACAAACATTTATCGTACGCTTTTCGGCAAAGCAAAATATCAAGGCAGTAAATCTAGCGAGTAATTTCAAGGATAAAATATTGCTGAAGCGATAAGAAAATGATGCCTGTAATATTGGTTCTGTGGATATTAAAAAGTGTCTGATGCTTTTTAAGCTTGATCAATATTTGGTATCTCCAAGTAAATAAGTAGGTTAAGATTAATTTGCAAACTGGAGTTGGTGTTTGGTGATTGAGAAGGTTTTTTTTGGTAAAGTTTGGACGTGATGTGATATTCACAACATGTCTTGCAAGAACCGTCTTGACATTTTATTATGACAAATAAGATGGCACAAAAACTACAATCCAACTATTTTAGTGAGTGGACCGGAGTGATACCATGGTCTCACAGACGTGAAACAACGCTTGCGTTGTGTTTCGTTGTGTGAATGAGGTTACCGGAGGCCCAATTATCCCCCTTCCCAATCTTTCCAATCCCCGATTCACCAACAACCTTTAAATTCCTAACCCCACAAGGCCGACATCGCACTTGTAACGCCACTGGTATTTTGGTGTCAATAAGCGACAAGGAAACGAGATAACTCTTTGCTCGTGTACTGGCTTATAGCATAATAAAATACAGCAACAGTTCCTATTAATACAAAGATAAGCCACCTACACTACCACAACATTACTTAGTACACATTCGTATTAAGTTTATGATCTCAGAACAGTCATGGTGTTAGTCATGTTAAATTGTGCGTGACACAAGTCCGCCAGTGTCCACTGAGTTCCGCCTAGCTGTCGACACATGCACGTTACATCCGAAATACGATACACTAAAAGTCATATGTACGACATATATGTATATTATGTATATTTGTGTGTGTAGTGTGTGACATACTTTGTGACGTCACATCTGTACGCTGCCATGATTTAGTGATACTGTATCCTGTTTTCTTTTTAGTGTTTGTGTATGTTTTAACATAATGTTGCGACTTTTATTTTCCAAAAATAGAATATGATTTAAGTTAAAACACCTTTTATAATGGTTTTTGTAGTTATAGATCTCATGATATGGTTAGTGAGCCTAGTACTAACCCGGAGCTACGGACTACCTAGCGAGTTACCGGGGCTCCGACTCGAAAAGCAGGAGTAGGAACGGCTGGTGGGTGGGTAGGTGACTTTTAATCAGTAAGTGTCTGACATTCTCTCTCGCCTTGCCCAAGGCGGGAAAAGTCAGGATGATTTTCACACCGATATACCACTTTTGTAGAATATGAACATACTACCGTGTTCAATCTGCTAATCAAATCATTTTGCATACCTGTAAATCCATGGGTCATGGATTTCAAATCCGCAAAATAATCAGGTCAGTAAAATTTTAAGTTAGACCGTAACGCTTTTTTGCAGACACTGACCATCAAACAAAATCGTTTATACAGCAAATTTTATTTTGATGACACGTCGAATAACCAATATAAATTCAGTAAAACGATTCAGCGAGTCGTATTCATGGAATATTAGGACTCGGTTGCAGTGAAATTCGTCCAATAAAGACAATTATTGCTTGTATAAACGCCAACGACACGGGCATAAACATGGATTATTAGTTCTTGTTGGAGACAAAAGAGGTTGTATAATAAGTACAGACAGCAGCCCATCAACCTACACATTTGTGTCCAATTTATTTAATACATTTTCAACTTTATTCGGTTTGATATAAAGTCATAATTCCAATGAAAATATTGACAGATTGGTGTAGGTTGATCTGCGTCTGTACATTTACATCGGTTGGGTGACCGCATCCATAATTTACTGCCGATAACAATGGAAAAAAGAATTTTGTAGAAGATATTTTTCAAGAAGTACTAGAGTTTATGTACTGTGAATCCTTTCAATATCTTAGTGTGATTACTTACGTACGAATTTATGTTTGTTTTCATTTCAAGGTCACCCGGCTAGTTTAGTTGGTCTTTAGTCATATTTATTCTAATAGAGAAATTACTAGGCAAGCCTGTTGAAAGTTTTATTCAACTTTTTAGAGACCAGAAAATGAGTGATGCTATGACTTAATATTCCTTGTTCAACATTATTCATGATTTATTACACTTCGTAGACAAATTCGTAGTAATATTTTACCTTTGTACGTATTATACCTTTATCTGAAAGTCGACTTAGTCAAATTGACTAAGGCAATTTTTAGAAAACATAGAAATTATGCAATCAAATTCAAATATCTTTTGTGATAGACAAATATTTTATTATCTGTATTGTATTTCTAATTTCTAAAAATACCATTTCTCTAATCTTAAGTACCTTCTCCCCATAATTGACCTGTCCGTCCATGATCGCTTGAGCTTGGAATGTAAATAAATACCTTACCTTAATAAATCGCTCGGAAACAGAACTATAAGTAACTCCGGCCAATAGAGAGGTATTATATTGCCAGTTGTAAATATGAAGGACTTACGAACTAATTCTAACTTAGAGGTATCTGAGAGGATAATTTACAAGTGATAGGAGAATCGATTATAAATGGATTCCATGAAATATTGTAGGGATTAGAATTGCTAATTTAAATATTTGTCAAAATTAAACATAATTATAAACATTTTTTTTTTGTTATTCACTCACAACCAATACGTTACCGTAATGATACTGTCATTACATTATGCGTAGCAAATTGCTACGCTCGTAGCACAGCTTCGTAGTTTTGCTACGTCATCCGTGGCGTCGGTCGTAGCAAATATTCAAGCCAACAGTAATTTCAAAATACACACAAAAAAGCTTTTGAAACTCTTCTTAATACTAACATAAAGTTACCAAAGATTAAAAATATGAAAGTAAAGAAATCCTAAACCATAGGAGAGATAATATTTTATAATTCCCACTGAGCAAAGTCAGCAGAAGCAATGAATTTTCCCCTGTTCGGTCTGTAACAGATTATGGAGGCGATACCGTCAGCGACCGATAGGAACACGCCGTAATAAAAGCTTTGAACTTAACAACCTTTAGGTCAGGTATATTGGAAAATTTTCGATAAAAATAAAATGCTAGATGCAATTTTCACAGTAAATATTGGATGATAAACGATGTTTTTGTAGCTATATTGAGTTTGCACTTAGGAAAATGGTGATAGGAAAACAATGTTTACTAACGTTTTATGTTTTTGATAGTTCCTTTTAGTAACAAGATAGTTTTACTTAATTAACTGGTTAGTTTTTCATCTAATACTGTAGTGTTGCTTCCTTCATGTAAATTAATTTGGTCATGAAACGTACTTGGCCTTTTCGGGATCTTTCCAATGAGGTCAATGTATAGTATGTTTCCCTAAGCCGACCTCTACTATATTAGGACTAAAATCCCTTTTATGAATTTGTTTCGTTGCTAGCGTCCGGACATTGACACATATTTTGGGTAAAATTCAAAAAAAGGTGCCAATCAATGTAAAACACACTTTATTTCCACTATGATTAGAATAAATTTACGTTACCGGACTGTATTTTACGTCAATATTCTTTATATACTCAATTTAAGTTCCTTCTATAAAATGAGTATTCAAATAAAACGTAACGACGGTACACATGAAAAATTTTGCTATTTATTTTATTCTAAAAACGTTGATATATTATCAAGTAAGTAAATAATTTAATCAAATGGATGGCGTAGTGTTTCCTGGAAGTAACTGCCGGCTTCATATCTTAATGGAGTTCTCAGAAATAAATTAGTCTCCAATTTCAGATCGCTGTAGCATTAGCGCTTCGTTACATTCCTATATCAGCTTTCGATAATATGAAATTGATGAAATATATCTTTTATTTACGTATCACCATGGATACTAGGATAAGTCTTATGTTATTTTCAAAATCTGTTTAAATTATCATCTTTTAATCAATACTTCTTTATTTAAGATGGTCTTAAAACACTTCATTTCTACATTACTAGGTTAACCTCGTAAAATTTACAATACGCATGAATAAAAATAATACTCCTATAAATCGAATAGTCAAACTAAGTGTGACATATTTTTCTATTCCGAAAAAAAAGCATTTGTCTATTTCAAGAACACACAATACATTTGTCATTATCTCACGGAAAAAACACGTCGATATTTCGATCATATCAACCGGAAAAAACATAAACATTTGGATGTACCAAACAATCACTATTATTTGTATACAACATTAACATTTTGACAGACAACAGATGTTGTTACACTACCGTTATTAGAACAACAGTTAGTCGTGAAACCACTCAGTAACGGGCTGGTCGATACAGTGGCCCGTCATTAATAGTAGTTTACTGTAATTATCATAGCACACGCTGCGTCATGATACAATTGACATCAGTCTAAATGCCAAATAGATAGTCAATAGTGCTACAAACCATTTCTATATCATTGGACTAGATTTTAGCTACATATTTTATTCGCTATGCATAATTTTATTTATTATCTACTTCTTTTGCTATCTCCGTGTGTTCTACTTCATTTAATGAATACCTATGAAGAACTATACAGATAATGTTTAGTTTACCTGTAAAGTAAAGGCGGTTGAAAATATGTAGGAGGAGAGATAAAACAATCATACCCGGCAGATTTCTTTTTTGGATTCACTACTCTGCACGGCTTTGAATGTAAACCGAAGCATGTCAGCACAATGGCTTTGTTCTACACCACCTCTAAGGCCAGAACTCATTCATATTTAGACTGTGGCCTAACCCTACGCAAGCCACGTTGTAGGTACAGCACATTGAATATCTTGGGACCGAATCGGCAGTGCCCTGTTAGATTTATTATCGACACGCATGACTGGGTTCCGTTGCCGTTTCTCTCAGGGGCCTATTTAGTAACATGGCCGAACATAATATTTGTGGTGCCTAAGTCCACAAGCTATATTAGGTTAAAGAAATAAAATAGATATTTTGTTGATAAGGGGAAATGCAAGGCTTGGTCACGCAAGTTTAATCAACATTATTTTATGCTTGTATTCCCCAAATGCATGTAACACGCATATTTCGTTAGTTTATGTTACCTAATTTTCATGTGTTAAAAGCGACTCGTCGTGCTCCAGTTATGACGATAATATTGTAACAGCAAATTTTCCAATACAGGCTTCGATGATTAGTTATTCCTGTGCGACGCCAAAGAGAGAAATTTCATTTCAAAGGAGATTTTGGAAATCTGTTCAAACGAAGTTTCTATTAATTATGACGTCATAAGCAACATTCTGATAATTTAACCATCTGGTGAAGAAGCTTCAAACTTTTTTTCTTTACAATCCCCATTCCCAAAAACAAATCTGAATGCCTGAGCAGGCAAACGTTAAGAACATATCCATGTCAAGATACAACGTGGCCTACTTAGTCTTAAGCTCCCAACTTTTACGTCACTATTATTGTGAACAAAGTGTGTGTGCGACAAACAATGCACACAATTGCTATGTCCCACAATGCAGTGTTGTTGCATACATGACTTTATTAACTATTTCATTTCAACTCCGCGAAGTATCTTCATTAAACTGTTTAGCGGTATATTGGATTTTATGTTATTTTTATTCTTTGAGACAGCGTGTTTACTGTTCTTGACACAAAGGCGTAGAACTAATAAAGACGAAGAAGAATCTAAAATTGAGCTTTACTGAATTATGTGACTTGATACTGACTACAGTAAAAGGTGTTTGAAAAGTCAATAACCAATAGAATAGATTTAGAACATAATAATATTAAGCTAAACTTGACTTGATTTAAGTTTTGGAGTTTTTAAATAACACAGTTTTTACTACACTGGGACTTTAAAGAGTTTGCTAGAATCTCAACTGTAAAATTGAATTGTGCATAAACTCTTGACACATGTACAAACAAAAACCATTAAACAAGAAAAGAATGAGAATACTGAAACAATAATATCAGTAGGAAACTTTTGTAGAAAAAATAAGACTAAGTACATTCTTATTCAAAAATTTATCACCTCAATTGTACGCCTTTGTCCTAAGAAAATAAGGTGAAAAACATGAATTAGGTAGTAACGAGAGAGGAGTGGCTAGCTGACTTATTAGAAAAAGAAATAATGTACTCATTTTCGCTAATGAAGAGAAGTGGACCTTAAAGAAGAGAAATAGTTCATTATCCTTGTCTGTTGTGTACATACTTCCTCGTAAGTGAAAAAACCTTCAAATTGGTATCACTTATAGAGGTATTCATAACCCAGTGTCTCAGATAACCAGGTTAAATAAACATTTGTCTCATTTACAGAGGGTTCCATTAATGGAGGTGTACGGGTTATTTTACATAAAGAGGTTGATTCTTAAATAAAACAAGTGTTATGTGCACAAACAATGAATAAGAATAAGTAAATCAACAAATAAAACGATGTTGTCTCAGTTACTGAGGTTTATGCATTAAAATTCACTTGCTGTCTCAGTTATAGAGGTAACAAAGATGATAAATCGAAAGAACGAATCCCAGTTATAGAGGGCTGTTTGTCCCACTAATAGAGGTAATTCAGTGCCAATGGGTAGGGACCTCAGTATGAGTTCCATTTGTGGAGGTTTCTCACTTATCCAGGTCCCACTTAACCAAGTTTCACTGTACTAGGTACGTACTTAAAAACGCGTGTCATTTATTTATTCATACGCATTGTATTTTAAATAGCATATCATTAATATTACCCCACAGGTTTAAATGTGAGAAACTCGTGCTTTGGCACGAAGGCCTCACAGAAAACCAATGTGATAAAACGGTTGCATTGTGTGGGTTAGGTTTCCGGCGGCATTAACCATCAATAATTGTGGACAATTAAAATAGAGATATATAGCAGCTTTCATTGAACCAAAAACTGAACTTCATTTGTAGACCAGAGAAACTACATTTTCAACAATTTTTCTTCCCATCTTGGTGATTGAACCTCTAAAATGTCAACGTTTGAACAATCAAATAAACTCATAATCATTACTAAACAAAACAATAACAAAACAAATCACAATTCTATAAAAATATACTAAGACAAGACAAAGACAAAAATCATCGCTATTAAAAAAATAAGTACCTATCTCTTTACACGTACAAGTTCATTCATGTGAAAGCATTTATATTGAACTTTTTTTTTCTCCAATACAAAAGACTTCACAATCACTCAACACGAAATTTTAATAATAAAATCTCTTATTTTTATTCCATTGAAGCTCGAAGGAATTCATTTAACGTAGCGTTGGTACTAGAGGGTCAATAAACTTAATGAAAATATGGAGGTCCGTATTCAGTTATTATGTTTATCAATACACTCGATATAAAAGTTTACATTGCATTCATAAAAGGTCATTCGCATCGCATTTAGGCAAACATTTTTCTTTTTATGAAAGTTTAAGATTCTATACAGGTTCGGTTGGTGCATTCAAAATTAAATGTGTTTTTTTTTTGGTTTTACGTATTTATTTTAATTGATAACCTGCTCTATTTCTTGTTCTTGTTTAATAAACTTTGCTCCACACTAGAATTTTCTCGTGACGTGAGTACGTTTTCATACAAGTTGATATTATACACATGGCACCCAGACCCAAAACAACAATTTGTAGATCACATAAAGAGTTAGGTAGACGTGCAGTCCTGCCGTGTTGGTCTTATGATTACCAATTAAGAGAGTAGAGTACACGTTTTACGTGGATGGTTTCATAAAGATACACATTTGACAGAGACCAAACAACTATGCAACTATGCATGGAGATTTTGACGAACCTTTTATTATACAGAAGGCGGGTAATTCAACAGGCCTAACACAGGCTGTTGATAAGATATATTTAGTATATGACATTACAAATTATTTATAGTTAATAAATATAATAACACATAACACCTCACCTAAATATAGTACACCTTTGCTGAAATAAAAACCATAACATTACAGATATTTATGTAAATAGATGGAAAGCAATGGAAAGAGAAACGGTCTGATAATCCAGTGTTTCTGAATAAATATTGGCATTGGAATTGAGAAGCAAACACGATCGCGTTGGCTTTAGTAAGTATCGCTCTCGCTGACTTGAGTATTTACTTTCTATATTCTCACATATTTTAACATACTTTAAAGTTAATTCAATGTAACTTTGAAATCAATGTGAAGTGCTTTTTATATTGGTTATGTATTTTTGTATTATCATAATATTTCGAGTAGATTATGATAAGTCAGTAAGCTGCACTTTGGAACTATCATCTAGCTTTACTGATAGACAGACAATACAATTTGACGTTTCGAAAGTGTCTTAATAAAGATTATTTGGAATAAATAATTTGACTTTGATGTTGAGTAGCCACACTAGTACTTTCACTACATACTCTTACTCTTTTCTGATAGCTACTTATTTAAAAAGTAATTCAATTTATCACTTTCCCATGTGAAGAAGTGAGAGTTTTGAAATTATACTACTATCGAATTTACTTTTACTTCAAGATCTATATAAATGTCAATTTAAGAAAACCTAGACTATATTCTAATATAGAAAATTATCTACTAAAGTTACTACACTCAGAGTAACAAGGTTTTATTTCTCGGTGCTTAGTGACACTTTACTTGAAACTTTTTATTTATGGCTTCGCTCGTGTCTTGTAAAAATGAGTAAGGAATATAGAATGTATACTTTTTAGAATATTATGTCATCTAGAAGAATATTATGTCTTGCGAAGTTCATAAAGTATTAGACATTTTTTCTACAATATTGTTCGCTGGGGAGCAATTGACATATACGTATGTCATTTTGTATGTCTATCTTGATAGACCGATTGTCACATGTCCAAAAACTTTGCAGACAGTATTAAATAAAATATTAAAATTCAACATTGACATTATCTGTCTAATTTTAAAATATTGACGTGTCAAGGTAATGTTGTGGTCTATTTACAGATTTTTTTTTTCATTTCTATACTTTAATCATGATTGTATTATGAATATTGCAGTTGCTTAGTTTTGTACTATGATTAAATAAGTAGACGCATGCAAACACACATAAACCCTTCATTTTCATTAGATAAAAAGGTCTACAAAAAGGGTAGGAAATACGGCAATAATAAATAATTATTATTTAACTTGTACACAGAAGTTATTTGCCATTTTTGTGACGAGAAAAAGTCACGGAACACGTTCAAGCAATCACCGTTTTAAAAAACGGGTCCCGTACACTTTATTTTGCGAACTGCGCTCAGCAAATGTTTGCCAAACGCTTGAAACTTCTCAAGGAATCTTGTTGAACGCAATAATGAATGTTTTAGTCAAATAATATTCTGAGAGTTGTTCTTTCACTTGTTATTCATGAAAAACCTTTGTTTGCCTATTAGTTTCAACAGTTGAAGTAAAAATATTTGTTCTTGTAGAATGCAAGTCGTTAGTTGAAGTGGCGAAATGTTTAGTGCATTGTGAAAATGTTTGATGTTTATGCTTCAAAAGAAAACTAACTGCTGTGCTCAGACATTTAATGATTACTTAAACTATTCCTTAGTAACGATTTTGTTTTAAAAACAATTGATAAGGACTGGGTTAAGTAATCATTAAATGACTGTAAAAACGTTTGTTAGAGCTAAATTGAGCTTTCAATAACCTAACCATCTATCAGTAGATTTGCTTAAGAGAGTTGTAAACTCAATACTGCTGTCACAACGGGTGTGCTCAAATTATTCTGGTTCTTTCCTCTAAAAGCCACTATAGAATGACCTTGCACGATTCTCACACACATATAAATTATATATTTTTTTAATATTTGTCTGGACTTTAAAAGAGAGAATGACCCCTGAATTTGTTTTGGCATTTTTTCTCAGAGTCCATTGGGAAACAATGTTGACGTGTAAAAGTGTTCTTTTATAGCTTACTTGCAAAAACCATTTCATTTCATTTGGCACTGGGCATTAACCTTTTTCAATATATTTTTTTATTTGTATTAATTATCATTTTCAAATCATCAACTCACACACAGACCAGAAATCGAACACATTGCATCCGATTGAGCTGGTGTACCATACAGTCGTAACAAAGGGAAGTAAAAGTTTAACTACATTAATAGGTATGTACCCAGAATAATTAAAATATGAGTAGGTCCACCTCATTAAAAACGGGTCTTATATAAATACGGAAAAAAAGAAAAGGAAAAATAACATTTATTTTTCATTCCAAAAAACACGAAATTACACTCGATTCACTTTGTATTCGCGGTTTCCAGTCGTTATTTGAGTGAATATAAAAGAATAATGTGTAATCTTTTGAGTGGCTTTTACGATCATTTACTTGAGTATTTCAAGATATTTTCTTCAAAATAATAATATTGATACACGACACTGCTTTGTGTAATGTCGTACTACAAAGTAATGGGAAAAAATAAATCGGTATATACATATTTCACAAAAAGTAAAATTTACTAAAAAACATGACAAATGTTTTTGTTTTCCTATGTTTGATTGCTTTTATTTTTTATTTATACAAGTATAAAATTAATCTTAAAAAAGTTTAGTTCCAATTGGTACTATAATAGAAAAAACTATTGGCTATTGACTACATGCTCGATGCTTTAAAATACCAAATAAGGATAAAGATTAAAATCAGACCTACTTATTCAGCACTCGGACGGGTGTCTGAGTGCAGCCTACCCTCATAACACTTATTTGTCTTACCATTCAATTACAACTAAGCCACCATAGTAGTGCTATCGATTACCCCAATCCTACCCTACTAGACTAAAGCCATAGCTTGTTTATTTATAAATCTCACAGACAACATAACCTACCCAGATTGCTTATAGATTCAACTTGTGTGCGACCCGGGTCGGCTGTAAGCTGTTTGCATTGGTCATTTGTCGACGCGGCTTATCGGACATTATTTGCCTTGCTTGCTCGATTCAATTTCCTAGTTCGACCCAAATACGGATTCTACTACGGTATGGTAACAAGGTTCATGATACCGTATGTTGAAGGTTATATTGTTGCCATGTGAGGACGCCATAGAAACTATTGAGTATTGACTCCCATTTTGGTCAAGCAGTGGCAAGACCGGAGTACCACGGCCTCACAGAAAACTAGCGTGAAACAAAGCTTACATTGTGTTCCGTTGTGTAAGTGACGTTACCAGAGGCCCAATCATCCCTCTTCCTAATCTTGCCGATCCCCGATTACCCAACTACCCTTGAATTCCAAACCCCCAAAAAGTCGGCAACGCTCTTGTAACACCTTTGATGTTTTGGGCGTCTATGGGCGACGGCGATTGTTTACCATCAGGTGACCCGTCTTCTCGGTTACCGGTTTATTCTATAAAAAAGTGCAGCTAAGTAATAGAAAACGTCTTAACTTACTTCGGTGTATTTTCTAACAGCACTTAGATAGAAAACAAACCAATTCTGCTTCAGTTGATTGAAGTCTGCCTGTACATTAAATTGTTTTTCATTAAACCATTAGCAAAATCGTTAATAAGTACCAAGAAACAGTTTGACGAAAACATCATTTCATATAAACAAAAAATAATTCCACGAAGTATTTACAAAACATAAGGTACACCTTCTATTTCCTGAAAGAGAAGACATAGATAAACATTCAACAATTTTTTCACCAAATTATAGTCAATGTCAAATCATTTATTCTAATTATACTATATACTTAGGTACTTTTGAAACGAGTACTAAATATGATTATAACAGACACGGAACTTTGAAATAAAATGTAATATAAGTAAAGAGGTAATGGAGAATTACAGGTAATGGACATTAACGTTTTGTTCGAGTTTAGAAGCAAACTCAACACTCTTAGCTCAAGAGTAGCATTTTCGAACACTAGCCTAGGAGCACATCCGGAGCTGCAGGCTACCTAGCGGGTTTACGGGGGCTCCGGTTCGAAAAGCAGGAGAAGGAACGGGGTGGTTTTTACTCAGTAAGAGTCTGACACTCCCTCTCACCTCGCCCAAGGTGTGAGATGTCATTGGATGATTTTCCCCCTCAAAAAAAAGCCCAGGAAGCACATTATAGCACATTCGAAATATTCCAACCAGACAACGAGGATAATTCACCAGGATTAAAAACCATTCATTATTTATTCCGTTAACGTAATCAACGGTTGAATAACAATACAAAGTTTTTAATTTTATTCGGAACCAATCAGCCGATATAGTGCGGTTGGAACACAAAGCGACTAATTTATTCATTCCATTGTTGATACATGCAATTGGATCGATTTAGATTTTTATTGGAGTATCAATGTTTGCACGCTGATTGAGTTTTAATTTTAATGGAATAATATTTTGGTTTTGGTTGCATCTTTTTGTTTTTATTTTGCGTGTTGTGTTGCGTTGTTGTTTTTGAATATTAATGCCACCTATTAATGACTAAAATGAAAATGTAGCTGGGAATAAAATGTCTATGTTTGTAAACATATTCAACACATTTCCACACATTTTTAAGTGTGGTTTATTTTCTTAAGAAGAACTTCGATTACGAAGTTCTTGAGAACTAAAAATTTTATTAATTAAAATTGTTTTGCTTGTTTAATTTCGTCAACATCGTCGCTATCTTAAACTTTCTTTCGTATGAGTAACATTTTTTTATAAACGATACGAAATTCAACACTTTACCAATGGCATAATCCAGTCACAATATAACACAATATACAATGTCATTACAGACCTATTATCACTATAATATAATCTATTATAGAGGGTTACTCTAACGAACACCAGTGGCTATCTTACAGTGTAATATAACGTAACTAGATATTACTATGTTAGTCCTAACATTATACCTTTATTTACATTACTATCCAACACATCACATCACTTAACCTATGTAAGCAGACTCCCACAACTGCCTAGGTAACTAAATCATACTGAGACGAGAATAAATTGCACTACAGCCAAGAAGGGCGAACCAAGATTAATCTATTTTACTTTTCCTAGCAATATGAAACCTAGATTACTAAAATTGGAATAAACTGGCCGCTAGGCTTTCTGAGAAAATATTACTTTCTATGATTCTAAGGAAATATGATGATAGTAATAATTATTGTATTACACAAGTAATAATGAATCGGCTTCTATTTATACCCTAATGTATAAATAAGATTTGTTTTCAAATTGAAAACCTATACAATGATTTACTTAGCAATATTACATAAGAACATATTCTCAGTTATATTGCGACGTTGTTCAACAAAACAAATAGTCCTTTTTTGTTGTCTTTCTTTTGTAAAAAAAATGTATTGAAGTATTCCAAAAGAGTAGTAACAAACGGGTCGCTAGCCCGTAATAATTAATTCCGAAACGGTAAAGAACTTTGTAAGTGTACAAGATAACAATACTTTGATCGTATATTTTTGTTTGCAAAAGTTTTTAATAGGCACAAATTGTTTATTTATGTCAGCAGTTATACCGTTTATTTTCAAGTTTTCTTTTCAAATAAATTAACAACGTGGGAGTTTTATTAAGGTCACGGATTTGTTTAACTTTACTTTGTTATCTAAAATATTTTGGAAATAATTAGAACTAACTCTTTCATGCTATATTTAAACTTTTAACGTTTACCTAACTATAACTCAAAGATACGGTCTTGGTTTTATCCTAGAATTAATGTTAAAAGTTTGATTGTTTCATAAAATATGTTTTTCAATCATAAATCACAGATTGACTGAAAACAATTCCATTTCATTAAAGTACAAACTGCATTAACACACAGATGCACTCATCTGATTGAAACTAAAAAAGTATGCAAGGTTTGTATTAATTAAGGCTTTGGAGTTTCTGACTATTATGCAACAAATATGCAAATGCAATAAGATGCAACAAGATAAATAAATGCCACAAATGCAACAAAGATATATGGAAACAATAAAATTATATCTTTTCTCCAAACTAGCTCGCTAAACAAATTGCATAAGGAGAAACATCACAAACACACGCAGCAGAATACAAACATTTAATCAACCAAAAACAAACCATAAATAATTTACTTAAGCGTCTCATCACATAACTCGTCATTTCCTGCTCCAAGGTGTTTCACAAACAAATTAATACTCACTCATATAAATTTTGGTGGAAATTTTGTCACAATCATCCTCCGGGGACAATTGATTACATGCCCTAACATCCGTTCATCAATTGTAGAGAGATAAACGTCAAGCTGAGTTTGCAAATGACAAATGTTTGCTAATGACTTGCCCACTGAAAACCGAATAATTTCCCCCTCAAATATTTTACAGGCCGGCTATTATGACAGACGAAAATAATAATTATTATAGGACTATCTTCTGCGAAAGTCGTTAGTGAAATCGAAGTACATTTTTAATTCTCCAAATTTTGAGAATAGGGATGATGACGGGGTATGAAAATTAAAAATGTAATTAGTCCGTCAGTTAGGTAATGAAAAAATATTAGACACGTATTTTTTTATTTTGTCATATAAGATAACAATACCTAGATAAAATGAATCAAAGTTTAGGAGTGGGAGCTAACTACGTCACTATAGAGTATAAAACGTACTCTAAAGTGACGTCACGCGATATTTCAAATGGATATATCTTCGAAAGTATTTGTTTCCGTAAGAAAATAAAAAATACGTGTCTAATATTTTAAAATAATCTACAAGACGGACATTAAAATAAAAATTAGTCATCTACCCTATTGAGCTAGATTGCTTGTTGAGAAAATGCGCGTATTCAATTGTGAGCTCGAGGGCTGTTTACATTGCTTATTATTTATTTTTGTGTTAATATTAAAGGTGAACAAGTTTTATTTGAAGTTCGTTTGTTAAATCAATTAGGATTTCTTTAACAAATCTATATTTTGAACATTGATTGCTCTTATAAAGCTTAAACTACTTATAAGGTATAATATGCAGTCAGACACCAACTCAAATAATAAAAATGTCTTAAAAATGGTTTTGATGGCCATAAACTTTCTTTTTATAGTTCAACGACTCACAAATCCCAAAATTTTAAACTCCAAACTAGTTTAAATCTACAACATAAAACATCATCACAGATTGAAACGCCTCACCGCAAACTCACTGCAAGCGAAGCGACGATAATCTCTACTACAATGACACAAGTAGTTACGCACTTAACGGTCGCATTAAAAGGGTGCTTAACACTCAACGGATTGTGGCCCTGTGAATAATGGCGAAAGAATAGCTGAGGCCGCCACCGTAGAAAAGACTCGTAACTCCGTAGTCATTGAGTTCAGTAATGTGAGTTACGTGATGTGGTATCGAGCACGTTCCGCGGATCGCTTCGCTTTGCTCTGCTCTCAGTTTGGTGAGACCAGCAACCCGCAGTGACGCATGCGTTTTATTATACGTCTATAAAAAATTGGAACCCCCTGAAAGGTTCTTTAGATGATTTACGACTTGATATGCTTCGTTGTTTAACTAATACGTTTTGATGGGGTTTTTGTGTTCGAATTAATCTTGAGTTTTGTTCGAATTTGTCAGCTGTTCATCGTCCTTTTTGTTTAATAAGTGAAAATCACTTCTAATAAAACGTAATGTAAAGTATCTACTGCAATTTATAATGTTTCAGACAAAGTACTTAATGTAGAGATCGTAAATGCTTAGCTAAGAATAGAAATCCAAACAGTATTTGATTTCGTATTTGTGATAAACTCAAAGCTTCAACTTATTACTAAAATATATTCTAAAATTATCCATAATTGTATTGCTTCTACAAAATAAATCCGACATATCAAAACTCCGAGCCAAAGATAGCTCGAAGCATTTCTCCTATTCGAAGTAAGTTCGCATTTTCCAGAACTTTATTCCTTCCATCTGAAGATCTAATATAATTTAAACCGTTTCTTGATACGAGTATTTTTATAGAAAATATTTTCCAGGCAAGCTTTGTCATACGAACGTTGACCAATGAGGACTGGTCTAGTTCTGCTATAGACATTCGACTCACGTATTTTCCAAGGAAAAATGCATTCGTTCCCATAACATTTATTCATAAAATAGATTCTCGTAAGATATCCATTTTCTTTGAATCCTCTTGGAATCCGCTTACTATGTGTTTAAGTCTTCCTAGTTAAAAATATGTACGTTGTTTGTACATACATTAATAATTAATTGAATATCCATTTATTATGTTTCATTGTTGAATAAGTTTTAAGCACTTTACTAGATTAATCACACTGCTCTTCACAACCTTTTAGAAATTCGTTGACATATCATAAGTTACACAGTTACACATAATAGTTTCAGGTGCTGTTTGGAGCTAAACAGAAGTTTAAATGGCCTGTAGTGACAGTGATCATTAAAACCATTGTTAGGGGTAATAAAACTTAATGAATTGAAAGAGGGCACTAAATTAACTTGCCTGAATATGAATAGTTAAGTTTAGATTACCATATCTATTGCTTAGTCAATGGTCATACCAATTTCTGAAACATAAAGTTACTATTATTCGATTGTCAATTTTATACTCTACGATATATGTGCATTTCTTTTACAATTGGTTTAATTTACGCAAAAATTCGAAACGAAAACCCAACAATAATATATATTTTTACGATCCCTAAAATATAAAAAAGACAAAGCATTGAAAATTCAGCAACAATAAAAATAGACCAATAATATATTCAAAGACAGAAAATTCTTTCGAAAACTTTTCTTTTCATCTCTTTTTATCACCAGTTACCGACCTCACCGTATAATTCAATACAAAAACGAAACATATCAATAAACTTTGTTGTCTAATAAAGTACCCTCAGTTCTAGAGGCACGTAAGCCTATTGAAGATAAGAACTCTTTCCATTCCATAATAATATCATCGTAGATTTTGTGAGCTACCAAATTCGTTCGTCAAATGCTTTTTTCGATATCAGGATATACTTATACTTGTGCAAGTAATTCTGAACACGTCTGACTATAGAGCTATACAGCGTCGATGCTCTCTCGTAGACAAGAAATTGCCCCTTTACGGCTATATTGCTCATGGCGAAGATTTTATGCCTTCCACTTACGTACATTGACTTCCGAGGTCGACAATTTCCTGTATTCTAAACGTGTTACGCTTGAGTGCGATGTAAACGTGTTTTAAATCTGATTATATGCGCTTGTATTGTTCGATCAGCTCTGCTGCTTTGCTACGTAATGTAAAATAATGTTATTGGTTCCTTGTGTAGTGGTGTGTGTTTCTGGGAAAGCAGTTCTATTATTACGAATGAGAATTTGTTCAAGTAAACTTTTATGTAAAATCTGTATCTGTGCTATGCGCCGTATCGATGCGGTTACTCTAATAAGAAACTAATAAAATAGCTGGCTTTATATAAGTGCAACGAAAGCATATCTGTGTTTTTTTTTGGTGCAAATAGCACCTTTAACCCAATGTATCTTCAGCATCAAGAGTTTATATTCACCCACTTTAAGTAACAATTTTCAACCACACGATATCTTATCCTGTAGGTAGCTACGTATTACGGAGTGCGGTCCACGCCTATTTATTCAAGTTCCCCTTAATTCTCGGTTATCCTATGCTCAAGACTTCCCTATTCTCGACCACCTGTGACCTCAATTGTAACCAAGGCCCACCCAACGTATTAAGACAAAGTGCATCGTATTTGTTTTAAGCTTAGTTTAGCTGCGAAGTTGCGGCTAAAACATAGTACACTATAATATATTGTTTAGGTCAGTAGTTCTCTTGGAAGCTAGATATTTTTAAAATATAATATTAAAATAAGAGTACCTAGTTTTTAGTAGAAGAAAAATAGGTATTAAAGGTGTCGTTGCTTTTGGAAAGCACTCGAATATTACTCCATTATGCCTCTCTTTCTTTTATGATTCTTAGTAATAACTTCTAATAATGGAAAATCACTGTAATATAAAATACTACAAAATCAAAGGATCTGTATTTGTTACAGTTGTGGTTGTTTTATTACTGGTATATATCTATTTTAATAATAACTATCGTGAAGAACTATCGTCAGACATTCTAAAAAATCACCTTTTACTCTAGAGAAAAAGCGCTACTAGTTTCGAGTCACAGAGAAACTCTTCATCATGAGCAGCGTGCGCACGTCCAGAGTTATCTGATCTATCTATGTTGTGGTAATTCACGTTTTTATCAAGAAAAAAATAACTCTATATTTTTCTTTTATAATATTTCCTCTACTTGTACAATTTTACGAGAAGCCAAGACGCTCAGTAATATATTCAAGTGCTCCTTCATCCCCCATCAGACACAAATAAAAACTTACGACTCCTACTAAATAACAACAGTTTTATAATGATGTCATCTACAATAACTCGGCGTATCGAAGTGGAAACAATGCTACAAACATTAGTTGGAACACATCCAAAACTGTGTTTGATATCGAAGCCAAAATGAGCGAATATAACCATTTGCTAATAAATTACACAACAGACTTCCATTTTTTATAGACCAATCGCCTTGCTTGGATAGGGATCATGTATTTATTTAATCTAACTTTATGAAGATGTTGTAATAGAATCTTATTGCCGCTTGGAATCTGTTCGATGGAAGATGGCGATGTAATTAGAAATCTAGTTCGTTAACGTCTCTGCGATATTACGATCTCTATAGTTATTGTTTGTTACGTTCAATTACTTAGTTGTCTAAGTAACAATGATACTGTATTTACTATCATTGTTTTCCTTTAACTAGGTCAGGTTCAGACTTTAGATCTGTTTGTTAGCACATGGGGTAAATTAGAATGATTGAAGTTTCATGTGACTATTTAACACAGTCATGGTAGCTGATAATGCAATTTTTTATGGTATAAGCCGGTAAATGAGCAGACGGATTACCTGATAGTAAGTAGTCGCCGATACGTCATAGGCGGCTATGAACACCAGAAGAGCTACAACTACGTCGCCGGCCTTTTTGGGGTTAGGAATTTAGGGTTGTTGGGGAATCGAGGATTGAGAAGATTGGGAAGGGGATACTGGAGTCTTTGTTAACCTCACTCATACAACGAAACTAAACGAAACGGAAGCATTGTTTCACGTCGGTTTCTGTGAGGCCGTGGTATCACTCCCGTTGAGCCGCCCCGTTCTTACCGAAGCGTGGTTCTTCCACACCTGAATCTTATCACACATTACACAGCTTATCTGAACAATGAAGAAATAGACAAAATAGATATTTTATTGTATTATTTCATTCCAAGAAACGCGCTTAAATTCTATCTGTCTAACTGCAAATACAAAAAGTTTCCAAAATGAAATTGTTTTACTATTTTATGAGCACACAAAAAAAAACTAATACGCATTAGTTCTTTGTAACATTTACTTTGTATGTCTTTTTAGAAATATCCTACATTGTGTAGTGTATAGGGTAATATGCTAGAGTGAGCCCAAGGCGGCAATATCACGGGGACGAAGGTTGAAAACACCTGCTTTGACTCGAATAACGGTCCACGAATGTTCTTAGTTCGCTTCATTTTGTGCGTATGTTCATGCGAGTATTGTAATAAGAATTTTCCTTTATGTTTTCTTCTGCAGATAATTGTAGCAAAAAATTGGGAAAGATATTATAATTATGTTGGCTTTTGTTGTGCTTTGGTTTGGATCAATTTAGATTCTGTATCCTGTATGGACCTGTATGGACCCGGGTACGTCCTAAAACTGCGACCAGCCACCGAGGAATGGGCAGCAGCATTCTCAAAATTTATCGGTGACCTAACTGCGATCCCCAAGCCGCCTGCCAAGCGTGGGGATTATGGCAACCCCCCCCCTTTCACTATGAGCGACAACAAAATTACACGGCCCCCAGTCCCCGGCAGCTCCGCTATTCCTGATCTAGGTAGCGGATCAGGTAACGGCGGAGCAGGGGGTGCTAAGAATCCCCGGCAGAGAAAGCGCTACCACCCCCGACGAACTTTGGCCCTGGCAACGCACAACATCCGCACACTGCGGACTGATGAGAAGATTGTCGAGCTGGAGGAAGAATTGAGCAAAATGCGGTGGGACATCTTGGGACTATCTGAAATCCGAAGAGAGGGTCAGGATACGATAATCCTAGATTCCGGCAACTTGCTCTTCTTCCGGGAAGGAGACCGTAAATCCCAGGGTGGTGTCGGATTTCTCGTCCGCAAGTCTCTCGTCAACAACGTGTGTGAGGTCGACAGTGTGTCGAACAGGGTAGCGTACCTTATACTCAGAATATCTAACCGGTATTCGCTGAAGGTCATACAGGTATATGCGCCGACCTCGACACATTGTGACGACGAAGTAGAGGCTCTGTATGAGGAAATTTCAAAAGCCATACACTCCTCCGAAACACACTTCACCGTTGTGATGGGGGATTTCAATGCAAAGGTGGGCACACGGAATAGCGATGAGTTGAGAATAGGGCCATTTGGATATGGGCAGCGAAACCATCGGGGCCAGCGGCTGGTCGACTTTATGGAGAGGGAGAGACTCTATTTGATGAACTCCTTCTTCCAGAAGCGACCGGCCAAGAAGTGGACATGGATAAGCCCTGATGGTTCTACCAAAAATGAGATCGACTTCATCATGGCGACCGAAAGACGTATATTCAGTGATGTCTCTGTGATAGCGAAGGTGAAAACCGGTAGCGATCACCGTATTGTCAGGGGCACACTGAACATCAATGTAAAACTAGAGCGGTCACGCCTGGTGAAGTCCACGCTCCGCCCTGGACGTGCCCAGATCCAAAACCCCGAGCAGTTCCAACTCCAACTGCAAAATCGCTTCCAGTGTCTAGCTGATTGTGGAAACGTGGACGAGATAAATAATGGGTTGGTGGAAACTGTCCGAGCAGTGGGGTCAGACTTCTTCAAGACCCCCGCCGAAACAGGCCCCAAAAGCTCTCCGACGGAACCTTAAAACTTCTTAAGGATCGTAGCGAGATGAGGCTGCAGTCTTCAGACGATATGTCTGAATACGGCAAGCTCAATAGACGAATCTCGAAATACATGCGACGTGACCTGCGGGCCTATAACGCCGCAAGAGTCAGAGACTTAATTGAGCGAAACAAGGGCTCAAAAGTCTTCGCAAAGAATTCGTCTGTTGGGCAAAGCCAAATGACGAGGCTGAAGACCGAGGATGGCAGCGTCATCTCGTCGAAGTCCGAGATCCTCGGAGAGCTCGAGAGGTTTTACGGACAGTTATACACCTCAACACGGCAACCCATCGTCGGTACAGCTCGGGACCCAAGAGCTAAACTGACGCGGCACTACACTGAGGATATCCCAGACATCAGCCTGTACGAGATTAGGATGGCTCTCAAACAGCTTAAAAACAACAAGGCGCCGGGCGATGACGGAATCACGTCGGAACTTCTGCGAGCGAGTGGAAAACCGATACTTTTAGTCCTCCAGAAGCTATTCAATTCCGTCATACTCGAGGGAACCACGCCGGTAGCATGGCAACGGAGTGTGGTGGTTCTGTTCTTTAAAAAAGGCGACAACTGTCTGCTAAAGAACTACAGACCTATCTCACTTCTGAGCCATGTGTATAAGCTGTTTTCGAGGGTCATCACGAACCGTCTCGAACGCAGGCTTGATGACTTCCAGCCTCCCGAACAAGCCGGATTCCGAAAAGGTTTCAGTACCATAGACCACATTCATACGCTGCGGCAGATTATACAGAAGACCGAGGAGTATAACTTGCCACTATGCTTGGCGTTTGTGGACTATGAGAAAGCCTTCGATTCAATCGAAACCTGGGCGGTGCTGCAGTCTCTCCAGCGGTGCCACATCGACTATAGATACATCGAGGTTTTGAAGTGTTTGTATAACAACGCCACCATGCGCATCCGACTCCAGGAAGAGACTACGAGGCCAATCCAGTTGCGGAAGGGCGTGAGACAGGGAGACGTTATATCTCCGAAACTGTTCACGAACGCACTGGAGGACGTTTTTAAGCTCTTGGACTGGAGCGGACGCGGCATCAACATTAATGGCGAATACATCACTCATCTCCGTTTCGCCGATGACATAGTCGTAATGGCAGAGTCGCTGGAAGAGCTGAACACCATGCTCAGCGACCTCAATACCGTTTCCCAACAGGTGGGCCTTAAAATGAACATGGACAAGACGAAAATCATGTCAAATGTCCATGTTGCACCTATACCGGTTGTCGTTGGGAACGATATACTCGAAGTTGTAGACCACTACACATACCTGGGTCAGATCATCCAGCTAGGTAGGTCCAACTTCGAGAAAGAGGTCGCTCGAAGAATCCAACTCGGATGGGCAGCATTTGGGAAGTTGCATGAAGTCTTCTCGTCAAAAATCCCGCAGTGTCTGAAGACCAGGATGTACAACCAGTGTGTGTTGCCAGTGATGACGTACGGTACCGAGACATGGTCCCTAACTGCTGGCCTTTTAGAAAGGCTCAGAGTCGCCCAGCGCGCGATGGAGAGAGCTATGCTCGGAGTATCTTTGCGCGACAAAATCCGAAATATGGAAATTCGCCAAAGAACAAGAGTTACAGACATAGCTCTCAAAATATGCAGGCTGAAGTGGCAATGGGCAGGCCACGTCGCTCGGAGGACTGATGGCCGCTGGGCCAGGAAGGTGACTGAGTGGCGACCGCGGACCGGAAGACGCAGCGTGGGCAGACCTCCCACTAGGTGGACCGACGACATCGTCAGAGTGGCGGGGAGCCAGTGGATGCAGGTGGCGGCTTGTCGTTCTACGTGGAGGACCAAGGGGGAGGCCTTTGTTCAGCAGTGGACGTCTCTCGGCTGATGATGATGATGATGAGATTCTGTATCATTGTTTGAACTGCAGCTTCAAGGCCATAGTAAAATTGCTATAGCATTGATAGCATAGTAAACACACCTGTTTTAACAACAATAGCAATTTCAACTCTATTCACATAGCAATTTCAACTCTATTCACTTTTAACACATTTAAAAATCGTAAAACCAAATAACAATACCAAGTCCAAATACGTTACCATAATGACCAAACACAAAGACTCGCCAGTATCTTCTTTAAAAAAAGCTTATTGTGCAAGACCCTTTTCAGCGCAACAGTAGGTAGATAAAGAGTTTTGCGGTAAATGAGCATGTATTAAAAGCCCATGGAACGGGCGCGATGTCCCCTTCGTTAATAAAGATTACCAAGTTAATGCTCTAAGGAACGAGGGCAAAGCATCTTTTTGCTGTTTATACACACGTAAGTACGTAGATTTACTTATATATAGGAAAAATCAACGTGTTCTTGTGAAGTTTTGATACTGTTTCTGGTGAGATTTGGTGATGCTGTTGCAATGTAAGCGAAACGTGATTTAGATGCACGATGGAGATTATTGAAATGTCTTCGATGCTTGAATTCAAATTTTGATCATAACAATGAAGATTCGGAATCATCATAAGTCAATCAAACAACAGGAGTTTGCATTTGAGTTTATCAGATCATTTTAGGGGCAAAGCAGGCTACATTGTGTTTATGTTAATTATAACAAGCAGTTGTTGTGAGTGTATGGTGATAAGAAAAACAAGGAAAAAGTATGACCATAATCGTGTAATGAGATTTTGGTAGATAGCAAGTTTCATGTCCCACCCACATTGTCAACAAAGTTTGAACGATGCAAAACACGGAAACAAAGAAAAGCGTCGTTCTCGAACAAATGCAGTATGTTTACATTGAAATGTTTGTTACACAGTGGAATAGCAAAAAAAGCCTTTGAAATAAACATTTCACGATTGCTTTGTGTGAAAAAAAACTTGGGTAACGTCGTGCTATGCAATTCAGAGACGGACATAAACAGTGTCGGTTGCTCGAGAGTCAAAGCTGCAGGATGACGCCACCAACGTCAGCTTTGTTTCTTTGAGCCCCGCAAATGAATTCAACGTCTAAATCTCCATTGACATGGCAAGTTTTTTTACGATTTATTTCGGTAGCGGAAATGAATGACATAAAAATGCTCTTTCATTCTGAAAAGGAATTGGGTAGACCGAGTCGGAAGTGCTCTTAACAATGATAAATCTATTTGGGTTCATCAAAAGGAGGTAAAAAGTTTCGGTTCGCGGTTTTTTCTTTAACGAAACACTACAATTTTTGCGGATGCTTTTAATCACATACATTTTGTTGGGACAAAAACGATAACTTATCGATATTAAACCCTGATGCTGGAAAGCTATTTAATTTCCAACATTCTTGGCCCAAGGGTATCTTTTGTGGCCATAATAATACTAATGCCAATATTAACGAACAAAATGTCAAGTCCACGATATCTTGATGTCGACAGACGCTCCGGGCTAAGAGGCAACTGGGTTGGTAAAAAAATCCATATAAAAAAGTCGAGCGTTCGACGCGTCGTTTATTAAAATAACTGCAAAGAAGAAGGCCATGGTTTCCTTGTTTACATTTTAATGTATACTTAAAAATGAAATATGCAGCCACGCTGAGCTCTTAACATTATTAATAACATCCTACTTATTGTTCCTAATGAAATACGACAAGTATGAATATTTCAGCTTTATTTAGAGCTTAATAGGAGATTGTTTGTTGAAGAAAAAGGTATCATTAAAGAAGATTTCTCTATCATGTGGATAGTATTTGACTACACCTACTCACAAAATCTTTTTAGAATTTTATAGGATACTTTTCAGACATTATCATAAAAATACGTTAAGTTTTAAAGCTATAATGCACATAACAACCTTGCAGACCCGATTTCAACTGAATACATAAATTTATATGAGCATTTCGCTCTTCCTTGTGGCAACGCCATTATGCAATGTGCATTAGATACTGGAAAAATAAGAATAAATTAAACAACATTCCAGAATTATTAATTTTAATTGACTTACGACGGATAGTCATTTGTGGATATCTAAATTTTATTTAAAAACTGGTCAGCTTCAGATTGTATTCTTTTATTGTCCTTAAGGTTATTACATTTTTCGATCTCTTTGACTGAATATTTTTGTTACATGGTTCTCACAGCAATTGCAACAACGTAAATGAAAAAGAGTAACCTATGGAGTTTCTTGCTCGTTCTCCTATATAGGTATCTACACTTTGGAACGAGCAAATAGCTTCACTAGAGCAGAAATTTTTAAAATATTATATTGGCTTTGAAGTTCAAAAGTGCTTTACCGATCCTTATTTAAAATAAATCATTTAGACTTTGACTTATGAAGAAAATGTAAAAAAAAACATTGTCATTCAACGTAGCAATGCTGCCAGTCTTCTAGTAATGTTCCCGAGAGACAGTAATGAGTATTTTGACACCTAATTGGTTTTTTTTTATTTTCTTTTTGGCCTTCAATATTCACGGTTAGGTATAGTTTTAGTTTAGTTTAAGGTATTATAGTATTTATTTATTATTTGTGTTTGTATATGTGTTTTATAAAAAAAAACATTTACCTATAATTTCCTTTCTAATTTAGTTCTATGTATGGAAAAATAATAATAATATCCTATATAATTTGACATTAGGTTGAATATTTATTATTTCAATTGTAATAATTGTTTTAATATTATTTCAAACGAATTAATTATTATTTCTAAGCAATTAACACTGAGCAATTATTGTATGGACCCGGGTACGTCCTAAAACTGCGACCAGCCACCGAGGAATGGGCAGCAGCATTCTCAAAATTTATCGGTGACCTAACTGCGATCCCCAAGCCGCCTGCCAAGCGTGGGGATTATGGCAACCCCCCCCCCTTTCACTATGAGCGACAACAAAATTACACGGCCCCCAGTCCCCGGCAGCTCCGCTATTCCTGATCTAGGTAGCGGATCAGGTAACGGCGGAGCAGGGGGTGCTAAGAATCCCCGGCAGAGAAAGCGCTACCACCCCCGACGAACTTTGGCCCTGGCAACGCACAACATCCGCACACTGCGGACTGATGAGAAGATTGTCGAGCTGGAGGAAGAATTGAGCAAAATGCGGTGGGACATCTTGGGACTATCTGAAATCCGAAGAGAGGGTCAGGATACGATAATCCTAGATTCCGGCAACTTGCTCTTCTTCCGGGAAGGAGACCGTAAATCCCAGGGTGGTGTCGGATTTCTCGTCCGCAAGTCTCTCGTCAACAACGTGTGTGAGGTCGACAGTGTGTCGAACAGGGTAGCGTACCTTATACTCAGAATATCTAACCGGTATTCGCTGAAGGTCATACAGGTATATGCGCCGACCTCGACACATTGTGACGACGAAGTAGAGGCTCTGTATGAGGAAATTTCAAAAGCCATACACTCCTCCGAAACACACTTCACCGTTGTGATGGGGGATTTCAATGCAAAGGTGGGCACACGGAATAGCGATGAGTTGAGAATAGGGCCATTTGGATATGGGCAGCGAAACCATCGGGGCCAGCGGCTGGTCGACTTTATGGAGAGGGAGAGACTCTATTTGATGAACTCCTTCTTCCAGAAGCGACCGGCCAAGAAGTGGACATGGATAAGCCCTGATGGTTCTACCAAAAATGAGATCGACTTCATCATGGCGACCGAAAGACGTATATTCAGTGATGTCTCTGTGATAGCGAAGGTGAAAACCGGTAGCGATCACCGTATTGTCAGGGGCACACTGAACATCAATGTAAAACTAGAGCGGTCACGCCTGGTGAAGTCCACGCTCCGCCCTGGACGTGCCCAGATCCAAAACCCCGAGCAGTTCCAACTCCAACTGCAAAATCGCTTCCAGTGTCTAGCTGATTGTGGAAACGTGGACGAGATAAATAATGGGTTGGTGGAAACTGTCCGAGCAGTGGGGTCAGACTTCTTCAAGACCCCCGCCGAAACAGGCCCCAAAAGCTCTCCGACGGAACCTTAAAACTTCTTAAGGATCGTAGCGAGATGAGGCTGCAGTCTTCAGACGATATGTCTGAATACGGCAAGCTCAATAGACGAATCTCGAAATACATGCGACGTGACCTGCGGGCCTATAACGCCGCAAGAGTCAGAGACTTAATTGAGCGAAACAAGGGCTCAAAAGTCTTCGCAAAGAATTCGTCTGTTGGGCAAAGCCAAATGACGAGGCTGAAGACCGAGGATGGCAGCGTCATCTCGTCGAAGTCCGAGATCCTCGGAGAGCTCGAGAGGTTTTACGGACAGTTATACACCTCAACACGGCAACCCATCGTCGGTACAGCTCGGGACCCAAGAGCTAAACTGACGCGGCACTACACTGAGGATATCCCAGACATCAGCCTGTACGAGATTAGGATGGCTCTCAAACAGCTTAAAAACAACAAGGCGCCGGGCGATGACGGAATCACGTCGGAACTTCTGCGAGCGGGTGGAAAACCGATACTTTTAGTCCTCCAGAAGCTATTCAATTCCGTTATACTCGAGGGAACCACGCCGGCAGCATGGCAACGGAGTGTGGTGGTTCTGTTCTTTAAAAAAGGCGACAACTGTCTGCTAAAGAACTACAGACCTATCTCACTTCTGAGCCATGTGTATAAGCTGTTTTCGAGGGTCATCACGAACCGTCTCGAACGCAGGCTTGATGACTTCCAGCCTCCCGAACAAGCCGGATTCCGAAAAGGTTTCAGTACCATAGACCACATTCATACGCTGCGGCAGGTTATACAGAAGACCGAGGAGTATAACTTGCCACTATGCTTGGCGTTTGTGGACTATGAGAAAGCCTTCGATTCAATCGAAACCTGGGCGGTGCTGCAGTCTCTCCAGCGGTGCCACATCGACTATAGATACATCGAGGTTTTGAAGTGTTTGTATAACAACGCCACCATGCGCATCCGACTCCAGGAAGAGACTACGAGGCCAATCCAGTTGCGGAAGGGCGTGAGACAGGGAGACGTTATATCTCCGAAACTGTTCACGAACGCACTGGAGGACGTTTTTAAGCTCTTGGACTGGAGCGGACACGGCATCAACATTAATGGCGAATACATCACTCATCTCCGTTTCGCCGATGACATAGTCGTAATGGCAGAGTCGCTGGAAGAGCTGAACACCATGCTCAGCGACCTCAATACCGTTTCCCAACAGGTGGGCCTTAAAATGAACATGGACAAGACGAAAATCATGTCAAATGTCCATGTTGCACCTATACCGGTTGTCGTTGGGAACGATATACTCGAAGTTGTAGACCACTACACATACCTGGGTCAGATCATCCAGCTAGGTAGGTCCAACTTCGAGAAAGAGGTCGCTCGAAGAATCCAACTCGGATGGGCAGCATTTGGGAAGTTGCATGAAGTCTTCTCGTCAAAAATCCCGCAGTGTCTGAAGACCAGGATGTACAACCAGTGTGTGTTGCCAGTGATGACGTACGGTACCGAGACATGGTCCCTAACTGCTGGCCTTTTAGAAAGGCTCAGAGTCGCCCAGCGCGCGATGGAGAGAGCTATGCTCGGAGTATCTTTGCGCGACAAAATCCGAAATATGGAAATTCGCCAAAGAACAAGAGTTACAGACATAGCTCTCAAAATATGCAGGCTGAAGTGGCAATGGGCAGGCCACGTCGCTCGGAGGACTGATGGCCGCTGGGCCAGGAAGGTGACTGAGTGGCGACCGCGGACCGGAAGACGCAGCGTGGGCAGACCTCCCACTAGGTGGACCGACGACATCGTCAGAGTGGCGGGGAGCCAGTGGATGCAGGTGGCGGCTTGTCGTTCTACGTGGAGGACCAAGGGGGAGGCCTTTGTTCAGCAGTGGACGTCTCTCGGCTGATGATGATGATGATGAATTATTGTATATAAATTTTCATCATCTTTTACTAATTAAGATTTGTATAAGCAGAAAAATATAAAAAGAAATACAAAATTACTAAAATAATTCTCATTCTAATTATTTATTTAATTATCTAGCATTCTGTAGTACGTCTGAGTATTATTAATTTGTATTACAAGCATGAGTTTGTTTTCAAAGCTCAAAAGATTAATTTTATTGCTGTTTACAAAAAAGGAGGGGCGTTAAAAAGGGGGAGTATAATTACAGGTATTCTTTTTATGACCAGTTTTAATTGTCATTGGTGTTTTACACTCCAATCCTTTAATACCTTTCATTCGATTTTCGATTTTATACATAAACATGAAAAGTTTAAAATCTAAAAATGGAAAGGTGTATCTTGACCTGCTATCGTCTGTATATACTGCTATTAGAACGAACGAATTTTGTAAAATAGAGATAATTGTAGGTGTAGAAATAATGTCATGTTTATTAAGGGTTCCTTAGTAATTAATGTTTTTAATTAGAGTGGCGAGGGGCTAAGTTAATAAGTAAATATTTACATAGCATATACGTTAATTTCAAAGAGACAACGATTATGTAAATTTTCCCTGGTATCCTAACAAATATGGTTACTTTAGTATTTGTCACTAATTTCGTGCTGCCCTACTTTTAAGTAAAATCGTTTTTAATTTAATGTAACTTTTTGAAAACATTATAACGTTTTACTTATTTGCGGAATTCGGGGAGGCCTCGGGTTTATTTACTAGGGCAACAAAATATTAGTATTCAATATTAATTCCCAGAAAAGACGGGATACCACTAATTTTTATTTATAGGTACCGTTTTACAGTTAATCTCAATAAATATTCAGATTTTGCTGTTGATTTCCTTAGAACTTTAATAAAATTTACTCCTCTTTACGTGGAAGTACTAAACTAACTAGCAAAGCAATAATTTGACCTAAAACAACTTCAACAACTTCTCGTAGATTTTCGTGAAATATTATCGTAAAGTCTAGTATGAAGTTACAAATTTGACTTTTACTTTGATTTTAGAGTTTTTTTACAAATAAATACTATTTTAAATATATACTATTTTAAATAAGAGACAATAACAAAAATAAAAATATTATAAGCAGGTTAACCATCATAACCTTTTTTAAGGTGAAAAAAACGCCTCGGGTGAGACGAGAGAGAGCTTCAGACTCTTATCGACTAAAAAAAAACCCTGTACCTACTCCTATTTTTCGAGCCGGAGCCCCGGTAAACACGTTAAGTAGTCCGCAGCCATTACAACCAATAAAAATAACATAAAACCTTCTATTAAAACATCAATAACTATCCCTTATACCAGCAAAATAATTATATCCATTATCACTATACTTAAAAGCACAGAAAATGATTAATTAAAGTTGTCTAAAGATTTTCAAAAAGATGTTAATTCAGCAAATATGTACGGAGACATATTTCGTACAGTTCCCAGCTTATTTAGGATGACATTAATCAACGTCACCGCACAGATAACAGAAACGATCTATAAACTGGTGAGGCATCGGTAGACTGTGGTTCTTCCTAACATTTTTTTTTTTTGTGGTTTTAGTTAAAGTAAGATTGGGTTTCTAGGACAATTTTTGTGTCACGTCACTTAAGGGTGTAAGTTTAAAAACGAACATGTATATACCCTAAAAATGTTACACTCTTTTGTTAGGCAGTCGTTTAAACGAGAATTAATGAAATGGTTTAAAAAAACGTTGCCCTACACTAGGGGTTTCTCCTGTATTGTGGGTGTGTGCATACACAGATCTGAAACAATAACACAATTTGTGGATCACACAAAGAGTTGCTTCGTGCGGGAATCGAACCCACTACACGTTGCGAGGCAGCTGGTTGCCCAGCCACCGCACCAACCGCGCAGTCGACCGTTTTATAGGAGTAACAGTGGTCTTCGTTGGTGATTTTCTGTTTGCTATCACCATATAATTATGATCATAATATATTGGAATTAATTGCCCACAATATTGTTTCAGTACACCATTATTGGTTATGCTAGCAATAAAGAAATATGAATAACATAAATTTTTACCGGACTCAATATAATTTTTTACAATACCTTTTTTACGCTCAGTAAAACTTGTAACAAATTATTATTGCCGCGAAAATATTTTAACAAATTGTAAAATGTTTAAAAAATATATAAAATGCCATTAATATTACGTTTCACAAATATCAAATCGGAGTTATGTAAAATACTTTTTTATACAAAAAAGAACATCAAATATGTACGTTATACACATATGCACTGCTTAAGTGAATACAAACATTTATATTAATATGTCACTGACAACTTTAGACCTTTATACTAATAACTATAATTTAACTTAACAAATTGCTTTAGTTTTAATATCTATCTACATATAAACGTCACTAAACTTTTATACAAACATTTGAATAGCAACCCTTTTGTGCTAGAGAAAAGTTTGGGAAACAAATGAATATGTTTAAAAATTTTCACTTTAATTTACAAATACGTGAATTTTCCGTTCAAAAATCATTTTTTAAAAAGAAAAAGAGCTTACAGATTTTTTTAGGGGTGAAACTCATCCAATTTCTTGTCTCACCTTGGGTGAGGCGAGACGAGGTGTCAGACTCTTACTGACTAAAAACCACTCCGTTCCCACTCCTGCTTTAGAGAGCACGGTATACGAATAAGAAAGAAACGAATACACATTTATAAGATTTTTTGATCTGATTAATAAACTTTACCAAAAATATACTCTTATCTTATTTTACTAATACTTTAATCACGATACACTCTACTAAGATGATCGATATAAAAAACTATCATCCATTAACATCCACAGTACGATTATCTATTGACATTCTCACTACGCTTCAAAATCATATATGCAAACTTCGAAAACCATCGAAGAAGAGTATAAAATTTTATAAGATGTAAAATTTTATAGCTTGCTCAAGTCAACTGTGTAACATGATGAATTTGTCCCCTACCGCTAACGACGTAACTTCCCCGATTAACTTAGTTAAAGTTCACAAAGGAATTGGTTCATCCCTTTGGCCCTTAGTACTAACCGCACTTACTGTATTAGTTAGTCCTATTGACGGGGGATTAGCCAGATTAAATTTCAATTCTGACCGTTTGAGGACATCGGTAATAATTGTACTTTGAACCAGGGATAAGCATTTGGTTTATGTTTTGTGTAAATAGCTGTTTCACGTAAGTTTATGTTATGGTAATGTATATTATGCTTGTTTATACTTTTAGTAAAATTGTAAAAACCTTATATGTCCCGTGGTTCAGTGTTATTATTTCTGATTAGACTAAAATCAGAGTAGAATATTATAGTGAAATTAATGTAATTATTTTTTTTCAGTTTTTTTTTTATGAATCTTTAAAAAATTTATTGAAAGAAATGTACTTTAAGTGTGGGAGAGCCAAGCAACAAATAAGGTCGACCGAAGTGATACCACCGGCCTCACAGACGTGAAACAATGCGTTGTGTTTCTTTGTATGAGTGAAGGCCCCGCTTCCGAATCTCGGATTCCCCAACAACCCTTAAATTCTTAACCCACAAAAGACCAGCAACACACTAGAAACGCCTCTGGTATTTCGAGTGTTCGAGTGTTCAAATAAGGCCTTGAGCAGCCGGCTTATACTATAAAAAGTGCAGAACTCTTAGATTTCTCAATACCCTTTTTTCCCAATCAACCCTGGCTGTCACCGGCCTTATTACAGATATTTTTATACGAAAAGTAGGTGACCTATTAGCTTTGTCCAGGTATCTATTACAGGAAACTACAAAAGGCTTTTGTTTGTCATTCTTCACTAAAATTATGAACAAAGACGTGTCAATACGCCAGTATTTGGTAATTTGTCTTGCCATTGTTCGATACTGACAGACTATTTGTGTCCAGGATAAGCAAGTTTTTGTCCATTGGGCTACCAATTTTCCCAATCTAACCTGGTTTTTGTGAGAGATTGATATGAGAAATAATAAGGAAAATATTTCCCGATATTACCCTTATATGGGTCGTGTAAATAGACGTAATATCCATGTGGTATTAGCAAACATTTTTATGAAGGGCTGATAATCTTATCACTTAACTGGTGTTCTCTCAGTCAATATGGAAGTGTTGTTTCTTTGAATGTGTTTGAGAGATACAGTTACATATAATTATAAGCTAGAACTTAATTCTACGTCTAATCCAAATCTTCCTTAGTTTCAGTATGCGATGATGGTTAGTCCAATAATAATGAAACGCAAATACACTTACGTGTAAGGCAGATAGAATAAATAAGCACAAAGCCTACCATTTAAGCCAGCCATTTTACTCCCAATAGTAACAAACGCTGATAGGGATTCTCTGCGAAAGCTAAAAGGTATTTTCGCAGAAAACCGCCTAATCTGTATGCGCTGCGATTAACTAGGCTAATTCAGTTGCAGTCACCGATACTGAGATAAATATTTAACTTGCCAGAACAAGTACGCCTGTGACGAACTGCGGGACAATCAGTCCTACATGTTAATCAGATGTTTCATTCGAACTTAAAGCACTATCAGGTACACTGGTGGAATTCTTAGAAAATAAATTATTTATGATTGCCTCGTTGATCGAGTGGTCGTAAGCCGGACAAGGGGGTTCGGGTTCGATTCCCGGGCCAGGCAAAACTACCACTGGGTTTTTTTTCGGGTTTTCGAAAATTCGTCAGTAGTAGCACGGAGTCTGGAATTTGTGCCTAGTATATGACAACAGGCTCACCCCCTAACAATGATAATGACAATGTGCAATGTACACCCACTTTTCACGATTTATGTTATAAGTCCCATGTAATAGGTGGTGAGCCTATTGCCATATACCGGGCACCTTTCCAGACTCCGTGCTACTACTGAGAAATGTTCGAAAAAAGCCCAACAATACTTCGCCCGACCCGGAAATCGAACCCGAGACTCAGCCAAAGATACAGTCTGCCTACCTTTGATCTGTTGTGTGTTCTGCTGTGTGGTAAATGGTCATTAAAAGTATTTTAAATAAAATTCTCACGCGGACTACCTAACGGGTTACCGGGTCTCCGGCTCGAAAAGCAGGAGTAGGAACGGTGTGATTTTTAGTCAGTAAGAGTCTGATGCTCCCTCTAGCCTCGCCCAAGGCGGCAGAAGTCATTGGATGATTTTCCTCACTTAAAAACGGGCCGATTCTTTATGTCACAGTGCACAGTTCTTATTCTAGTCGGACGGCGAGCTACCCTTGCTAGCCGTCCGCAGTCCATGTACTGTTAATGTGATGTGATGCAAAAAAGGAAACCTTAACGTACCTACAAGTTTATTGCTAAGCTGAGAAGAGGTCCAAAGATCCTAGACACTATGGCGCACCCGATGAATACCAGAATATTGTAGAAACGTCACATGGTGATACACAGTCCGAAGATTCTCCACTTATTTTTCCACATACTAAAAGTGACACGGATCGCACGCATCGCACGCATCGGACGGATCGCACGCATCGCACGTATCGGACGGATTGCACGCTTCGCACGGATCGCACGGTTCGCACGGATCGCACGCATCGCATGGATCGTACGAATCGCACGCATCGGACGGATCGCACGCATCGGACGGATCGCACGGATAGCACGGATCGCACGCATCGCACGCATCGCACGCATAACACGGATCGCACGCATCACACGGATCGCACGCATCGCACGTATCGGACGGATTGCACGCATCGCACGGATCGCACGCATCGCACGCATCGCACGCATCGCACGCATCGCACGCATCGCACGCATCGCACGCATCACACGGATCGCACGCATCGCACGGATCGCACGCATCGCACGGATCGCACGCATCGCACGGATCGTACGCATCGCACGCATCGGACGGATCGCACGCATCGGACGGATCGCACGGATCGCACGGATCGCACGCATCGCACGGATCGCACGCATCACACGGATCGCACGCATCGCACGTTTCGGACGGATTGCACGCATCGCACGGATCGCACGCATCGCACGCATCGCACGCATCGCACGCATCACACGGATCGCACGCATCGCATGGATCGCACGGATCGCATGGATCGCACGGATCGCACGCATCGCACGCATCGCACGGATCGTACGCATCGCACGCATCGCACGGATCGCACGGATCGCACGGATCGCACGGATCTTACGGATCGCACGCATCGCACTAATCGCATCGAAATAATTTATTTTGATAACAGATTGCCATACATTGTTTTTCAATTTTAAGCAACTGTTTAGGTAGCGCATGCATATTATTCTGTTTTATGAGCTATTTCTGTCGGACTTGCTAGGCAAAAGTTGTGACTACTCAATTAATATACATATTATAAAACTAAGTAAAATAAGTGAAAAAATTTTTAGGATTGGATCATTAGTTCCAGATATTACCCCCTACATACAAACTTTACCTCTTTATAATATTAGTATAGATAGTATAGATGTAACAGCTTCTAAGTGAACACGAGTAAACATCAAGATATCCAAACCATTATAAAAGGACCTTTAAATGTGAAAAAAAATCACACGAAGCAAGACCATGATATACTGGATGTGTATAGCTCATTGTGAAGTACTTGGTCGTTGTCTCGACAAGCGATTGGCACTTATTGCACGTCTTTGAACAAGTGACGGATGCCGACTTAAGGCTTAAAGCGCACTACAAGCCATTTGTCTCAAGCCTTCGACTGTTCTATACTTATTGTAGGATATGTCTTACGTATTTTACTGCAAGGGTTATAGCAGCTGGACAAGACTTAGTTTTTGTAGGGATAGAAGGTGTTGTGTTGTTTTGATATAAAATATGTGGCGCACGTGTCGTTATCAGAGTTACTCGACTGATTTCGAGCTACACTGGGGCTTTAAACTACGTGAGTAACCTCATTAGCTATACAAGTGAGTCGCGCTAAACTGTGTATAATAAGATCTATTACAAGAATAGAATTTACTGCTGCACTGAAACGTATTAAATATTTATGCCACGCAAATAAAGTCTATTTGAAAACTATAAAGTAGATAAATGCAAAACTACTTTATGATATTTATTTAAAATTTTAACTTCATAAAAGTTGAAGTACGCCATTGTAATGTTATGTCGTTACCCGGACACGCCCACTTTATGGAGCGTGTTTATGACCGACACTCTACGTCGTCGACACCCGCTATAACTTTGTAGTGACGTCATAAACTAGTATGCATCCTCAGAAAGCCAATGTGCATGATTGTCCTCGATAAATAAGGTTTTTTGTTTACGATCGTTGTATTAGTTTAGTACAATTTTATGTGGCAAATATTATTACTTTCTTCATTTAAAAACATTTAACGTCATATTGACATATCATCCAATGATTTCTCTAGCATTGGACGAGACGAGAGGGAGTGTCAGTCTCTTACTAACAAAAAGCCACACCGTTCCTACTCCTGCTTTTCGAACCGGAGCTCGGGTAACCCGCTAGGCAGTCCGCAGGTCCGGGTATGCTAGTGGCTATTATTTAAATTTGTTTAATTTTGGGAAACGTTACCCCTCACTTAAATTTTCTTCTGTATCTGTGTTGTGGGTTTGCATCACATATAGGACCGGAACGTTCACAATCTATACATATAATAAAATCGTAGAAAAGTGCTGTCTGTACATTGAAAATAAAAATAAAAAAAATAGCAGGGGTTATTGTTATGTCGATGTCGAACCCAAAAATGTAATTAACTTTTTTTTTGTCTGTTTGTCTGTTTGTCTGTTTGTCTGTTTGTCTGTTTGTCTGTTCGTCTGTGCGCGCTAATCTCAGAAACGGCTGATCCGAGTTGGATGCGGTTTTCACGAATATATTGTGGGATGCTTAAATTTACATTTAGTGTTTGTTTCATGTCAATCGGTTCATAAATAAAAAAGTTATGTCAAATTAAAGAATCACGTCGAACATTCTATGCTTATACCATTAATCTCCGCAACTATTTGACGGATTTGGTTGAAATTTGGTACAGATATAGTTTAGAACCTTAGAAAGGACATAGATATATTTTTATTTCAAAAATCAAAAAATAAATATAAGAAATAAATTATTTATAAATAATTCTATGTCGATCGTTACACGACTTCGGTTCATGTTATTGTTTTAATTTATCGAAAAAAGTAAATAAATAGTAAAAAGGTATGAAAAAAATAATATCAATATAATAAAACATTTAGTACAAAGAAAATGCTCTAACGGAGTATAGATAATTCTATGTCGATCGTTACACGACTTCGGTTCATGTTATTGTTTTAATTCATCGAAAAAAGTAAATAAATAGTAAAAAGGTATGAAAAAAATAATATCAATATAATTAAACTTTTAGTACAAAGAAAATGCCCGAACGGAGTATAAATAAATAATCCAAGTTGTCTTTATCCTCGATAGATCGAAATAGATCGCGCTATGGTTTCGTTACATTCATTTGGTTGGGTATCGGCCGAGCGCTTCGGTACTATCGTAGAAAAAGTGTATTATCAGTCGTATGATTATTTGTCTGTAGTGGTCCTGCTGTTTCGTATATTCTAAATTGGTTTCGTTGTATTTGTCAATTAATAAGTTTATTTGTTGGGTTTTCCTGGTTTTTTGGTTAAACTATTTAACGTAGGTTTAGTTTGATATCGATTATTAGTAGTTACTGTAGTTAGTTTTTTTAATAAAATTGTAAGTCTAATTTTTTTTTAATTAGATTAGATTTAAGTCGTTTCTTTTAAATTATTTAGTTTAAGCTTGGTTATTATAGCATAGAGGATAGGTTGTAATATAGTTTCTTTTTTAATTGTTATAAATTCGTAATTCGTAGCTTTCTTTAGTTTTAAGTTAGTTTAAGTCCGTTTTTAAACTATTTTTTCAATGCCCTAAGTGAGTATACATCTATTAAATTCAAACGCAGAGCTCATTATGTTGATTTTTGAAGAGTTCCCTGGAATATCTTCCACATCTCATTTTTGAAGAGATCCCGCGAGATCGGGAACTATGTGGTTAAAACCAAAAATTTGCCGGAAGTCACTATTCCACGCGAACGAAGTCGCGGGCAAAAGCTAGTTAATATTAAATTTTTGGACCACATATACAGTTATTCTGTGTAAAAGTTGTGCAGCAGCCAGTCATTTTGCCACTACACCAACTGTGCAGTCTTTATTTCTCAGAACTTCATTTCGACACCAGCAATTTATACTACGCTAACTCAAAAAAGCGTACTTTACAGTAGAGGCGTTTAAAGTGAAAATCGTGATAACTTTTACATTAATTAAGATACTTTTTTGAAATTTGGTTTGCTTAATAATTAATTTATTCATTGTAATATCTCATATTTATATTTCCTTAATTATTTCTATTTTTTGATTTAGTGCAAGTTAGCCGTATATAAACGTAATTCATAAAAAAAATGTTACATCTTATACACGTCTAACTTAAGTTAGCGTAGTGTAGTACGGGAGGTCGTAGTGCATGATCAATCATCTGATGCATATTTCAATATTTTTATAAAGAACATGTACTTACTTACAAAAAGAATAGTCAACGTACCATTAATAAACTAATTAATACGTTAACACATAAGTATTTACTATGTAAAAGTCGCTAAGTCGTTCATTTTACAAACGAACGAACGAACAAACAGTATACACACGAACGCACTAAACTACGCTAACTATGAGGTAGTGCAGTGTTGCACGGACTTTGACCAAAGTGATCCCCGCGCACACTCCGCTAATAATAGTTGGCGTAATATAAATCGAGTGATTTCAAAAAGTACCTTTACTTAGCGTTTTATAAGATTTGTAACTTTCTTATTTTTGCATATTTCTTCTCAATTTTTGTATGACGTATGTAAAAACACATTTTAAGCAACTTGGCATAAAAAAACGTTTTTGCCAAATTTCGAGTTAGCGTAGTATAAATTGCTGGTGTCGATTTTTATCGCAGTGTTTAAACACAAAATGTCGTATAACGTATCCACAACGCTATAAAGATCTTCGTATACGTAGTTTTAAGCCAATCTACACGATAAAAGTATTCTAAAATACTTACTGATAAAATCAGTTATCCTCAAACAGTTTACACCACAAAGTCGATTTGAGTCGAACCTTCTAGAACGATCTACAGGGAAGGCTTTGTGTATCAGAATGATATATTATACATGAGTTGATTTTTTCAGTTTCGTTCCACATTTTCAACAAAAACGTTGGGAATAGTTCAGCGTTTGTTGTACGTTGTATGTGTATTCGAGGTGTATTTGGCCAGTTTTTATGACGAAAAAGGCTGTGTGGGTTTTAAACTTTTTCTTCTATTGTTTCCATATTCAATGCAATCATAAAAGTCTGGTTGTGTTGTGTGTTCATTGTTTCTTGTGTTCTACAGTTTTGAGACCTATTAATGTGATTTGCCTATTAAGGTGTAAGCTTATATTTTGATAAAAAGTTAAAAAGTGTCATTTATTAGATTTCGGTCGTGGTGGAGGAATCTCCAAGTGTCGTGGTGGCCCGGAGGCTTAAGACGCCCGCTTCTCATTAATGTAAATGCGGGTTCGAAACCCACCAATGACAAGTACTAATGTGACTTTTTCCGAGTTTTATGTACTTTCTAAGATTATTTAAACAGCACTGACAAACGGTGAAGGAAAACGTGGTGAGGAAATCCGGGTTTCTAATTTCGCAACCCGCATTGAGCAAACGTGATGATTAATGCTTATACGGTACCTTTTTCGTGAGAAAAGAGGTCTTAGGTCAATAGAGGCTAACTTATAGGCTGTTGATCATTATCAATAGCCTATAATGGGGTATGATGATTGGATTCATCGAAACAAAATCTCATATATTGCTGTCTATACTTCAGCTAGCTTACATTAAAAAAGCATAGGTTATACAATCATCCAAGCTTCTCTTACACAACAACAACATAAGGATTCGTGGGTAAAATTCTTTTTTTATCAATTGCTTCTATTTTTAGGCAAAACTTACACCAAAGAAAGTTCACGGGTCCCAAGAGAAAACTGTAAAGAAACTAACCGTACTGAAATAGAAGAGAGCAAAGTTGAAAACAATCTATTTATATGTATGTAAGGACCTCTTTATTTAACTTTGAGAATTGCTTTTAGAAAACTGCAAATTCTATGAAACTATGAAGTACAGAGTCATAATTATAATTAATTTGACTTTTGTTATGTTGTGTACGAAATTTTAAACTAACTTGTTTGTTGACTCTCAGTAATAGCAGTTTTAGTGTAGTAAATAAATAGCTAACAGAAGAGGGACGTTACGTCTGTTTCAGTAGGTAATTAAATTCTTCTTATTCTTCAGTAGGTAATTGATACGTGAAAAAATATTATCTAGGCCGAAAATAACCTTAGAAAATATAACAATTATCGTAATATCAGGTTTCTAGGTAATTTTGACCCAATATTTTAGATCAATGAAAATCTAATAAACGCTTTGTTCTAGATTCCTATTGGTTATGGGATTTAAATCAAAGTTCCCAAAGTGGGTCAAAATGACCCGAACTTATCCGGTGGATACATTTTAATATAACAATTAACTAAAACGATAATATTTAATTCATGGAACCCAAAAAAGAAACAATTAGTAAAAATGTCTCGAAACTACAGCAACAATTGTAATTAGTACGCAAACGGTCTCGGTGATTAACGATTGTACACAACTGTTATGAGTCAAAAATAAAATCAGTCAGTAAAGTCACGCCTTTTATCCCCGAAGAGATAGACAGAGGTAGACATTACGGCACGTAACGCCACTTTACATTGTACATCCACTTTTTACCACTTGTTTTATAAGTCGCATATAATAAGAGGTGAGCCTATTGCCATATACTGGACACAATTCCAGACTCCGTGCTCCTACTGAGAATTTTTCGAAAACCCGAAAATACCGAGTAATGCTTTGCCCGACCACGAAAAAAAATCACGTGCACCAAAAACTGTCCAATAAATGCCACAAAAATTCTTAACAAACCCACTGTATCTAGTTCCACACCAGAAGGTAGAACAACGGAGCATAATTAAATTTTCACCCCTCAGTATCCCTCTGATAATATTGCCGTGATATCCAATTTCAAAGGTAAACAGTACCTACTAAGCGGGTGAGGGGCCAAATCAACCCAGTATGAACATACATCTTCACTTTCGTGGTTACCAAAGGTCAAGTAAACATGAATATTAATTTTACTATTATGAAGTATGTTTGAATTAGTTTTGACATTTCTGTTTTGGTAGCTAGAAGTGAAGAGTTAATTCTTGGAAGTAGGGTTCGGATATACCTAACTCTAGATCTAATTAATTTTGGTTTCTAGACTTCAACGAAAAGACGGTTTTCGTAAAGTTAGGCATGTATGATAAATTATGGTGTTAGCTAAAAATTACGGTTTACTCGCGTACATTAATAGAGAAATGCTCTACTTGTTTCGAGTCACAGAGGGACTCTTCATCATGAGCAGAGTGCGTAGATGCGGCGACGTCGTCGCGCAGCCTACAGAACTACCTGTCATCTAATACCGTGATTTTTAGTTAATTTAGTATCTATGTCTTTATCTTCTTATTTATTAAAAATACTCATAATAATTCAGTCATTATATGTATTTTCTTCAAATTCCTCTCCAGTCTACTACCTTTTTTTTTTTTTTTGTTGACGGGGGAAACCTTCAAAAGGCGCCTAGCTTTTTGGGGAAAAACTAGGGAGTGTGGGATTTTTACCGCACTAAAACCTCCCCGGTGGCCACCATCTGCACCTAAAGGAGGCACCGGGCCCTCTTAGTAGACCAACCCCGGAGCCCCCGTGGTGCAACGCCCGTAAGGCACTTCTCTATGGAGACCTATTTGTCATCCTTATCCCTCTCTGTGCAATATAGTGCACGGCGACACGTGACCACTGTGCCGCCGTCTTCCTTGAGGTCATTGAGTGGGCGCCTAGATTCCCCACTCTATGCGCCCATGACCCCAAAGGTTTACCTGCCAATATAATATAGACAAGGTATCGACATGTTAGGCGCCGCGGCGGTTGCCACCTCGACGCCTTCTACGGGTGGGATCCCTCTCACGATCCCGCTCGGCCGCCTCCTTTTGGGACATTACAGTCTCACAAAAGGAGGCCACCTCTCTCCAGTTTTCTGCCTCTGTCAGCATAGCTGTAATTACTGCTGGCAGAGACAGGTCTCGCCCGATCCTGGCAACTAGGACCCGCCGCTCAGATTCCCATGCTGTGCACTCCTCAAGCGTGTGCTGTGCCGTATCAAAGTTACATCCGCAATGATGGCAATTTGCCGTGGCCTCTCGCCCAATCTTGTTCAGGTACTCACCGAAACAACCATGTCCGGTGAGCACCTGAGTGAGCCTGAAGGAGACGCGCTCCTCTCTCTTCAGCCAGGCTTCGAAGTGCGGCAGAATGGCTTCGACAACGCGCTTGCGTGAGTACTCCGGCTGTTCTAGCCGCTCACGCCACCGCTGGAGCGCGTGTCGCCTTTCCCGCCGCCTCAGCCTGACGAACACCGTTTCTGGCACCCTTCCGCCGTTTTGGCGGATAGTGCGAATTTGGTCATAGACCTTCGCATCCATATCCGCCAGGATATCCAACGGCGGAAAGCGAGCCAGTAGAGTTGCCGCCTCAAAGGACACCGTTCTGTATCCTCGTGCGATCCGGATGGCCATTTTCCGCTGCAGACGATATATTTTCGCTCTACAGCGTCGGACGCCTGACAGTCGAGCTGACCAAACAGGCGCCCCGTAAAGGACCATCGATCGCACGACACCCGCGTAGAGGCGGCGAACTTCTTCTCGAGGTCCCCCAATGTTAGGCAGCAGTCTGTGCAGGGCACCCACTGCCTTCTCGACTCGGGGGACCAGGCGTTCGAAATGCTCTTCGAAGCCCCACCGACTATCCAAGGTTAGGCCTAGATACTTTAGGTACCTGCCTACCTGGACTTGCGCATCTCCGACTCGTACCGACGAACTGGGCGGCTCCCTGGTCCTCGGCAGCTTGTGAAACCACAGCGCCTCCGTTTTTTGAGGCGCTATCTTTAAGCCCAGTTCGTGAATTGAGGCCACGACTTTTGCCACGCCGAGTTCTGAAAGCCGGATGGTCTCCTCGAAGGTATTCCCACTGGCCATAACTAAAGTGTCATCTGCATAACACACAATATGGACGCCAGCGGGAAGATCGACACGCAAGACGGCATCGTAAGCGAGGTTCCACAATAAAGGACCCAATACCGATCCTTGTGGAACTCCGCACGTAATTTCCCTCTGCTGAACGCTACCGTCCCGGCCCACATAGCGGATGCGCCGGTCACGTAGGTAGGCCCCGACAATGTTCTGCAAATAAGGAGGGACCCTATGGTGAACTAGGGCCTCCCTGATTGCCTTCCAGGGTAGGGAATTAAAAGCGTTGACGATATCTAGGCTTATCGCCAACGCAACCCCACCCCTAGAAACTGCCTGATCCGACAGCGAGCGGACGCGCAGTATCGCATCTATTGTGGAACGCTGCTGCCGGAAACCATACTGACATTCGGACAGGTCGGGACCAACACGCGACAGGTGCTCGACGAGCCTTTCAGCAATCACTCTTTCAAAGAGCTTGGAAACCTCGTCGAGCAGGCAGATGGGACGATATGCAGAGGGAGACTCCGCGGGCCTGTCTTGCTTCTTCAAGAGGACCAATCCAGCCTCCTTCCAGGGAATGGGAAACACGCTTGTTTGGAGGCAGCTGTCGAACAGTCGACGCAAGCGGTTCCCAAGAGCATGCATAACCAGAGCCCACACTCGGCCAGGAACACCATCCGGGCCAGGTGCGGTATTACGAACACTCATTCGACGCACGGCTCGACCCAACTCCCCTTCGGTTACCCCCAAGTCAGAGGACCAGTCTGAAGGTAGGGGCAGTGAGGGACTGTCTCTCACTACTGGAAAGAGCGTGCTTATCACCCTTTCCAGCAGATCCGGATCCATAGTCTCCGTAAGGGGAGGTACCCACGGACGGAGTTTCCCCATGACCAAACGATATGGTCTTCCCCAAGGATCCCTGTTCAGCCCCTCGAGGAGTTCTTTCCAGGATCGAGACTTGGCATCTAAGATGGCGCGCTGGAGTGCCATAGTTGCATCCCTGTACTCTCGGTAGGCTCTGGTTATCTGCTCTTCAGTAGCACTCGGCTGTCTTCTGCGTCGAGCACGCTGGAACTGGCGTCGGAGCCTGAGACAGACAGAACGCAAATGCGCAATGTCTGCCGACCACCAGTAAGCCGCTCCCGGACGCTGACCGCACCTGATTCGAGGCATAGACGCGTCACAAATTGATGCCATTTTATCTCGGAACCAGACTGCCTCCCCTTCCGGATCGGGCGAGATCCCCTGCGAACTCTCTTCTGGCCAGGCAACGACGTTGGCAGCTGCGATGAGCATTTCTCTATCGAGCTTTTTGAGGGCCCAACGTCGTGTCGGCGGATTTGAAGTTGCACCACTTCGACCATCGGCCAGACTGGTCGCTACGTCAAACACTATGTGTCGATGGTCGGAAAGTGTGACAATTTCCTCAGCCACTCTCCAATCCACTATCCTAGAGGCAAGAGAAGGAGTCGCCCATGTGAGGTCTACAATTGACTCCCCTTGCCACCTGACGCAGGTGGGAACAGACCCTCGATTTAATAATCGGAGGTCGAGTGAAGCCGCCCAGTCCTGTACTGCGTGGCCCCTTGGCCTGTCCCGGGTACTACCCCATGCTCTAGAGTGGGCATTAAAATCTCCCAAGACTAATACCGGACGGGGTGAGCATTTGCACCGGATGCAATTCGCAATTCCATCCAGATATGCCTCGTATTCCTGTAGCGAAATATTTGGGGACACGTAACAGCCCACTACAGCTATTGGTCCCCACTCTACAGCGACAAATCCCTGCCCGCTATCTAAAAGACAGCAGTGAGGCCCACCGCTTCCACCAGCCCAGTAAATCGCAACTGAGTCAACGGAATCCCGAAACCAACGAGGGTGATCCTGGAGACCATAGGGCTCAGCCACTACCGCCAATGCAACTGACCATTCCGCGACAGTTTGCAGGAATAAATTCTGCGCACTGCGGCAGTGGTTCAGGTTGCACTGGAGCACTCTCAGGGCTGGGAAGGTGATGTGTCCATTTCCTCTAGAGGGCCTGCACCTAGTGGTGCAGCCGACGTCACTTGGGATCTATTTGTCTGGTTGGATGTCCGTTTCTTTTGTGGGTTGCATTTTTTGCTTCCCAGACGATGGTTGGCTGGACGACCCTGATCCGAGCAGAGTGGACATCTTACATTCTGAGATGTACACTCCCTAGCCTTGTGGGCCCCACCGCAGGCATAGCACTGAGTGCTCCGGTCCGTCGCACTAGTGCACCTACTCCGAACGTGACCTGGTTCGAAGCAACGGTAACACATCATGCGACGTGGCTCCAGTACCTCAACTCTAACTGACGTCCAACCTAATGGCATGCGCTTGTCGGACGCCAGTTTCTTCATAGCCGCCAAAGGCCCACGTACCCATACGTGACCCAAGGAAGTTGGTGGTCGCCGGATTTCGCCAATTTTGACGTCTTCAGCGGAACATCCACCTACCCTCGCTATAGCCGCAACAACCTCTTCTGGAGTTATGGCGTCGTCCAGATCCATGACCCGTGCTTCTGCCATTTTAGTTGGCCGTCTTATCACGACTGCAAAGTCAGCAAGAACCTCTCTCATACGAGTAGCAAGGCCATCGGCTTTGGAGGCTGAGTCCTGGCCTGATATCATCAGCACGATTCCACCATCTGCGGCACGTTTCTCTCGTAATAAGTCAGTGGTAATACCCAATTCAACAATGTTGATTTGTCTCCTTGCCACTGACATTACTTCTCCTAAGCCGACAGTTGCTCCCTCCTTCACACATATAGAAATGGCTGCAGAAGTAGGAACCTTCGGCAGTTTAACCCGCTGTTTTTTCTGCACAGAGTGGATACGTGACTGAGCAGATAGGTCAGCAGGTTGCGGCGTTTTTACTTTTTTGGCTTTACGGCCTACCACTAGCGACCAAGTTTCTTGGGAAACTGCTTTCGCGGTTTGTCTATTCGGTACCAATACAGTGGGTGTAGATACCGCTGGCAACTCTGACACAACCGGTGTAGATGTTTGGCCTTTCTTCTTTTTCTTTTTCTTCTTATTGGCTTTTGCCTCCGTCTGAACTGGAGGAGAAGAAACCGCAGGTGTCCTGGCATCCGAGGCGAGAGCTGGGCGTAGCCTCTTCTCTGGCAACAACCTATCCTCTAGAGCAGCCAACTTCGCGTCCATCATGCCTCCAATCTCTATTGCAATGGAACGTCGGAGCTGAGCCACAATATCTGGTGCTAAGCCACTAGTTGAGGCTTGTGTCTCTGGCTTTTCTCCCTGCTGAGACAGTGTGCTAAGTTGGTTTTTTAACTCAACAACTGCTTCCTTAAGGCAAGCTATTTGTGCTCGCAATTCTGCGTTCTCCTTGGTTAGCTTCTCCAAGGAGTTTTTATCTTCACCAGGCAAGTTTACAACTGAAGCCTTTTCAGATGTATCCGTCGTCCGAGTGCGCTTCCGTGCACGTGTAGACACCGTCGATTTTTGAGATACTGTTGACATTTGCGAGCAGTCTGACTCGCCACTGTCGCTTATTGCACCTCCCATTGGAGTAGCTGGTCGCTTAAAATGTGACCGCGTCATCATCCCTTTCGAACCCGAACATGGTCTGTCCTTGCTCGAAATTACTTTTTCCACCTCCTTATCATCAGTTTTTTTAAGTTTATTTTTGTTCAATTCCATGTAAGTCCCACGAGTATGGGGGAAGAAAAGGTCCGCCTAGGGGGTGCCCCCTGTCCCTAGGTAAGTGTACATTTATTACCCAACTAGAGGGTCCACCGGTCCCCTAGCTGGGGGTGCGCTCGCGACTGATACAACTCCTCAGCCATACATACCCTCGCCGCGCACCAGAACTTAGTATTGGAGGAATTTTTTATAGAGGTTATCTTCCTCGCGGCCCGGGCGATTAAGCCAAGGCCCTCGTCCCGATCCGAGTCACGAAACATGACCATGATCTCTTCACGGATTACGATCTCGACGGTTGCAATCAAGAACAGGAGTTCCGATGCTACTCATTGGCAGGGTGTGTGCACAACAAGTACCGTCCACGCTCTTCCAACATGTTCTCGGCTGCAACAGAGAAACATGTGGATGACTACCACCCATATAGGGTTCCTTCCCAAGGTGCTTCTGCTTGCAGAATACCAATCATTTAGCAGGGTTTGTATGAAATCCCTGCTACCAATCCCAGAACCCATCTCAGGTTCTCTTTCCATCCCGTCCAGAAGTTAGCTACAAGGAACAGTGTCACCAACTGTTTCCTGTACCCAGGGCGCACCACGGGGAGGTCTTCTGGCACCGCGCCCCCTCCAGTCTACTACCTACTCTTTTAACAAATTAATTTTAAACGTGAAAAGATATTAATTATGTTTATTATAAAAAAAAAAAAAAAAAAAAAAAAAAAAAAAAAAAAACCTCAGAGTGCTTAACACTAAAAAAAAAAAAAATCCAATGTAAAAATATATTCTGTTCACCGGAAATCGTTTTCAAAATACTTACTTAAGATCCCTTATATAAACATTTAATATAGGTATCAATTTTATCAATAACTGTTTGCTTCTGTTATTTTTTAATTACAATAATCTCACTTATACAGCCTTTGAGTTCCACTGACTGAATGAGTCCATTGAAATAATAATGATTAATTTAATAGATATTATTTTTAATTTACATACTTATTTCATATAATCTAGCGTCATGTTCACTATACTTAGGGAATTTCTGAATCCATTCGATTTAATACCGAATTTATTTGATGTCAACATCTTCGGGAATCAACATAAAGTTTAATCTGTAGTGAAAAGAAATGTGTCCGTCAACTAAATCTCACTTTTTCTGGGACACATGTCGCCAGCGATGCGGGGTGAAGTGGCGCGACGTTGCCGGACTTCGGTCAGCATCAACGTCGCTGTGGATATAAGTCACACGTTGTCTCCTCATATGTCAGCCAAAATCGGCCGGCTTCGTTTCACATGTCACCAATACCTGTCGTGGGACATTTGTCCTGCCGTATCCTTGGCTTAAAACTTCCATACTGAATGGATTCGACTCTAAAAATACTTTGATTTTAAAACTGTTTCACAATATTCACCTACCATAAGTAATGTAAAATATTAATTTTACTTTATGCTATAGCAACAGTAAAAGAGCAACAATCTGATTCGGAGCTGCGAATAACCTAGCTTGTTTACCGGGGCTCCGGCTCGAAAAGCAGGAGTAGGAACGGTGGTTTTTAGTCAGTAAGAATCCGACACTCACTCTCGCCTCGCCCAGGGCGGGAGAAGTCATTGGAAGAATTTTCCCACCTTAAAAAAAAAGAGCAACACTAAAAGTTTTAAGTAAGAAGAAATATGCAGTAGTGTATAAGGAATCTAGTAGTACAGTCACGGTTGTCGTGAGCTGTCGTCACCGTGGCGCGATGTCGTTGGCGGTGACATCAATTTTATCAGATGCACTTGACAACACGTGCAGGGTGCACACCGAGTCTCTGATATTCAATTACAGGCTGATTTATTTCATTTAGCTACTCTTCTGTGCGCGTTTTCTTCTCCAATAAAGGATATTGTTACTTGATTTTTTGTGGTTTGGGTTTTTAACATTTGTATTTTGAGTTGTTTAAGATAATAATTGAGTCAAAAATTACTGAAAACGAAAAGATACCAAGGTCAGTCAATAATTTCTATTATTAGTTTCTCGATAGCAGTAAAAATAACCTTTGTATATTATACATGAACATATACGTCACACATCAGAGTAATATAAAGCCTCTACATGTTGGTTTTCATAAAATTAAAAGCTTGAAGATTTTATCTTGAGGTCGACAAACCTTGAATAAAATAAAATACCTATCTATGAAAAGGTGTTTAATTAAAACCCACTTTAGTATTACACGAAAACCTCTCCTAACAAATATTATACCAAAAATTATTAAAATGGTAATAGACATTATAACAATAGTCTTTGTACTTAGGAATATACTTCATAAACATGAATTTATTTAACGAGTTTCGGGTCGTATATGAAATAACAAGTTTTAACATTGTAGATACCCACTCCAATGTCGTCACGGGAATAATTAATTTAGCTGGGGCTTTATTAATTTACGCCAAAATGTCTTTATAATTATTTAATATTGTCGAGATGTGATAATAATATGAACAATTTTTAATTTGTTTCTTTTATTTTTTTTTGCAGACTCAAAGTCAAATTAGTAATAAAATTTCAAATAAATTTTCTTATAGTTTCATTTTGTTTATCACTTAGTAGTAATGAAGTTACTGTGAAGTAGATATTACCTAGAAAAACTCTTTACTGACTTCATCTTAATGTACTTACTAGGAAACAATGAGCGTGCTAAACTAAATTAGTTTTTACGTTCAACTAGGCTACGCTGAAAATTAAATAGCAAAAATACGTTAGCTGGATAGGTCCTCAAAACGTTATTCGTCCAACCACGAAATTAAAACACCCTTTAAACACTAACACAAAACTTATTTAAAAAGTACTTCAAAAATACACACAGCTCGGTGTAATCGTACAAGTTTTACGAAGACGGTCTCGTTATGCACAATCCGTGTCACGGAACTATGTTGCGGGGCAGTGTTCCCCAGTGTATCCCCAACTTTACGCCGTCGGCGGTCTGAGCTCGCATTACTACTGCATTTACTTAGCATCGTCCCTCTAGTGTTGTCGTCTGTTCCGTACGAGACCGCCATATTTTTGAGTAAATTATTTATAAGGTCTAGGTTAGGTCGGATTGAAGGATTTGTGATTAATTTTCTATTGCTTTAATACCCATCCGTCACAGATATATTCTGACATCAGTCATTGATTCAGTATTTAACTTTATCATCATGTATCTTGTCATATATCATTAATATAATATCTTAGTGTCAATTTATTGGACGCTTGCAATCATTGGTCATTATACCTCTGGGATTAACAGTTCCAGTATTATTAACAAGATCACATTACCTATTCATATCTAATTAGATACCTATCTACCTACCGCATACTACATTATGCAGTTACTCTATATCTTCCTCCTCAAATTGTACCCAACAATTTTTCGCTTAAAATTTTCATTTTTCCGCGCAATACACAGAGACATCGTTTCACTCGATTTCTTTGGAAGTACATTTAAAACTTAACTAACGCCATTCAATCTCCATCCGAATTTCGGTCACGTTGCAAGAGCCATTCGTTTTTCGATACGTGACAAACACACAATTTCTAATTTTCCACCGAAACTGTTGCAAAAAAACCGGGTGACAGGTAAAAATTTAAAGCGATATTCGATGTGACCGGTTCGGATGCGGTGAAATACCTTTTTCAATTCTCCCCCGGTATCGGATGCGTGGAATAAAATTCACATCTTGGGTACGTGATCTTTGTGGCACAGATGCCACGGTTCTCCGTGACTCGCTTTCGCATCTTGAGTTCCCTTTGCGAGATGCAAGAATTCGCTACTAAATATTGGTATTTAAATACGCCGAGCAGTTTGGTGTATCGAAAATTTTTGTCACAGTTGTCTTTGAAGTGTGCTGTCTGAGTTGCGTTTGAGACTGGCAGTATTTCAATTTAGAATAGAATGCTCTGAAATTTTTTAACCTTTCTAAGTATCTTCTTTTAATAGCTTACAACTTTACTGTATTTAGCTATGTGCCTTTTTTATGCAGGGGCGAATCATCCAATAACTTCTCCTGTCTTAAGTAAGGCGAGAAGGAGTGTCAGACTCATACTGACCAAAAACCACCGCGTTCCTACTTCTGCCCTTCGAGCCGGAGTCCCGGTAAACCCGCTAGGTAGTCCGCAGCTTCGGATGAGGTATCAGCCCTACTAGGTCCCATCTGTGGTGGTCTGATGTACCTATGCCTAAGTACTTTTATAAATACAAATTTCAATGTAATTTTATAAAAATATCAAAAAAATGTTTTGTTTCATATCTTCCTGAAATTGTGTTTACAGCGTTTTTTCCAAATAAAATGTAAGGTATTTTATAATATATAACATCAATCGTTTTTCGCTCGTAAGCTTTGTAATCGGATCGTTACTTCCAGGGGTCGTTCGATTAGATCAAATGTGATTGGTTTTTCTTGGTTGGATTTCAAAGTGCTCCATAGCCTATACAAAAGTATTAAACAATATCACGATATTTTGGGAAATTCCATATAAAATTGTTTACACAACTTCATTCAATTTATTGTGTAAGCACTATAAGGGGGTTTTATTACAATTAGCATTTTGAATGGAACTAATTCTCAAACGGGGATTACGTTTCATGATTTTGTAAGTTAACCTCTTAATACAAATACGAAACAATGCTCGCTTTAGTAGAACTTTAATAAAATAGTAAAACTTACTAAGTGGAGTAATCCAGATAATAAATTAATCATAATTTTCTGAAAGCTTTAAGTACGTTTGATAAATGTTTGTTTGCGCTACTAACAACTTGACTAATCTCTTAATCTTGCTTGGCGCGAAGGCGCCTGCACCCCGACACTTGCATTTCGTATTGTCACAAGTTGAATAAAGCCGTCCAAACTTCGCTATTATTGTTCTGAGATCAAAGGTTTCAAATTTGGATATTAAGTTACCCGTAATTGTTGAGAAACCTTTGTCTACTACAATTTTGGAACGACTATTGCATGTTTGAATTTGTATGAAAAGGATTATTTTTGTACGTTAGAATAAAATACCAAGGGATAGTTCAGTGTTCAATAATGCATTCTAAACGGTTGCCTCATACCTCCCTTAGCCTGGCGTCTCCCTTTACAGTTTTAGGGTTTTATCACAGACTAAGCTGAATTTCAGTGTCATTTTATGACTCTTGAATACTGGTTAAAGCTATCATTTAATATTGTCCTATCATTATCATAGTCGTCTTCATAACAACCTTTACTCACGGCTTAAAGTAATCTCTATGATCCAAGACTGCTTTATCTACTAATCCAAAAAGTAGGTAAGCAATGTTATTCAATTACATCTTTCTTATAAACCAATCATAAACAACCAATAATTCTCAAGAACCAACCGCTTTTAAACCTCAACCATTCTAATGACGTCATAATCAAGAGTCTAGAATATTCTGTCTTCAACTATTACGTTCATAGTTAATATGTACGACTTATTGCCATGCACAAGTTGTGGAGTCAATTATGGAAAAGCGGGTTGCCTAATAGCGCACAGGAGTTACCCTAACGACTTGTGCACTGCTACAAACTCCTAGTCATCATTTTCTATTGACATTGCTAATCGGCAGCGTATATTCTAGTAATTCACAGTTGGCATTGGAACCTTTAGGGAATAGTGAGTAAAGTTCTCTAAGAAAAGAAGGATTCTCCGAAAAGGCGAGGTGTTTGTGCCTGGCGGGCTTTTTTTTGTTCGTTGGGATTTTCTATCCCAATGATTGGATTTATTCGTCAATCGTCTATGTGTGATTTCTGTCATCTGTCACGTGCCATGTCATTATGTCGCCACATTGCCTCCCCCCCAACCAACTTACAAACTCATATTGTATTATGTACAAAATAGTTAATTAATTCTATAAAAATAATAAAAAAAACAAAATAGTTAAGAATTTTAAAATTACATTTTTTCCAGCCGGTTACTAGCAATTATTTGGTTAAATATTTCGGCAAAAAAGTAGGTAAAAGCTTTTATATTGAACAAGTTTTTGTTTGGATTTTTATAAATTTCAATGAAAAATATCTTTGCATCATTCAGTAATAATTATAGGTATTTATTATATTTTCCAATATAAAAAAGATTTTTAAAGGAAAAAAAAGAAGTCTTCTTCAGTTTTTATAATCACATAGTTATTGTCGTCATCAAACAAAATCTACGGAATATTCATAGTAAAAAATGCTATTTTACTTCCGTAAAATCGACGACGAGCGACGTAGATTTTAATTATTAAAATTTCATGTATGTATTATTGAAGTGGTTTCAAATTTACGACTTAACATGACACGATCTAGCCGCCCCACTTGCATATTGAAATAGGAGCTGCTCTGAAGCGTCTCTCAAGCCACACCTACGTAAACAAATTCAAAGGAAACGTGCACATCGACGGAAAATACTGAACATTTTAATATTGGAAAATATAATAAAAAAGATGTTCTGAAACAGAATTTATATAATGACGTACGCTGCAGGCACGCTTATGGTCAAAAGAAAAGTAACTATTATTAAGAAGTTACTCATACTAAACCGTAATCTCATAAGACATTAAAGAAAAGCTTCTCATTTCAAACTGTTTCGCAAAATTGGCTCCTAAACAAACGGTTTAGAGTTCGATTTCTGAGTATGCCAAAGTATTACCTATAGATTTCAATTGTGGAAAATATTAGAGAATCCAGAATTATGTCATAAACATCCCTATCTTTATAGTTTCTGTGTCTTGGGTGTACACCTCTGTCTACCATCAGTTGCTCAGGATACAAGAACGAGTAGGTATAATGCCCTTATTAAAACTAATTCACACCAATATGTGTTCATCCTAAAACCGTCGAAGCGGAGACCGTTTCACGCTTGCGAAACTTACAATTGGTTCTTCGAAGAATATCGTAAATAATAAATAGTTTACAGTAGCTTCCTTTCTCCAGCAGATTGTATATTTTGAACATTTTGAAAAGCCTGTCAATTCCGTATTGCATAAGTTTTTTATTGCTGTTCTAGGAAGTATTGAAGCTATATATTCCTGCATGTTTTTAAATTTCTTCGAATGCAAATGGAACGAAAACACATTGTAATCGGATCAGTATGGATTTCATATTCTCTGAATGTATGTGGTTACTTATTATTAATTTTTATGCTTTTATCTTATTTTTCTATTAGTTTTTCCACTGAGTAAATTAGTTAGTTCAAAATAACATCGTATTTCGTCGAAATTTTATACCATCAATTTCATAGAAATTCGTTCTTTCCGACTTAGCTTTATGTATTTTTAGCTACACTTAAATGTTCGACTTTCTCGAATAATCTCTATGTTCAGCAATACTTTAATGGAACCGAAGGCAGTAGAAAAACGTTTACAAATTTTCCATTTCACTTCCTTTTAAATTCTCATCAAATCTTACCAATCAAGATGGTATTAAGAAGTAATTTCAGAGGTCTTAAATAGAACGAAGTAAAAAATAACAACAAAGCGTCTTGTAATCTTCAAATTGTATAGAATTACTTACTATGTCGCGAAAACAATAGAGACACTGAATGGTTACGATACAAAGATACGTTCTATACTTACGTATAGAGAAACAAACAACAGAATTTATTTCTAAACTCGTGAGTAACGGGACCGAATTAGAATCTCGTATTTGGTTGAGAATGTCTTCTTAAAGAAATTGAAAATTTCCCATTAGGGGGGGGAAATCAACAAAGCTTTACAAACGAAGTCAATGAAAAAAGTCAAAGTAAAAGGAGGAACGTAGAACGTAGGAACCTACTTCAGCCGGAGCGTTCCCAAGTAGCGAAGCAATTATTGGAAAACTAACTGATATAATTAATTGAACCATTTCAACGCTTTGTGATGGTACATTTAGTGTGTTTGATCGAGTTTTAATTTCTTTATTGTTGGTGTAATTACCTTGGGTGCAGTTAGGGTTTGTTTCAATTGGATACTTAATTTAAATATAGGATATGGGTAAAATTACTCATCACTTTAATGCAAATAGTTTTCTTTATGGAATAGGTGGCAAACCGCCCACGGACACCCGCAACACCAGAGGAGTCAGAGGTGCGTTGCCGGCCTTTTAAAGAGGAGTATGCTCTTTTCTTGAAGGTTTGTATCAAAATATAATAATAGAAGAGCACAGCAAGCACAGTAGGTAAAGTATACGTACCTATAATGTGAATGCATAACGATATACAATATAAAATGTATGGCTACATTGTTTTGTAATTAATAATATTAATTTACAGGTTATTTATCAACAAAATAGCACCAATTTTGTTCTTGTTTAACATGCATTGTCGACATGTTAATGAAACTTGTTGTTGTTCTGAAAATTTTAATTGGCCAAATCAATGCATTGGATATTTAAAGTACGTGGAATTTAGTTTTAATATATTTTTTTAATGCCTGCTCCGTTGGTCGAACTGTGACTGCCGACAAGGGATCTCAGGTTTAATTCCTGGGTCAGGCAACGATTAATGGGTTTTTTTCGGTTTTGCAAAAAAATCTTAGTAGTAGCACGGAGTCTGGAATTGTGCCCAGTATAATAGTATGGCGATAGGCTCACTCCCTATTACATGGGACTTATAACAAAAATCGTGAAAAGTGGGTGTACATTGTATAGCGGTATTACGTGCCGTTATGTGGACCTCTGCCTACCCCTTCGTGGATGAAAGGCATGGAAATAACTAGGTATATTAAACACAAAAATGAAACAAAAACAACTGCAACTTTACACCAACCAGTATAAGTAATAGTATCTGTAGTACGGCAACGTCATTTATTTTCCTTCACGCGGTTAACCTCATAAATAAATGGCCATCAAACCGGCCGAGAGAAACCGCCGCTTCATCTACACACTTCATATAAACGTCCGGAAGAAAATAACTCTATTGGTATAAAAAAGATATTCCGAGAATTTTCTAGAATATGCTGGAACATTTTTATACAGCGTGTGTCATAAATATGTAATAATGCCTTTAGTATGCAAGAGTATAGATATATGATGTTACAAATCTACAGTAAGGAGATTGGCATATGATTTAATATGAAACTACAAATAGTACTCGTCCATAGAAGCACATAATACAACTAAATATTTGAACGGAAACCGAGAATTAAAAAAACTAATTTAAACAAAATAAATAATGAAATTATCAAGTATCAAAATAAGGTGTTCAAATTAGCTTAAAGAGAATAATGCACTTTTTGACTTAACTACTGGGCCTATTTCGCTCAATTTTCGTATATTTTCAGACTAGTTGATAACAAGTATGTGGTTTAAATTAAGTCAGAAGAGGTTTCCCCATACTGTGTACAGCACCGGACATGAGTTACATTATCATGTTTTATTTTGCTTTAAAAACTTCCCACTAATGATATTTAGACTCCCATGATCAGGCATTTAGGGAATCCTCTAAGATTAGAGCAAAATCTTCCCACTGATGATATTGAGACTCCCGTGATCACACTTGTAAGTGTAGCCGTGTAACTGTAAGTGTAGGATTCCATTCGAAACTACACTTTGGAACGAGCACCTAGTTTCATTGACGGACAAACTGACAGACTATTATTTATTTCTTTATTTGTTGACGTTTCAATAGCACCTATTTATAGTTTAATTGGAATAAATGATTTGACTTTAACTTTGACTTTAGGGATGTTGTTAAATTTTTTTTTTTTTTTTTTTTGGAAAATTGTATTTAAGTGTTTTATACTTCTGACAAGAAGCTAAGATGTATAGCATCAAAGACATAATAAAAAATTATTGCATAACTTATTATAATAATTATATTTATAACAAATGCTGTATAGAATGAAAATCATGCGAACTGAGCTCCAAGGTACGTAGTGCACTAAATTAAGAGCACAAACGGCTAAATTAAAATCTGCGGTTACATTCGCGAGGGGCTCCGACGCTAATAAACTTATGTGAATAAGCTTTACAACGAGGAATAAGTATTTCCACAAAAAACCCGGTAGACGAACAAAAACTCAGCAATGTTCTTTGAACAAATGCTTTTATGTGTAAATGAATAATTTTATTCAGTAGAATTGAATTCTATGTAATAACCAGATGTTTAGGAGTGCTGTTCGAAAACCTATTTGAACATAAAACAAATATGACTTTAAGCCTAATCCCCGGATCAGGTTAAGTATTATTAAGAGTTTAGTTGTCGTTTGTAATCATAATGTGGAATAACCTTTGCTACATATATATTTGTATGACATCATAAATAACAAACACAATTATTTGTTATGAATATTTAATAACTAGATTACATATGCAACACTTTTCTTCATTCGTGTTATAAGTCCCATATAATAGGGGTGAACCTATTGCCATATACTGGCACAATTCCAGAATTCGTGCTACTACTGTGATTTTTCTTAAACCGAAAAATGCCCAGAATTACTTTGCCTGACCCGGTACTCGAACAGGTCCAGCAGTCGCACTTGCAACCACTGGAGCAACAGGGCAGTATAATAATACGAGTAACTCTATAATACTTCCAAGAAATATATATTTTCTATAGGTATAAAAGCAACATTTTAAAGCCACCCGGCTGTATGTTAAAAACTTGGAGAGCTACCAAGACATCTTCGCATATGTTTATAAGCTTTACCGAAGCCATAAAATTACGTAAATAGATGCACGCATGTTGCGTTTAGAATACAATATGAAAATGCTTTGGATCTCCAACTGGTTGCATTTCCATAAACTTGTGATCTGTTTAAATAAGAATGTGATAATATTATGTTACGAAAAATCACTCTTCGCTTCAAGCAAAGACCTATTTTTAATGCCATGTTCTTTAATCAATTTGACAGCGTTGTTACTTCTTAAAGACTAGTTTCTGCCAAAGGCTTCGTCCGAGTTTCTATGGGATAAAGAGTATTTTATCACCCAAGTCAGCTCATACCTGTCTGTATACCTTATATATAAATTTTATCAAATTCAGTAGTTTTAGAGTGATAGACGATCCAACATCGAAACAAACAACTTCTTATTGTTCTCTTACAACAACGCTTGGAGGCTGAAATAATAAAATACCAATGCATATGCAACATTCATAATTCATCGCGATGAGAACAGCAGTTTAGAAGTAAAGGTGTAATAAACAAATAAACTTTAGCTTTAATAAATATACATAGTTACAATTGCTTCGTTATTTAACAAGAAAAACATCTCTTATTACAACACATTTCTTATATAAAACAAAATACAAATATAACTCAAACAAATAGTAGCAGTAATCTTCTAAATCCACTCTATACAACATGTAACAAGAACATTGTCCCAGAAAATATGACAGTAACATAATCTGCAACATGGATGCAACTAAAAGTGTCATGAACTAAAAATAAATCTCCTTACCTGCGCTAGCTTCCGAGCGATTTAGTATGCATTTAACGCATAAATGCACCCTTTGTACTTCAATACGCGTACATACATGAAAGTGCTTTATGTCGTTCATTATTCTTTGATACCAAGTTGCAGGACGAAAACTATCGCTTCATGATATTTTAGCTCTTTGTCATCTTACACCTTTTGCTGTAAATGTGAATTTACTTGTTCCGTTAGTGTGAACGTTCTAGGAAACTGGGTAGGAAATAATAAATGTGTTCAAGGTTTAGTTTGATATTGAAGTGTCTTTATGTAAGGTTGATTTTAGTGGGGATTTTCTTTTGAATATGATCGTTATTTCTTCTGTTTCATTATATTCTTTTTGTGAACTTAGAATTGAAATAAACATGAAACTTTTTTCAATTTATTTAAGGGACTTGTCTCTTGGATAATACATCGGACAGTGCTGTTAAAATCACTATAACTGATAAAAAAATATAGAACTACTTATGGTTTTAATAGCATACTCTACGGACTTGTGATCTACACATTAATTTGTCTTATCAAGCAATATCCTTACTTTTCTATTTTATACACTTTTTCTATTGTACGATCTTGGAATTTCCTCATTACCAGTTAGCACCAGCGATGCGCAAGGTCCTATTAGCCTAATCAGCTTTAGCTGTCAATGTTAACTGACTAATTACTTGACGCCAGCAAATATTCTATTAGTTTAATAGATGTTATGCCGTATTACCTTCTCCAGTGACGCGAAAATCCTCATTAGCCGATCATCTGATTGCCTGAGTCTGATATGAAGCAAATCTATAGCTAATAACATTATCTGACTATATAGGACGGATAACATTAATTAAAGATTTGTAATTAGTCTTATAAAAAAAATTCGGCAACGCACCTGTGACTCCTCTGGTGTTTGTGGGTGTCCATGGGCGGGGCTGATCGCTTACTATCAAGTGACTCGTCTGCACGATTGCCCCCTGCCCCCTATTCCATAAAAAATACTTTATTAACGTTTCGCTTCTAAATAGCTCTTTGTGTTTCTATAATATTCTTCTTACTAACATTAAGGTCGTTTTCTCCATTCTTGTCTACTTCTATGTGACTTTCACCTATTCTGCAAATCAAATCTCATTCTTCGCTGTATCTCGACGGGCAACTTAATTTCGTCGTCTCTCATAACTCTTTGTCTACTTCTTACCTTGAACTAAACCCGTATGTGCTTGCTCGTATTTTATTACAAATAATTCTGTAAATGAAACAAAATGGTCACTTAGTCAGTTGCCAGGATTAAGTTGATTAATTTAACTCAGGTAATGCCGAGTGCAGTGGAGTAAGTGCAGCCGTAAACTGTTTCAGTATACTTGAGACTGAAGTTGGTTGCCCAAGTAAGTTAGAAATAACAAATTAATTTAAACACTTTTGCATAAAGCAGTATAGTTTTAAAATAAAGCAAATATATGAACATCTGCTCAACTGGCGACGATTAGTCTATAATTTTGTCACGTAGGCACTAAAGTATTATCATAAATATACTGTAACATACTATAATACCTACTACATTTGAACATCACATAAGTATTAAGTAAGTTCTTCAATGTTCATTACAGATCCTTGTTACAGTCTTCGATCACACTTACCCAGTCGAACACCTCACTAATTGCTTTTGACTTCATTAAATTCTATCAAGACAGTCGAAAACTTCAGTTCATCTGACTAAAGGTTTCTTCCAACATTTTTCTCTGAATGAACTAGAATAAAGTTTCAGTCTAACAAATGCAATTGCAAGAGTAGTTTCCATCTTAATCGATTGCATTAACTTTGAAGTCGTTCGATTTCAACAAGCACTATTTTCTCGCGAAAATATTGAACCGTTACCAATTCCCGTGACGCATAAATCCGGCGTTGCCTTCAACATTCTGGGGGCACCTCAACAACACTCGCTTATCGACTGCCTTAAATCTCTCTCGGTGAGTTGAGCACTCCACAATTTATTGTTCTCATTGGTTTGCGAGCCGGCTACACCGCGGAAACCGACAACACGCGTAAAATCGTCGTTCCATGCGAGAATTGAGTACTAATACTCTTTTTATCTTTTATTTTTTACAAAGAAAACACACCTGTTTTTTTTTTCTCCCCCACTTTGCTCAGGAAGGAAGGATTTTGGTGTTTCCTACGATTTTTATTTTTCTTTCTTTTTATAAGTGGAAGCGCTGTTTTGGTTCGGCGGAACCCGCATGGGATTTGGTTATTTGGCTTCCCTTTTTGGTCGGCAGCGTACTCTTATGTTTACATCGGAAGCTTAAAATGTAACAGAAGATAATTTAATATTTATCGTTTCTTTGATGGTGTTGTTTTACAATGAAAAAAGGAAGATTAAGTAACTGTAAATCGTGAAGACGAAACATTCAGCAAATTATTTCTCAGTATTGGATTTATTTCAAAGATTAAATGTTATTTTATTTTTGTTTTATTTTCTAAAAAATAAATGAATATCAGAAAGGAATTGACGGAAGTTAAAGAATGTCTTCGTAGAAACGGAATGTAAATATTTTAAAGATAAATAATCCGCTCAATGCTAAAAATTCACAAAATTTTATTTGAATAGATAGCAACATTTTATTTGTTAAACAAAATTGTTTACAAGATGACTTCGAAGAAATTGGTGTTTAATAAAGGATTATTTTACTTAAAATGTATTTTCTTTTTTTACTATGTTTACTTGTACAATGTTTACTTGACTTTGATTATTTTTCATGGAATACAGAATAAATGAGGAGATAGACCATTTATTTATTTATTTCATAAATGATCAACATCGCCCATAGAAACCCAACATTTAAAATCACGACACTACCATCAAAAATAATACTTTAAAATATCAGTATTGATCACTTAACAATTCTTCAAAAAGTATATAAACACAGTTCTCAGTTCACACCATCGTTCTTTAACTACACCATAGTCAAACAAATAAATAAAATTCACTAGAACCAGTTCACAGCAAACCTTATTCCTCGAAGTCACATAACCACGTTCAATACCAAGTTCTGTATATTCAATCTGAATATTTTCATACATTGGTACCAAACTACAACTATACGCAGAATACCTTCGAGCAACCGAGCAACTTGATCAACATTGTCCATGTTTGCGACAATGCAAAGTCCGAGAGAAACAATCGAAGTGTTTCAAATACTTTGATAAAGTTACCTTAAGTTTTCTGCCTTAAGTTAGAAATTGAAATGGATGTGATTTCGTATTAAATATTTAGCCTTACTCATTTTTGGAATTAGGATCTCTAGGTATTATTAGATATGGATTTTGATTTTCAAAATTCTTAGTAAAAGTAAGATTCTTGACCGGAGTGATACCACGGCGTCACAGAATTCCGACGTGAAATAGCACTTGCGTTGTGTGAATGAAGCTACCGGAGGCCCACTTAACCCCCTACTTGTAATGCCTCTGAAGTTTTAGGTGTTCATAAAGGCAGGCGTTGCTTACAATCAAGTAACTCGTTTGAGAAAAATAAAACGTAGACTAGATATGTATAGTATGTCATTTAAATCGCCCTTTTTACTAGGAGGATAATAGGTAAAATGTTAACGTACAAACATTTTTACCAATTATTATTTGTCCTGCGTTAATAATAGTTTATAGAAAAACATTTATCTTCTACAGGTAAGGTATTATTAGGAGGTAGACAGTGAGTTCTTGTTTCAGTAACAACCAATTATCTCAATTATATGACCAATACTTTTTTTTGTGGAATATGGGGCAAACGAGGAAACGGTTCGTTCGGTTCGGTCGTCAATCGACGCGACGGTCGCCCATGGACACCTGCAACACCAGAGGGGTCACAGGTTTTTTAAAAAGGAATACACTCTTTTCTTGAAGGTTTGTTTTGTCAACCAATCCAATCACAGTAACATCATTGTACTATGAACACGCCATCATCTTCATGTCCACCATCAAACGTCCAGAAAAAAAAAAACTGCAATATTATGCTCACTTAGTCGTTTCTTTGATCTTTGGTTCCCACCTCAGTCTTAAGAGATAGTGAAGGCACTTGCCTTTTGCCTTGCGGTGTACTTTACTTGAGCACTAGCTACTTCAGAGGCTCAGCTCTCGAGGACTTTAGAAAAGCATTCCATCCTTATTACAGACGGTTTATGTACACTGCAACGTTTTCTTCCATGACTTTTCGTTTTAAATACAGTTTTGAAGGGAATTTTCTTACGTTTTTTGTAAAAGTGTGACGTTTTTATCAAGTGATTGTATGAATGACAATGAATTTTTGAGATCGAACCCATTCTCTTGGATTAAATTAAGTAAGTATATTGTTGCCCTTTTTATGATTTTGAAATTATCAATAGCATTATTTTTTGTAAAAGACATAATTTGGCATAAGTAAATGTCATCTTTTACAATAAGCTTAACAAAAACTTAAAATTCTATAAAAACGTAATTCACATCGTTTCTATTACAATTACTCAGCAAAAGTAATAACTGCTAACTCGTTTCATTTCATTCAATTCAATAAAATTTCATTAAAAAATAAATCAACGTAGTTTCGACATGACTTTTACATTCGTAATCTAGAATATTCAATTGGAGCCGCGGTCCGGAGAATAGGCCGCTTCATAAATTTACTGCGACACAAACTTGTGCAAAAAAGAAATTCTATGATGTAAAAAGAAATTCTTTTGTGAGTGTTATAATTTATGCGAATTATTTTGGTAATATCTTGAACTGTCAAGTTGTAGAATCTCTCTGATTTGTGGTACAGTTGAATTTGAACTTTGTCAACGTGGAATATATTGTAGCTACAATTTATTATTGTATTGAAAAAAAAAGAAACAGCACAATTTGTTACTCAGAACAACTATTTCGGATCATACAAAAAAAAATGTGTTCAAGATTGAAATCCAGCACACGGTCGCAGCTTTTCATTGCAGTTGCAGTTTTTTGTGCAAACAGACATTTACTGTGGCCTATCATGATCCTATTCCAATAACGTTCTCATTTTGATGTCAAGGATATCTATTTGTGAGCTGCAAACTACCTAGCAGGTATACCGGAGCTCCGGCTAGAAAAGCAGGAGAAAGAACGGGGTGATTTTTAGTCAGTAAGAGTCTGACACGCCTTCTCAAGGCGGGAGAAGACTTAGGATGATTTTCCCTACTTAAAAAAATCTATCTGTAGCATCTAATACCTATTCAATTTCACTTTTATTGTATTTCTAAAAACATAACATAGGCATTACGACTATTAGACCTAATAACGTACCTAACTAACAAAAAGTAAATGTACAGGCTACGCTATTGTACTAAGCATTATTGTAGGTACACCTCTCCTATTACGAGGCTACACGAAAATTACCCGAGCGAATAATTTGAATCGAAATATTATCTTTGAGTACCACATAGAAGGCATATAGGTATCTACATAGGTGTTAGGTAGAACAAATGTTTCGTGAGGATGCCCAAAACAGTAATCTAACGTACGAACCATTAAACTAAAGGTCCATTTGTCTTAAGTACACATATAGGTTTCTAGGCCAAAATGTAACAGCGAGGTGAAAATCGGAAACTTGGTAGAAATGTCAAAGTTTTGTTGTTATATCCGTACAAAAGTTGGCAATGTTTTGTTTTCAACCAATATCTGAGAATTATGTAGGTAAGTACTTTACCGTGTTTTGACGGCAAATCTCAAATAATATAAAGAATTATAGTTCGCTAGTTGTTTTACCGTTAATATTAGAAATTGAGTTCAATTTACTAGAAATAAATATCGTGATGCCTTTTTATCCCCGAAGGGGCTGCCCCCTTAAAAATTATGAATCTCATCAAAAATATTGAAAACCAAACATTATTGAATTGCTATTTATCCATTAATACTAGTTAACAAAACACATGTCATCATGGTCTTGTGTCCATTCTCAAAAAAAAAAATAGTACTATCTAACACCCAGCAATAGAATACCTATTAAACAAAGCTGGAAGCACTTGAAAATCCAATCAGGACACATAATCACAGTAGCAACACAATTGGAAATTTGTCAGAAAATGCATGGAAATTTGTGTCCTCGTGACGTTGGATTAAATTGCAACAATGCATAATTTGGCCTGCACGTCATGGAATGTCGCAATTAGAGCACAACGGATGTCTGAAAATGCTTTAATGTCCCATGTCCCTTTTCAAATGTCATGTCGTTTAGTGATCAAAATGCAAATTATATGTAGTTGCTAGTTGCCAAAGGAATAACGGTGCTCTGAGTTGGTACCTGAACTATGAATATTTGTGTTGGACACCTAAAACACACCTTTAAATACCTTTATTTGGTCTTCTAATAATAATTGTTCATTAGGTCAACAGACATGTTTATTTTATTCATTGATTTATTATTCATGTACACATAATTTAAAGAACAACACATACATTAATATTGAAGTCCAAAGTTGTGATTTTTCAGTAAGTACCTATTCATATTAGTTTTTTTGTTTCCAAAACAATAAAACTCCTTAAACAATATCAGTAAACTAATCCTTTGGTTTATTCTGGAGTTTTCTGGTACAAAAATAAACATTAAATACATCGAACGTCCTTTTACCAACACATAAGGTCCATCAATTAGCGACTCGAATTCGGCAACACGGCCATATTGAACGTAGGCTCTTTGTGTCGAGATCTCCAGGGAAGATTGAACGGTCGGATCTCATAATGCACTCTGTAAGCTGATAGGTTCCATCGTATTCTGTTTATCCAAAACGGTTTCAAAAAACAAGTTCCAATTTCCTAAATCCTCTGCCTAACGATATTGAGCCTTTGTTGAGTCTGTTTTTCGCGAATAATGGAGAATAGACTAGGTCTGCTTTTAGTTTCACATGTTTTAGGCATTTTGTGCTTTAGATGGATTTTGATAGATTGGTGGGGAGCTTTTGATCCAATCTCAAGGCTAATCTTTCTGATTTTTGTTTCAAAATAAGCCGTTGTTACCTCTAAGTGACTGTAATTTTTTTATATTCTTATTAATAACTTAAAGAGACTTGTATTGAGTCGAGCAATCGCTCCATTACAAATAAGCATCAACACGTAAGAATTATGAAAATATTAATTAAATTATATAAATTACTGCGAGTACCTTCATCTCTGCTTAGGAATTCACAAAGGTGATATTCTCTTGCATAGATCTTAACTGACTAACAATACTAAGGTTGTTAAATTACCTACTTACGAAGGTCAGAAGGCATATTAAATTGTCTTTCCTGGAAGGCTTTTCACTTATACGAGTATACGGGAGTGAGTCAATTTAACGTTTCATTACAAAAGGATTTTTAATTAACTGTGTGTAACTCGAAAAATGAGAACACCGATCCGTGCTGTAAAATATAAAATTTACTACTGAAAGCAGTTGAAATTCTTTTATACAACTTCTGCTAGTAACTTTGCTTGGTTTAAAAAGTAATTAAATAAAAACCTAGCCATTTCTAGAACTAATAAATAGGTATTTACTTTTATAATACTATATACATTTATAATAATTATCGTAAAACAGACAAAACTGACTAAAAATAACGGGTTACTCACGTAAATATATTGGAAAATGCTCTACTTGTTTCGAGCCACAGAGAGACTCTTCCTCATAAACAGCGTGCGCGGAGACATCAAATAGCATATATCTCACTTGGCATATTTACATGAATAAACCATTATTTTGTAATTAATCAATTGTATGTTCATAAACAATATTAACTACGACTACTAAGAATGTTTTATTAAAATTCCTAGAATATCGAATAAACCTTGTAAACAGCTAGCAGATTAGCATTAATTAGTAGGGAAATCCAAATTAATTGAGCAAAATTTCTAACAACTATACGTACATAATACCTTACATACTATACATATTTGGCACATATTCCAAAATCCTGCGTATTTACTCGCAAAATCCCTTAGGACCGTTTTAACTACAAGTAGTTTGAACAACTGAATATAATTGGTATACAGTTCGTACAGACAATTGCTTGTAAAGTTCGCACTTTGTTTAACAAAGCGATTGACTTGAGCATGAAGTGATTATGAGATTAATTTTAATGTTCATTATAACTAATCACAAAGTTTTCTAGTTAACGTGTAAAGGAAAGTGTAACAAGACAGTGTTTACATTAAACATTTCTTAATTTTTATAATAACTATCGTGAGACATACTAAATTAACTAAAAATCACGGTTTACTCACCTTAGATCTCCCACTAGATCAAGAGTCCACCTGTGACTCGAAACTAGTAGAGTTTTTCTCCATTAATTTACGTGATTAAACCGTAATTTTTAGTTAATTTGCAATTTTTTTAACCCGTCGATAAAATAAGTCAAATATGTGATGTTGAGCTTGCAAACCTTTCGATAAGCAGGATGATGGGTAGTAAATGTGTCAATAATGCACAGACTACATTTTAAGGTATAGTTCAGGTAACCTCCAAATACGAAATGCTTTCTTTATTCAATATACCTATTTATAAGTAAACCTACGTGCTTATTTTAACTAACGAGTATCTTACTGTACGATGAATTCGTATTGACTACTAATCTTAACATAATCTAAACTTAAACAATTACTACTAGGTGATCACAGATCACATTACGGATATAAAGCACCTTTTTCAACAACACAACTCGATTCCATAAAACGTAAATATTAAACAAAAAAAAACCCTCAAAGAAATTAATGGCACCCACAAGTCTACGCTGAGATATTTAAGACACAGCTTTATAAAATGAATGCCTTGCCACCACAATTTCGGGCCGGTGTCAAAAGCAGGTATTCATTTTTCAACTAATTAAATTCCGTGGCTCAAACTCGTCTCCAGCGCGTCGCGTTCCAACGTCCTATGTAGTTCAAGGTTCTGCACTACTAAGATAATATTGTACCCTAGAGATTTAATGTTTAACATTTATGAGCTACTGCTGCTACTGATCCTGGAATTCACGATTTTGTATGAGGGGCTTGCGTTGATTTTGTTTGGGGATTGTAGGTTAAATTAAAATTTGTTTTGTAATCAAGTATAATAGTTATGTAGATTGTAGTTCACTCTAAAGAATAGTTGAAAATGCGTTTTCCATTTTTCAGTAGTAATTCAAGTATTGAATTATGTCCGTTATATTGGGCTCTCATTCTGTCTTTATCTCGAAATATAATAAATAAACAACACGGGGCTTGTTCTTATTCTTAGATACATTTTTATTCTCCTTTTTTACAGAATTTCTCCGAACTAAATTTAACTCCACAAATGCATAATCCCTCAGGGATGATTCTTGGTAAGTCCAGCTGTCAGACTTTCAATGTTTGTGTAACAACCCGAACCGAAGTTACGCTACGATCTGTCTCGAGGAGGCTCGGAGACTTGTCACAATGTTGAAATTATCAACAGACTAACTTGTCTCTATGAATGCTATAAATAGTGAAACATAGAGAACAATTGCGACAACTAAAATCATCTGGAGTAGTATTAAGTTTCCCAAATTATTCTACAAATAATGTATATTCAGAGAGTTCACCTCGTTCTCGTTCGTGTAATGCAAAACGAATCAAAGTTTTAGCTCCAAAATTCATAGGTACGTATGCAAATATCTACACCAGGTGGCACTTTACATATTTTATTTTCATTCACGTCCAGTCAGTTTATCAGTTAAGTGCTATTAATACTTAATTTAGTAGGTTCGCGTATCAACATCCCAAATTATTTATTGATTCCCATCCCCGCATAATTCCACTAACGAGAACCCTGTTTATACTTGCTAATCAGGTAATACATTTTAAATGTACGATATATTGCACCCATTATTAGCTATCGAATAAAATTTTAATGAGCAATTTACCGTGATACAATAAAAACGGTAAATTGACAGCACGTAACAAGCTCCTGAACTCGGCACAATTTGTAGACAGTTCTGTGTACGAAGATAAGACGAGGTGCCCATAAAGCGAAGGGGATTATCGCGAGGATGTGGATATAAGTCCACGTTTCATTAGTTACATTAGCGAGATCTGAGAGCTGGCCCCGGATAATATGATAACAATACATTACGTCGGGCCAAGCGCGCTTAATGTCTCCTGGGACTTAATTCATGCTCGGCTTTACAAAGAATCCTTTTTATTCATTTTGTTTTAGTGACGCTATCAATTTGCTCTGATTTAAAAGCAATTTATTACGCTGCCGCAGTTTCCGCAAATAGTTCGCGACGAAAGACTTGCATAACCAACCACCGAGTTTTAAGATTCTAATCAACTTTGAGGAGGAAAATCTCAAAGTTTGGAAAGATTTTGCTAAGCTTTCGAGCCTAAGATGGTATTGAAATTAAATATTACGCAAATTTTCTTCCACCTAAGCATGGAAAGGCGGTGGCTGAACACAGAAATTGAATTAACCAAATCCCTTTGACGAAGTTCGTGTTTGCTGGCAACTCGGTTAAACTGTGAAATTATTAGCGGCCGCGAACGTTGCTGCTTTTTGCGGCAGCGGGTATAGTGCTGTTTACTTTATAAAGATTAACATAGAACAGTGCAAACACTTTTAAAAGGACATTATGTTTGTTTTGTTCTTCTTCCGTCCATATTATGTTAGGAGTTTGGGAGTTTATAAAACAATTGGCTCATGAATATAAACATGATGCCGCCACGCATTCGACACACTAACAGTTACTATCGATCATGAGACGCATGCCTACTGAAACATTGATCGAAGCAGGTTTCAAACACGAGCCCGTTTGATTTCCATAATACCGTTCATCGTAAGTAGGCGACACGATATTTTGTCAGTCCTGAATATATTGTCATAGTAATTCATTCACATACATTTCGTCTCGAATCGAACTTTCGAGAAGATAAGTTCCGGACAAGTGGAGATTATCGACTGAATAAATCAGGATGCGAGGTGCCCCTAAGATTTATTGCGTGCAGACTGTGGAACACGCGTTATCTTGTTTGGACCGAAACAATTCGCTGCTTTGTTGTATACGTGCTGCGTAGGTAAGCGCCAGGTGGGTATGATAATGAAGATTTATTACTACGATTTCTATTTTCATAATCCTTTTGCGATATAAACACTCGTTCGCTCGAATATCGTATCAGTCATTTTACTAGTTCTCTTACATGGTACAGTCAGCGGGTGTCGTCATAAATCAAGTCTGGTTCTCTATTGAACAGTATCCGGTATATTCTTGCGAGAAACTGATTCATACCCATACATATATATGTATAGTACGTTGAAGTATAAATTGCAGGGGTCTTCGAACGACTTCTGAGATAAATGATAAAGTATCAGTTTACGCATCATTGCGAAAGAGGTGTGAGAATCGGGTCACTTGGTCTTAAATTTTCTCTGCGTCTATGGGACAGACACGTTAACATGATTATTTCTTTTGCAATATAATTTACGTAGTGACTACTGCATAGGACAAAGGAACAAAATCTTTAAAAAAAATATACTCTTACACTCTGATCAGCAAGATATTAAGATTAGAATTATTTGAGAATTTGAAGGAATAAATATCAAGTACTGCAAATGTAATCAGACGTGCAAACAGTCCACATCTTAGATACCGTACAATAAACAGGTCAGAGACGTAGACTATAGGTCTAAAAATATTATAAGGTCAAAGGATTTTCAATAATATTTGCAAGGAGTCCGAAATATTTTGTATTTTAAGTTAATCCTTTAGAACGAGAAAATACATTATTTTTTGTGTGATATTTATAAGTATGTATATTTATAAATAGCTTCCGCTTTTGGCTACTTAAAGGTAGGAAAATACCCCATAGGTATGTCTGATCCCTTGAGAATTTCCTTAAAATCCGGGTTGAGTTTTCCCTATAGACACTCCTTAACGGAGGTAAATGGTAAAATTCAACTTTCTTGCAACCAATGGTTTTAACTAACTCACATTTACTTAAGAATTTTAAAAACAAAAACTTTAGAGAATATCCTAAATGTAAAGAATATCTTTCGTACATACAATAAATGTTTATAAATCACTAGCAAACCTGGCGAACTCCGTTTCGCCACCTATGATTATTCCTGTTTTCCTATTTTTCTCTTGAATTTTTTCCTGTTTTTTTTTTTTGCTATAAACCTCACGGAGCCTGAGACCTTTCCAACGAATGTAAAATCGTGCAAATCGGTTTGTGCGTTCTGGAGTTATAGCGTCAGGAAGGAAAACCCGACTTATTTTTATATAATAGATAAACGTTTATTACTTACTTCAATGTACGAACACATGTTACAGCCCCATTAGATATCACTAGTAGGTCAATAGCGCATTGTCTCCTTATCTCTGATCAAAGAGCTCGGTAGTTTGGTTCAATACATGCAGTGTTCTCTCTAATTACATCACAGCTCGCTATTTCCGAAAGAACAGGAAGAGAACACCACAGTACACCAAGTTATGGTACTAGTTTTGGAATTAGTTCCAAGTCGATACCTCGAAAGAGTTAATTAAATAATCACATTCTAATTGCCGCACTCACAGACATTCATTTAATGATTACTTAAACTATTCCTTAGTAATTATTTTGTTCCGAAAACAACTGCTAAAGACTGGGTTAAGTAGCCATTAAATGACTCTGAGTACGGCGGTTACCAATAATTTAATAATCTTGTAAGGGTTGTAGACACTTGATCGATACCTTTTCATAATGCTCTTAGGCTACGTTGATAATATTAATCGGAACGTAGGTAAACTCGTTTGACATCTTAGTCGTGTATAAAAGATACTCAATATTGAAAGTCTTTGCTACTACTGAGAAATTGAGAGCAGACAACAATATTATGCTTATCCAAGAATTTAATCTCAATCAGTGTTCGAGATTATCGAAACTAAAATAATTAAATCTGTTCAATGTACTCAAATAAAGTACGAATTGTTAAAGACAACAAATATCTGACTGTACGGTTGATGCGGTGGCTGGGCAATTGGGTGCGCGCAACGTGTACCGGGTCTGTTTCCCGCATTTGTAAACGCACCCACGTCACAGGAGAACACACACAGAGTTTTTTTAACACATTAGTGACCATGGATCTTAGTCTGTTATTACAATTGTTTCAGAATGGTCGATCATTGAGCAGTGCAAGAGGGACGGAGCTATGTAGGTTGTAATAGCACACTAAGGCCCCATATCAGACAACGATGACCGACGGTGGTGAAAAAAATGGCTTTTATTAGTATTTTGTTGGCAGTGAAAGGCTTCATCAATAAATAAATGGTATCAAGTCTAATAATTACTTCAAAACAAGAGTACTAGTATCGTTTATTCTCTTGGAAGTATTAGTAAATGAATCATTCCGTTTAAATAACACCTTCGGATCTAGACTAAGCCAAATGAATAATAAATTCCTTGAAAAACGTCTTTGTGTAATACTTTTCTAAAGCCATAAAAGAAAGTAAATCTATCGAAAATCCAAATCAAAGGCAAAGGTTAACAACACCGGATAATTAATTAATTTACATCTTGAAAGGAAAAGCTTTTAAAATATTAGTTTTGAAAGAATTAATACCTACTTCCAGAAATTTCTCCCGGGAAATGGGAGTATGAGGTTATTTTGATTAAATAATGCGAAATGGTAGAGTAGACTAAGTAACTCTTTGGGTTTTTGTCTATTTTTGCAAAAAAATACAAATGGAAAATGCTCCAAATGTTACTATGACGCCCTATTTTTGATATAACGTAAAATTTTTAACATATTAACAGAATACAATATTTTACGATAATTATTCAATGTGGATTTATAAAAATTTTGATGCTTTAAAATGAATAAATATCTACGTATTGATCCATTCTATAAAAATAGACAATAGTTATAGGGGATAATGTAGTGGGTGTTCTATTTAATATGCAGACTTCAGCTTGGACTCTCCGGGGAAAAACCACGACATTATTGAAAATGAAAACTATACGAGAATCTGAAACCTAAAGAAATGTGTATAATAATTATTGTGGCCTGTTTCACCACCTCTATATAAGTCCCCGATAAACTTATGTAACAGATAGTTCATATAAATTACGTGCTTTATTCAAATATATGTATCTGGTATATAGCGACTATCCAGAGATTGTGAAAGAGGCCCTAAGACTAAGTATTGTTGTTGTTATTAAATTAAACAAAACTCAATTCCCATGACTGATGTTTTACTTTAATATTTTACAATTATTAATTTAATTTACAAGGAGATCCGACTGCACTCCACAGACACCAAGAATGACAGTGCTGTCGACTTCATATAGTGTTGGGGTAATGTAGAATCATACTTACTTATTAGTGATGTAACAGACTACTAGTAAAAGCACATTATTTATTTAAGTTACAGGTTACAGGTTTAAGTTACAGTTACAGGTTATTCAACAAAATATTTCTTATAACTACCTTTTAAATCTGTTTTCCTAGTTTCATTTCTGTTAAATTGTTGAGCAAATAATGTATACAAAAATTTTTGCTTCGCCAGTAGCATTTATTTTTATATGAATGCTTTTTAGAATAAATAACCAAAGAAGATTGCTATTTTTAAACTTTATGAAAATTACATTTAATTTTAATAAAACGTGATGCAGAATAAAGTGAAACGAAGTTTTATTTCAGTAAAAAGTGTTTTAAAACTATTATTTTACGAAACATTAAACATAAATATTTGAGAAGCAATTTAATGCTACTCGTAAATAAGCAACCTAAACTAATTTTGTCTCCAACTAAAATTCCAATCATAAATATTTAAAATTTTATTTACTAGCGAAATTAAATTTTAAGTTTATCAACGGAGGGTCTAAATTTCTTTTTTCATTTACTTTTGTATGGAGACGTTTATAAGTTTTAAGTTTATTTATGAGTTCGTTTGTTACGAGTATTTGTTAATAAATTATAATCAAGCGCGTGATTCGAAAGTTTCTCACACCTACTTTGTACAGAGTTTTCACAAACTTTGCCCCGTACGGTCGATACGAGGTTCGAAACTTTGACTAACAATTGTATATGAACTTTTTAATCTACAATATGTGTCGCTAATGAAATTTAAATAAGAGACAAAGTTCTTTTAAATAATGTAGGTTTGGTTTATTAATGTTAATGATACTTAGAGGCAAGCAGTAGAGAGGTTTCTTTGTGTCTTGTCGTAATATTGGAATACTGAATAATATAATAATAATAAATAAATAACCTTTATTGTACACCTTTAAATAAATTAAGCCTAAGTTAACATCTTATAGGATGAAAGTGCACAAAGGCGGCCTTATCGCTTATAGCGATCTGTTCCAGGCAACCTTTGGGTGGAAGGAGCTGTTGAGTGGTGGAAGTAATATATTATGTAGAAAATAATAAAGTTTAGTCTTTTTTATAACGGGACAAGCCCGCCACAACCTCAAATATCGCTGCAATTCCATTGCTGCAACTGCATTCCATTCAGGGGGGATCACCAGTAGATACAACCATGAAGACACCGACACTGAACTCAATGAAATAAATCAGAAGATATTATTAGGGGAGAAGAAAAAAAAGTTAAGTCATTATTTGATTTATCGGTTTTGATATTTCACGTAGTTTTTTACCCTATAATAAGAATTATGGCCTGTTTCACTACCTCTATATAAGTTTCCGATAAACTTATGTAACAGATAGTTCATACAAATTGCAATCTTTATTCAAATATATCTGGTACATAGCGATAGTACTTATAAAGCTAGGACCGTAGCTGCGGACTACCTAGCGGGCTTACCGGGACTCCGGCTCGAAAAGCAAGAGTAGGAAGGGGATGGTTTTTAGTAAGTAAGAGTCTAACACTCCATTTCGCTTTGCCCAAGGCGGGTGAAGTAATAGGATGACTTTCTCCCTCACGTAATTTTTTACCCTATAATAAGAATTATGGCCAATTTCACCACCAAATAAAACTCACAAAGTGTTAGTAGGTAAATTATTTCAATGACAAGTTCAAAACAGAACAGATAACATTTCTTTACATAAATAAGCCAAATCTATTCACGAATCAAAACTGACCTCGACCTTACAAAAATAAAATAAGACGCAAAGTCGAAAAAATAGTAAAAGTATTTTTGTATTCCACTGTATTCACTAAGAAAAAAATAAAATGTACAGAAAAAAAAACTAAAAGATAAAAGTGGTCACGCGTCTAATCCCCGGAGAGGTCCCCGAGTAGAGGATCCTACGATCAAAGCTTATCACTGACAATATTTGGTAAAAACTGACGTTAGATAAGAATTTCACTTATAAGTCTGACTTATAATATTTGTAAAGAAAAGTTGTGTTTTATTAAAAATAAGTTCATAGCTTCTTTCATTGTGTGTGAATTAATTATCTTTCCTTTTTTTTTGCAACGTCACGCCTTTTATTCCCCTAAGGGTAGGCGGAGCTGCACATTACGGCACATAATACCGCTATACAATGTACACCCATTTTTCACCATGTGTTATAAAATTCCATGCCATAAGGGATGAGGCTATTGCCATAAACGGGGCACAATTCCAGACTCCGTGCTACTACTGAGCTATTTTCGAACAACCGAAAAAGGCCCAGTAATACTTTGCACAACTCGGGAATCGAACCTAAGACCTCTTATCCGGCAGTCGCACTTGCGACCTCTCAACCAACGAGGCAGTTCCTTGTACATATATATGAAGAGACGTGCCTCTAAGAATACACAGAAATCAAACATTCATAAATCAAGTCATCAAACCACACGGCAAGACGGACGCAATTCCAGTACAATGCCTAACCTAACAAACATCGATAATTCGAAAACCTCAGAGCAATCAGCTCAAAGATTTCCTTGTTAGCACTACATCAATGGAACACCAAGATTGAAATACCAAACGTCACTGTCTCAGTCACAGTCATCAATTTCCTTCCAGTGACACTCACTCTACTACAAGCTAAGGGAAGATAACTAGATATACTCAGATACGTATTATCCCTAGGACAAGCTAGGCAAGTGCCTAGGGCGCCAGGTTACAGAGGGGCGCCCGCAAACATACGTGTACCACTGTCCATAGAGTGGCAGTTGAAGTGTCAAAAAAATTAAGGGCGCCTATGAGGTGCTTGCCTAAGGCGCTCGCTATGTATAATCCGCCTCTGGATACACTACATGTTTTGTTTACCGTCAGATTACCACAACACAAACGAATCCCGGATTCTCCTCGTTTCCTATTTCCTCGTGCCGTTATTAAGGAGTCTTGAGACGTCAAGCCATTCAAAGGGGATAAAATAACTCTTCAAGATAAATGACATAACATGACATCACACCTGTTTTTGGCAGATATGTACCTATATTATATTTATGTAAGTTCCAAAATTCACTGGTACATTTATAACACTCTGACTTTTAGGAGGTAATATTACGTAATATAGAGTTCTAAGTAATATTTGTCTAGTACCATTTGAGACAGGCAACAGAGAACAATTAACAATGAAAACATACTCCACAAATTCATTATGTTTCTCCAAAATATTACCGTGAAACATTGTACAAGTAAATATCCAACAGTTTCAAATTTCATTTCCACGAATTTTAAGTGTAAAATAGAAACAATTTTTAAATTTCACGGAACAAAAGATGAATAACGGCGTGTCCAAACCCTATATACGGTACTAGGTGGAAAAAAAACCGTTCATCGTCACAGTACCACGAGCGGGAACGTTTTGATATGGCCGCCACGTACCATTTACCACGGCCCTGTGTTTCCGTGACGTATTTTTGTAACATATTAACCGATTCGAATTTTGTTACTATTTGGAATCGTCGTTCGTTGGAATCGAATTGGCACTTTATTTGATTTCGACGTGCGTTGTATGTCTGTCTACGTCCATGGATACTAAACCTGAATTCACATGTTATCGAAGCTATAACGGTGCTAGAAAAAGGATGGTCCTAAAAACGAACGAATGTGCTCAGTTTCCTCTAGTCGGCCACTTTATTCACTTTAATATCTACAGAAAAATATAAACACCGTGAAATACTACACTACAATTCTATATACATTATTTTCTAAATATTGCTGAATCACTTACATTTGTTGGCTTTTCCATCATGAATCATATTAATTGAGATTGTCTTCTCAATCTAGAAATTAGCTCTGATTGTTTCCCAAAAAAATATGGAGAACTACTTACCTAAAAAAAACTTGACTCTCAATAAAAATTCACAAGAGTAATGTTATAATACCTATCTCTTACGATATTACGCTTTTATAGCTTTTCCTCTATGATAAGTAAAGTATACACACAATATTGAACAGCGGAATTTTGTAATGAATAAAAGCTACGGATATTAAATACCAACTTCATTCACTATACTAAATATTTGCAGTGAATATTAATTTAGAAATGGGTAGCTTAGAACTGAACTACACAATACGTGTATACAAACATGCATATAAACTGAAAATAAGCGACGTAGAATTTGTGGGATATCCTTTATTGAAATTAAAAACTATTAATCAAAGCTCCGATCTATACCTATTCCACGTACTTTCCAGAAAATATTCCTAATCAGACCTAAATTATACAAATACAGGCTAACAATAATAATTTCTCGTCAAAATTAACACTAATCACTAAAGCCAAACTAAATTCACGCAAATTAACAATAAATAATTTACGATTCAATTAAAATTTAACGACGTACCAAGAAACATCCTTTATTGTCAATAATTTAATTTACATTGTGGACAAGACAAACACCGTTTATACTTGCGAAGTAGTCTAACTACTGGAAAACAATGTCTATGAATTAACAATTAACAAGGGTTCGGAAATAGGGAACGTTTGGACAAATTGCGTGTGGGTAAACCCCAGCAACATTCTCTCAGAGAATCTCACACCGTAGGCATTCGAAATCCCTTTAGGTTTAATGCAGTACAAAATAGTTTCGCTACACTATATCCAAGACAATTGCGTGAATTTATTCGTAGTATGCGGAATTTGAGAGCTTTTGATGTAATTTATGACTGTAATAGAATAGTTATGGTTTTGTTAGATGGTGATACTTCCTGTAAACAGAAGTTTTTTTATGGTATAAACGCTCGTTTACGATTAAACGAGCTGAGTAATCACCTGATGGTAAGCAATTGCCGCCGCCCATAGAACCCGAAACACCACAGGCGTTACAAATGCGTTGCCGGCCTTTTGGGAAATCGGGGATTGGGAAGAATGGGAACACACTAAAAGTAGTATTATTTTTCCAACTTACTCATGAATAACATAAACTCATAATCAACATCCTAGTTTTTTAATTACTACGAAAAAACAAAGTTATATTAACCCAGAAATTCTAAGTAATTTAATGTAAGAACGCCAAACTGGGTCCAACTTCAATCAACACTCAGACTCCTAAATTTTCGTATTTCGAACCTAATGCTTCCTGATTAATTATTCCAGAATAAAATTTATCAAAGCCGCTAACCCAAAGGGTGTAATTTTTTATGAAGATTTCTCCAACTTTTTTCATTAAATTTCTTGAAGTATTTGCGAACTTCCATTCGTTTTTAACGCTGGAAAAAATCTCATCACTTTTACCGACGCGACGCTCAATGTTGACCGAAATTCTTATAAGGTGATCTATAGCTAATCGAATGTGAACTTATTTCTTTGGAAATCTGATCATTAATCTGACAAAAGAGAAGATGTAACTAATTTGCAAAACTGCCATTGTAATTATATAATGTTGGATTTAGGTACTTACAATTTCAAAAATTTTAGGTAGACTCTTCTTTTTCAAAAACAATTCTCCAATCATTTCTAAAGCAACTCCAAATAATACATTAGTCGCCATGCCAATACAGTCTCAATACCCAAACATCTAAATCAGGGCCTAGAGAAAGCTTTCTCAAAATCACATTACGTAACAATTGCAAACGCAAACGAAGAAAAAAAACATCGTATTTTTTCAACAATAGCAACAAAAGCTACAAGATCCGCTCACTCAATACAGATTGGTTGGTAAAAACGGTTGTGTTGTTGCATGCTCCCATCCCATTAAGATAAGCCAACCAAAACGAGACGCGTGGCTTACGATTAATGACGGGAAACAAAATGCTGTCTGCAATCCTGTTATATTTGAATGGGCCCAACACAACAACCACAATGGGATGCCCACAGATGATAATGAAATGAATATACGGGAAACCGCACAAATCATAAAGGCCGCTGATTATGCATTTCCAGGCGCAAAATTAACATTTATACGACGTAAAATAACCAATCACTTATGTCGGAAAGTTAAATATAAATGTTCGCGAAAACGAGCGAATGTCGCGATAAATATTTTAGAATACAAAGACAACACAATTAATGTGGCTATAAAGTTCACCTAACACTGTGTTAGTAAACATTGTCGACGATTTGTGAACCACAAAATGGTGAAATATTAAACGCCTTACATATTCCTGCTAAGAATTACACTCCAAATTACATTGTGTGCTATTTTAGTTTATTGCTATTAACTTGTAGTGAAGTGGTGGTAAGTTTGAACAACGTCACGCGTTTTATCCCCGAAGGATTAGGCAGAGGTGCACATTACGGCACGTAATGCCGTTATACAATGTACACCTACTTTTCACCATTTGTGTTATCAGTCCCATGTAATAGGGGGTCGCCTATTGCCATAAACTGGGCACAATTCCAGACTCCGTACTACTACTGAGATATTTTCAAAAAGCCGAAAAAAGCCCAGTAATACTTTGCCCGTCCCGGAAATCGAATCCGAAACCCCTTGTCCTGCAGTCGCAGTTGCGACACTTGAACCAACGAGGCAGTCGTTTGATAAGTTTGACTGTTTAACAAAATGTTTTGGATTTAAGCAAAGTATTTTGCGACTTAAGATTTTCAAAATTCTCAGTAATGGCTTAGGCTAGCCGCACACACTCAATAATATTGTCAATAAAGTACGTATTGTCAATAATATTGTGTGTGTGCGACCTGTATTGCGGTATTGTTCAATAATATTGTAGATTATCCAGAAATTCTGATTTTGTCACGTCAATATCGGGGGGAGGCAGGGGTATTGTCAATAATATTGACGTGTGCGGGCGCGCGGCAATATTTTAGTTGAGGAAAAGATTTCAAGGCAGGCGGACGTTCGTGTTATTTGTTCAAAATGGAAGACGAAAACAGTTTCCAAAGCGAAAATAGTGTTGATACTGTTGATAATACACTCGGCGTCACAAAAATCGCACCTCTTTAAAAGTTCCCTTCATAGTCATTTTAACCCTATTAATCAATGGCAGACATATGACTGTAAGGTATCATTGGAAAGGCTAAGTTTAAGAATAAATCAATGGATTTGGTTTTTTGTTTAGCAGGGAATAAAAAAAGCAAGCAAATGCAAATGATTAAAAAGTTACATTTTATTTTATCAGCAAATAAGTCCTTAAAACAACTTAAAACCTAGTGTTACCCTCCCTAGCCCTGATGACTGCTTCCATGCTTTCTCTCATGGACGAATTAATGTGACAACAGTCTCTTGAGGAATGTTATCCCATTCTGAATATTTTGACAACATTTTTTTAACGTTACGTGCTGATGAGATCTGTTATGTTTAGGAATTCTAACTGTTGTTAATTTAAAGGTCGTTAAACGTACTTTCAATTGATACCAATATTAATAAGGTGTAATGTATTTGTTACTGGCGGGACATGTTTTAAACTAAAATTTTCCAAGAGGTGCGATTTTTGTGACGCCGAGTGTTGTACCCTTACGGAAAAACATTATTTGTCAGTGTTTATTAAAACATGGGAAACTTATCCAGAATTATGGAATACATCCTGCAAAGCATATCGTGATACAGTTAAGAAAAATAATACGCTTGATAAGTTGCTCAAAATTTATAAAAAAAAAAACAAACCAAATAGTATAAGAGAAGACGTAAAGAAAAAAGAACAAATTTTCGGAAACAATTAAAGAAGATTCACAAATCGAAAAAAAAATAAAAAAAATCACAAATTCACTCGTAGTTTATTAGATTAAAGTGATTTAACTCAGCTTTTTTTCTCATCCAGTCCTTAATCCATCGTTTCTTTCTTGTTTGCTTTTTTTTTGTTAGTAAAATTAATGCAATACTCAATGCAACGACTTATTTCTTTCTTTCCATTATGTTCAACGTGCGCACATGAATCTAGCTGCGGATCGACTGAGTCAGATTGTACCATGAAAAATTGACAATAATATTGTGTAGTGTGCGGGGATCATTTTATTGATGAAGATATTGACAATCTTGCATTGACAATATTATTGAGTGTGTGCGGCTAGCCTTAGATTTTAGACTGTTTCCAGGTGATCCACAAGAAGCCTGGTACCTATTAGAATTCTAGACTTTCCCTTCAAAGAACAACAAATGTTAATGTTAACTTTATGTAACTTTATGCTAATAGAATTTTAGTGATCTTTAATAATATTGAAGTTTTTCTAACAAAATATTTGTGCCAGCTAAAGCAATTATGGCAGTAATTTGGCGATTATAATCACGATCTAGATTCAAAAACTAACTAATAGGCACAATAATCTGGCCGTTTACAGTGATCGTGAAATTAAAACTGTGGGGCTATGAAAAAAAAGGTAAATACCATATAATATTATTTAGCAGTTTCAAGTAGCTAGAAGAATTCAAACAAATCTCAATTTATAGAAAAACGTGTAGAATTTGGTTACAAAAGGATAGGGTAGATGACTTATTTTTATTTTAATGTCTGTCTTGTAGATTATTTTAAAATATTAGACACTTATTTTTATTTTCTTACAGGAACAAATACTTTCGAAGATATATTGATTTGAAATATCGCGTGACGTCACTTTATGCGTACACTTTGTATGTACGTCGATATGACGTATTTACTCTCACTCCCAAACTTTGATTCGTTTTATCGAAGTATATTTTTTATCTTATATGACAAAATAAAAATACGTGTCTATTATTTATCATTACCTAACTGGTGGACTATATAGATTTTTAAATACCCCGTTATCATCCTTATTGTATAATAGGGATGATGACGGGGTATGAAAATAAAAATCTAATTAGTCCGTCAGTTAGGTAATGAAAAAATATTAGACACGTATTTTTTTATTTTGTCATATAAGATAACAATACTTAGATAACACGAATCAAAGTTTAGGAGTGGGAGCTAACTACGTCACTATAGAGTATAAAACGTACTCTAAAGTGACGTCACGCGATATTTCAAATCGATATATCTTCGAAAGTATTTGTTTCCGTAAGAGAATAAAAAATACGTGTCTAATATTTTAAAATAATCTACAAGACGGACATTAAAATAAAAATTAGTCATCTACCCTATTGTTCTTTAATAAGAGTCAGTAAAACCTTATCTTGCAATTCTTCTTTCTATACGTCTACATAAGCCTAAATCCATACACCTCTACAGCAGATCCTACAACTCATTGAAGTATATTTTGAGGAACACCGACCTGAAACTGTAATTAAGGAAATCCTGGTCTTCCATGCACCGCAAGCCACAACCGCTTGTTAACGATTTAACATAACTATCTCGTTTAGGAACCTTACCTCTACCATGAGTTTATTAAAGCAACCATAGTATTTGTCAATACTCGAAAGCAACTACGTAATTTACAGTAAATTTACAGCGCCTCTAGTAGTAACTTATGGAACTAAAATTTGCTATACAAAAATTTTGAATTGTCACAATCAAGTATTCGACAAGCACTATTGCTTTGTACCCATAGTAGAGGATATGAGGTAGGTATATCAAGCATGCACAGGATTTGGCCGACGAGGTTAACCAATGCTGCACCTACAATTGTATAGAGACGTGTCTAAGACAGCTTTAGACTTGGAAACCTTCTATCATGGTAATATCAACCTTAGATGCAGGCTACCTCGCAGTCTCAGACATAGTTTGATTTAATGAAGCTTTTGAGCTCAAATTGCTATAAAGTTTTGGGATTCCTAGTATAAAAAATTGGTAATTGGTTACGGTACTATAATGTGTGTAGTAATGCACAATACTTTCGCTGAAAGAAGTCAGAGCTATTAAAATAACTGGTGGTAAGTTCATTATGGTGTATTTGCATATCCAACTTATCGAGGACAAATAATAAGTTGGTACTTGATATAATGTGACTTATGACCATTGTAGAAAATATACTTGACATTTTTTTTCTATAAAAAACGTTGCCCCTCTCTAGGATTTTATTTTGTGGATTACACAAAAAGTTGCTGCGTGCAGAATCGAACAAGCTTCCCGTATCAAGGCAACCAGTTGGCCAACCCTCGCGTCTACCAAGCAGTCCTAAATGGATATTACATATTGTCGAATAATACAGAAACGGATGTTGAAAATATGATTCAGAATAGCATAGTTCAAGAGCGTTCGTTATGTAAATATTGTAAGAACACAATAAATCAACCATAACAGAGACATCGAAACAATGGATTAAGTCATAGATCTACTATAACACGAGGTATACAGATCTGTCTCTGTTTACGCTGGATTAGAGATTGTCGTCGATTTATCGTCGTGTCTCATCCAGTCGTTCAATGAAACTGTAATAGATCTGTTCCCGGTACTAAATCACTTTGTGTAAAGGCTATGTCACACTGCCGAAGAGAACACAACAAAGGGCGAGACTTAGAAGGAAATTTCTAGAAATATTCTCCTTAAGTACTACCTACATCACGTCAAAGTATTAAGATGGAAATATTAAGATAACCGACCACCTGGACACTGAATCCTGTTTTATACTGCTAATAAATTCCACTTCCATTGTGACCCTCAGTTCATTAAAACCCCTATTTCTGGGCTTACGAACAACCTGTTCACCTCCATAATTTCCGCATCTAGTCACACTCGCTTATTTCAAAGCCCTGTAGGGATTTGGTGTACAAACAAAATTTTAATCATTATTAAAACGGACGGTGGAATCTCTCCCCCGACGTGCGATAAAACGCTTTGATGGCACCAAGAATGTTTGCGACGATTACCTATTCCCAAAGCGATTCGACGCGAACTCGAAATATAAGCTGTGAAGTTATTTCCTTATTATCTGTACATAAATATTTTGCTTATCTTTATTATTGGATTTTAATTTTAGATTATTAATATTAGATACTCTTCTTGTTATTTAGGTATGAATTGTAAAACTTTTCCTATTGAATTTCGTTCTATTTTGGGAAATTGAAATCAAGTTTTAACCATTAATAGCAATTTCTAATAGAATCTTTTAAGTGTGGGAGAGCTAAGCTTCAGTACGTATGGACCGGCTCGACTAAAGTGACACCACGGCCTCACAGAAAACCGACATGAAACAACACGTTGCTTTATATTTCGTTGTGTGTGGTTACCGGAGGTCCAATTACTCCCTCCCCAATCTTCCCAATCGTCGATTCCCCAAAAGGCAAGTAACGCACTTAACACTAACTCTCTGTTGTTTCGGGTGTCCATGGGCAGCGGCAATTGCTTAGATCAGGTGTTCCGTAGCTCGTTTATCGGTTTATACCATAAAAAAACTATTCACAGGTAAAACCAAATTAATAATTTATGGCTGACCGATCCACATAGAGGCTGATAACCTATGCTGATCAATACCACATTTGCACCTCTACTGTTACTTTGTTGAATTATTAATCGATAAACAATAAAAAACAATCCATAATTGCAGCAACCAACAGCACACGTTGAAACAGTATCGGTTTTTTTCCAATTAAAATGCAAATTCCGGCAAATAATTCAGAATGGAACTTTTTGTACCCTCATTAACAAAAGCCCCCTTTTTATGTGGCAATCGTGGTGCAAACGCTGAATGTACGTAATTGGCTTTATATAACGGCTTGTTGAATTAATATCTAGGATAAAGATGTAATTTATGACTAAGAAAAGGTCCATATTCAGTTAAATTTGTAATTTATTTCTTTTGAATTGTCCAACTGAGAACACTTCATTACCCAAGGTTTCCTAATCGTGATGCCACACCATTTCACACTTATTTTATAGGGAGTGTTTTTAGATATCTTTCATCGAAAATTACTTTTTATTGTATTAATTTTTTTCGAAGCCAAACATTTTGAAGAGAAGCCTAATACGTTGTCTTAATGCCAAGTATCAAATCTTCGGAGCTGCGGCCTAATTAGCGGGTTTACCGGGGCTCCGGCTTGACAAGCAGGAGTAGGAACGGGGTGGTTTTTAGTCAGTAAGAGTCTGACACTCTCTCGCCTTACCCTGGCGAGAGAAGTCATTGGATGATTCTTCCCCCTGAAAAAAAAAAAGTATCAAATTTTCTGCCCACTTCGTCTTGCTCGCTCTATAATTACATCAATTTTATTGTTTACTTCAAATATGAAAGAAGAAATTCCAGATAGCATTCAGAATATTTTAATTTTCTAGTAAGTTCCTCAGTGAAACGCAAATATAAATTGGATTTCATGTTTCCTGTCCTCTGAATATTCTAAAGGTTTTTCATTTAACTGAATGCAGAAACCAAATCGGAATGAGAGAAGAATCACTTTGCATGCAAACTTGAATGACTCGGGAATTCGTTTACCTGGCCATCGAGACATTCATTTGCTTCATTCTACGCGACATTTTCTAATATTTTGGATGTTGTTCCTTCGAAAATAAAACCAAATCTAATACTTTTACGTACTCATAACTCATAACATATATTTGTGAACTTTTTGACATAGAATATTTGTACTTCGACGCGAATACGGGCCTGATAGAAAACCAGTGTGAAACACCGCTAATGTTGTGTAATAAATAATGTAGTGCGTAATACATTACATCATGTCTACGAGGTTTAAGAAATGAAGATTTGATGCGTCTCTTTGTATGTAATCGATATTATTTCAAGTGAATATTTTTCAACACTTCAAAGAATTTACTCGTATAATGATATGCTAAAACGTTGACCCTTTTCGTATAAAAATACTTTAAAAAACTCAAACGCTTTGTGTGATCATTTAGGCCTTTAGCCATAAGATTTAAATGATCAAACTTCTGGCCGTAATACAACCTTGAGCAGGGTCAAACAACATTGAAAACTCACTCTACTCCTGTAAAAATAAAGTTCAAATTAGCTTTGGGTACATTTGCGAGAGTTCGAAGCCATATTGCCGCACGTACCCACAGTGGCGTTAAATTTTGATTGCGCAAAACATTAAAAAAAAACAAAGTTATTATATTTGGAGAGGAACAACTTTTATTTTACAACTTTACAGTATCATATAAAACGGGTGCACGATGCGATCACAATTAAAAAGTAAAAGTATGGATATTGCCTTTTCTGTGTTGTTTTAACAGGGGGAAGTTTCGTATACATTTTAAAACGTATAAGTGTGAATTGAAGTACCTACTCTGGCCGTTGGATGACGGTAACGTAGAACACATTTATTACCGACCCTACTCTTTCCATGGGTATCGCAACTGATTAAGAATCTACACAAAGACTGCAGTATCGCTATCCGATAAAATCTGATTAAGCGTGAAAACTAGGAAAATTTTTTTAGACCTAGAGCCCAGCTGCAGTTGATGATAATCATTAGCTACTCCAATCTATCAAATTCCTGAAATTAAATGTTATGATTTTGCATTAAAGTTCAAATTCAATGTCAATTACTAAACAATTCTATACCAAAAGTACATACTTTCCTCAACCTAAAAATAAAATATAAGCTGGAAGATATCATGCATAACAGTTGCACTTGCGACCCACTCGACCAACAAGGCAATCAACGGATACAGTATTCAGTACAATTTTTTATACGTAATCACAGGAGCGTGAAGTTTTCGATTGTATCAATATTTTCGTAGAAACTGAGTACCTAGTTCGAGTTTGTTTTGCGTTAACGCGATCGACTCGTTTATGACGTTCGGCGCCCTGATTGGCTGCTCCTAGATATCCAACCAATGAGAGATGACGTTTTGATTGCGTTAAAGAAAAACATACTTGCATTAGAACTGCCTCGTTGGTCGAATGGTCGCAAGTGCGACTGCCGAACAAGGGTCTCGGGTTCGATTCCCGGGTCTGGAAAGTATTACTGGACTTTTTTGGATTTTCGAAAATTTCTCGGTAGTAGCACGGGGTCTGGAATTGTGTCCAGGATATGGCAATAGGCTCACCCCCTATTACATGGGACTTTAACACAAAAATGGTGAAAAGTGGGTGTACATTGTATAGCGGCATTACGTGCCGTAATGTGCACCTCTGCCTATCCCTTCGGGGATAAAAGGCGTGAAGTTGTGTATGTGTACTTGCATTAGGTTCTCCGATCATATAGAGTACTATGTAAACCGATTCTTACCGCGGGTATCGTTAGAGTTTTTATGAGATGGGCTGGCGTGCTGCCAACATACGGCAGGTTTGACGATTGTGATCTTTATTGTGGGCTCGTGAACTCGTTCTGGGGTTTAACATATTAAAGCTTTGAGGTGTTCCAACTTCTATGTACTTACCTTGATATGTAAAGTGTTTTCTTTATTCCGAGCACTACTACGCTTTTTTTCCTCTTGACGGAAACGCTGTTCTTTTGGTTTACTTCACGCATTATTTATCAATAACAATAGGCATAGATACTTTCTACATAATTATACTGAAAACTCTAAATTAGATATTGGAACCAATACAAAATAATCAAAATCATTAATAGGTTCTCATTAAAACAATATTCCAACACATTGAAAAGCCAGTATTATTATAAAATTGAGCGTAAATTATAATACACCCAACTCGTACGTTCACCAGCTCGAAATCCGTTCGTTTTATCTTGCTCTTGAGGTTTTCCTGACAAATGAGATATCCGGGACGACCCTAACGAAAATATCCTTGCGTTTTCAGCCTCGTCTTACATACATTTAGATTTATATGAACATTATATCAAACAATCGTGGTAAAATATCGTATTCTTCTCCCATTTTTGGTCAAGATGTTTCACTATTATATTTCAGACAGGGTCTAGATTGTCTAGAATATCATTTCAACGATCTAGGAGGGTTAGTGAACCCATATCTCTCATATGAAGTACTTAAATCCAGTCACAAAACATCAATAATCCTTTTATGTTCCCTTGCAAGTTACTACATGAAAACTTGTGTAAGTTATTGTGATATTGCTACGAGTGTACTGAAAAGTACTAAACTGAGATTTAGTTTTTCTGAAGAGCGATGAAGTAAGTCTGATATTCGATATGGATGAAAAATTGCTTACTGTTACGCCATCGATAGATAGATGTCAGTCTGCTGACTTTTTCTCAAGCACCTCAAGTAACTTTTGAGGTTGATAATTTTATTTATCTATTGGCCTTTTCTCAAGTAAAATAGGCTGTGCGACGATACGCGTCTGTGCTCGCTGCTCATGACGAAAAGTCCCTCTGTGACTCAAAACTAGTAGAGCTTCTTCTTCTCTATAATTTATGTGAGAAAACGTTGTATTTAGTTAACGGTACTAAATACTCTACATGGCTACTAAATATACTGTAGCTGCTAAGTTATTTGTAGTAATTATTATAATATCAAAATTGTATTTACTTCTATTCCCGTATAAAATTTGTATTGACAAAGTAAAACATATACGCGAATATACCAAAGTTCTTTCAAAAGATCTGTTCATCGTCAAAAAGTGGGACACAAATGTTGCTAAGTTGAATTTTGGAACAATAAGCACGAAGTTTTGAAAGAACAAATAGGTAAATATGTGGAGACATGTTTGGTTTGTGTTTAACTTGTAATAATTTAGTGTACCTAAGAGAGTGATATGACTACATTTGAAAAGAAAAAAGTTTAAAACTTTAAAAAATGCAAACAAACAGAAGAGAAGGAGATTCGCTTTATTTTTGTTTCTTAAAACCTACGTTAATATAATAATATACAAAGCAAAATTAATACAAAAATTCTAGGTAATTATGAAAATTATTCCTAGAAGCACTAAACCAGTGTAAACTTTCAAGATTTTAAAGTCCCAGACAACTTGAGACAAGAACAAACCGCAGACGAAACAAAACGAATAATAGCTTCTATAAATTAGTAATTTGTTTAATTTATTCACCTCAAAATTATAAATAATATTTTCATAACCAAACAAAGTTCAAGCAGAAAATTATAACAGCTATCAAAAAGGCTTTGATTAGATTGACGAAACTTGGCAATTTTACTCAACGAAGTTGCTTACCCGTTGTGCTAAACAAATGGTGATTACGTAAAGTTTAATTGAAAATCCGGGAATCTGTGATGATAAGGGTTTTTATTATACCCCAGGTAAAACATAAACTTTGTAGGTCGTAATTGGAAAGGGCTATAAAATAAAATTTTATACTTTGTGAATTCGACTTGGAAAATTTTCGACGATAGACCTGTTGACCACTTAATGGCTGGCACTCAATATTTCCTCAAAGGAATTATAAATAAACAGTGAGAAAACACAAAACTTGAGCTAACAAATTAAATAAGCAAGAAGCGAAGAAATTTTTCAGAGCACGTTTTTTCTTTCTATTTGTGAGAAAAACAATAATTTCGTTATGAAAATTATTGCATAAAAAGAACAGTGCGGAATTCAAAGTGAATGGATGTTTCATTACATTACTCAATTTTACAATATCTTGCATTCATTTTTAATTACATTTTATATTCCACTGTAAACATTGTGCAGTTGTTCATACATAAAGAATAACCTTCAGTGTTTCTCATATATAGTTTATCCACATGCTGTATTTCATAATAATTCCCAAAACAAGTACGGTACAAAAACAAAACTATGAATGATTTCATATATTTTCGTTTATTGTGAAAATTAATTGCACACACCAATACTACTAATTACTTCAAACCACGCCCCAATACCGATCAATATCCAAGAAAACCCTCACATGAAATATTTCTCCCAACCAACATATATGTAAAAAAAGAATTTTCACAAATGAAAAAGTCAAACACCGCATTGTCATTCGTCGCCCTACACCGTGCGTAGTATCTCATTTTCTATCTGATTTCGACAGGATGTGTACACAGACTTTCTCGAGAGCAATTTCAACTCGGATGTCAACACTTGGAGCGATAAAATGCCTCTTCGTTGAACTCAGGTGCGTCCCAATTATTTACTTATCTTTTTCAGACGACATCTAGACTTTTGTTGATGTTGAGACTTTAAATGGTAGTTTAATTAGTGGAAGATTACAAGTTGTAAATAAAAAAGTTTTGATGTACGAGTATATTAGTTTCTGCGAAAGTATCCGTTGGTAGTCATTCAAATTGTGAATAATATAACAAAACAGCATACCCAACATCGCTTTAATAGCTCTCTCTCTCCTAACACAGGAGATTCATAACATAATAATACCTAAAGTATATCTTCAAAAAAAGTTAAAAGCACATCTCTCAAATAAAACTCTTTTCTTTTAAATTGCTATACAAAGCTGCATATTTGATATATATTCGACCAAAACAACAAACAATCTTAATTAACGCGTCTTAATTAAACAGCGACAATGGGTCCCACAACAAAAAACAACCGTCAAAAAGGGATAAAACCAGAATACAAAGACACAATGGACTTTGCAGTAGAAATTTACGGTATTTCGTGGCAACCACGACATAGCGCAGTTAGTTCTAATGGAACAAATGAAAGCGCGACATAGGATGCAAGAAGCTAAGTTTGCCTGGCATAAGTTCAGCGGGAATGCTTAGTTATGCAGGAAACACCGTCGCCTACTTTGTACAGACTCTCTAATTTCATTTTCAACTTTATCGTTTTGTGTTAAAGTCGGATATCTATTGAGTACATTTTGTCAAATATGGGTAGGTTGATGTGCTGCCTGCAAGTCATCCAACTTATACACGTGTTCTGTCTTTCGTTCAAACAACGCTCATTTTAATTCATTTATCTACAACCGTTTTGCTTCAGTAAGTTTGAAACGCGTTGCAAGTCTGTTCATTATGTTGTAGTGTCTGCAAAGTTATCTTAATTTTGTTAATTTATGTTTGTAACACGATATCTGAGGAAGTATTATTGGTATTTTTGGACTAATTTTATGGCATCGTCATCAGCAACCAGTCGATATGCTTCCACTGATTAAGAAAAGCTTCGTTCTTAAAAAAGAGTTATTCCAAGTTCGCTGGCGTAATGAATTTACTAAAAATGCTATTGCTAGGTTCAGTCTAGCTGTATGATACAAAGTATAGAATAGTGAATTCTTAGATCCAATTTCAGACCTTGTGTTTAGTGATATACTAGTATATTAAATCATATATATATTACATTTCAATTTAAAAACATCCTAACTTCACAGACCAAATTGCATCTCTATGTCAAGGTAACAAAGTTTAAAATTATGTGTAAAAAAAGTTCAGTGAACAGTGAAATGGTTTGGTTAGTGTGACATACGATGGACGAAGCAGTGACGTGAGTGACCAATGTTTACCATTTGACCGGTTCCGAATCAATGACGATGTTAATACCACTAATTGGTTTAGTTTAGGGTAGATTATTAATTATTATTTTAATGTCCGTCTTGTAGATTATTTTAAAACAATAGAAATGTACTTTTTTTTTCTTACTTTCGAAGATATGATTTGAAATATCGCGTAACGTCACTTCTAGGTGCGTTTTATATGTAGAAATGACGTATTTGCGCCCACTTTGATTGGATTTATCTATGTACTGTTTTCAAAATAAAAAAAAAATACGTGTAATATTTTTCGCTTTGCCTGACTGGTGATCTAATTAGAGATTTTTGTCATTTTATTGTAGACTGAATTTAAGAAATTTAGGTAGGAAACCTATAAAATAGTTATCTAAGAAAAATACTTAAAAACTTATATTAAATCGTAGTCTATTGAGTATTTGGCGGTCCTCGTGCGTTAATACAGTTTGCACTTACAGTTTGCATTAGAATACCAGAAAAACCAGGTAATTTTTCCCTCCAAATACAGTTTCATAAAGTAAACACATAATTGCAGTTAATATAAGTGCCAAACTGCCAACTAAGTACAGCTGCAGAGCTCCTCCCTATAATTACGACGGCAGTATAAATGCTGTAGGTAATGGTAATTCGTTTTAAACTTATTTACGTACTTGGTGAACGGCAGTTTGCCGTGCAACGCGGTGCCCGCGTTTGTCGCAGCACTTAATTTTCAAAGTAGTTACCGTTAGTTATCTCTAAAGTACTGCATTACGTTTCCTAACTTTATATGCAAGTCTTTACCATGTTATTCGTTACTTTCTGAGCGTGTCCCGAAAAATATTTGTATCATCACGTTTGTCAGAATCTCCATAAACACAACGCGTGCTGTGCAATATAAGGCCACCCATAGCGCCAAAAGTTATTTCACCTCCTGCCGACTTCACCTTGGACTTAGAAAACCAACTCTATTTCTTGGGTCATAAAGTGGATTATTGATAAGCATTGTATTATTCGTAGACTTGTTTAACAGCTACTGAGTGTTGGGTGTGACACACGCAAATTGTAGTGGAAACTGCTATAATCGTAAATTGCACGTAAATTGGCTTTATTAAACGAGCGTACTTGCAGCAATAATACTCGTACGAAGTGCTACGTATGTAATACAAAACTGTTTATTCACTACAAAATATAATAATGCATTCAATATGTAGGTAACAAGAATAATGACAAGAATGCTACTGATAAAGTAGCATTCTTGTCATTATTGTGCGTTGTGCTTATTTCAAGAAAAGAACGTGGTATCACCTCTGTCATAATTACCAAATGGTTAGCCAAATGTGTAGCATTACTCTTACAGATGTGGCGACACCTGACAAGTGACAGATGACAGAAGTCGCACATAGACTATCGACGAGCAAATCAACGGATGACGTCATAAATATCCTGCATCGCACATATGAAGTTTACATGCGAATTAACACGGATAGAAAATCCCAACAACAGTTGGACAGAAAGCCCGCCAGGCATGATCACCTCGCCTGGTCGGAGGATCCTCCTTTTCTAAGGGAACTTTACTCTCTGTTCCCTTAATAGAGTAAAGTCTGAAACACAAAGCCTATTCCTAACACATAATATTACAACCACCAAATGTAAGCAACAACCTATCATATCTATCTACACCTGTTAGATCCATTCCTTTTAATTGGAAGAAAAAAATGTATTCCTAAAAACTACTATCCAATTTTGCAAAGGATTTGTATAAAACTAGATGTACACATGTTACAACATTTGAAAGATACATTGAACAAAGCCTCATGTTTCGCAGAGCAACCAGCATGTCAACCGTCTCCTTTCTCTCTTATTATATTATCAACTTTATTCCTTTGACATAAAGTCGAAAATCCAAAGTGAAAAGTTATAGATTAGAGTACGTTGAGGTGCTGGTGAGTGTACAAAAAGAATATCCAGTGTCCTATCAATCAATTAGTAAGGTGGCTGATTTCGACGTTGGCGTTCAATCTTCGTATACATTACTCGAAATTAACACGACGAAATGATATAATAAAATATACCAAGCGAAAATCTTCTTTGTGTCTATGACAATAGAGTAGTATCCTAAATTATTTACAATGTTGGTCTGGTAAATTATTTTAAAACATTAAACATGTATTTTTACTTTTCTTACAAAATTAAATACTTTAGCCGTAGGGCTTCTTTTCCTCCAGAAATGTACTATGCTTCGTTGCAGTGGATACGTTTGGCTTCCACCAATCATATTAATTGATACACATAGCTTAGCACTGGTGGAAACGGACTTAGCTAAGCTATGTTTTAATATGGAAAGATGCGTGCTATGGATGTGTGCTATGAATGGCTTCTCTACTATCGATACATCGCATACTCGAGTTGCGCATCTTCCTCGCACAGCTATTTTGCGGCGGCGCATCTTCATAGCACATCTTACTCGCACAGCTACATAGCTTAGTATCAATGGAAACGGTCACATAGTTTCACAGCTTAGCTATTATATCTTCATAGCATAGCTATATAACACATCTCTTATGAAAAAGAACCCTAAGGGTAATAAAAATATTTGTAATATTTTCGGATAAGTGTCTATAAATACGTTTACCACCTAATACAACTATTCTAGACATCCTTGATTCATAGTACAATAACGTCATAACAACCAAAAAAATAATGAGCAATTCACAACATTATCACAATGAAATACGGCCTACTATCATTTCACACGTAATGACAGCGTATGTTACACCAAGAGCTCGTGAGAGGTACATATACGTGTAGATTTCCCAGGAGCTTATAACACTCATAAAAGTACCTACACAAGTAAAAACTTGTTTCCCTAAGGACATAAGTTCTTGCAAATAGATTACGACAGGTTTTACTAACGCACTATCGTATTTATTTTGGTTATTTTGTAGTTATATTAACTAAATATAACGGTTTACTCACAACAGAGAACAATTCTACTAGTTTCGAGTCACAGAGGGACTCTTCCGTGGACGCGGCAACGTCACGCAGTCTACAGTCGTCTCGTAGCCACGCTGCTCATAAGCAAGAGTCCCTCTATGACTCGAAGCTAGTAGAGTTGTTCTCAATATATTTACAAGAGTAAACTATATTTTTTAGTTAATAAGTTTAATAAAAGTTTCTGAATATTTTTATACAAAATTGAATTCCTCCCTATATTCTGTCCAATGCTATTTTCAAAGATCAAAATGGAATTAGTTTTCAGTCAGTCACTCTGTCAATGAAGTTAGCCTTAATATCCTTAGGAAATGACTAATAAGACAACAATGAAAGTAAGTTTAAAAACAAATAAGACATAATTTAATTATTATGTTATCGGCTTACTCACGTAACTGTTTGACGAGGAACTCGACTCGTTTTCTCTCCTAAATATTACCTAAATATTTACAGACAATTTGCCGGCTTAGTGACATGAATACTAAAACAATTTTTAGTCGTTATTGAAAGAAAAATATTGATATTTTATCAGCCGTTTATTATGAAAGCATTGATCATTAAACTTAAAATAATTCAATCTTAACCACACATATTAACCACAGCATCCAAATCGCAATACAATGTGTACATCGAGTTAACTAGTGATATAATATTGGCTTTGACCAACTTCCATCCCCAAGGAGCAACGTTCAATGTGATGCTTGTGTTGCTGGCGACGCCTCAGGCACAATATTAGAAACTTTATTAATTCCCTGATGTCTTCGGCAACTATCTTCAAAAGCGGCCCCACTAATTGGAGAGTTCGTGCGTTCCATTTAGAGCAGTAACGAACGAGAGAGCCGCTGAAATTACAATGAGTTTACTTGTAAATGTTGACATAATGAGTATTGTTAGGGTACAAACGAGGGCCTAAGACTTACACATTATTCTGACGGTTCTTTTATTATGTTTGACAAGCGAAATTGCAGCGCAACGACCTCATAAAATTTACAAAACGCGCAGTCACGTTCCGAAAATTAAGAATGTAGAAAAATCTTGACAAGACACGCAATAAACCTTAAACCACGATCCGTGTATCAACACGAACAACAACAAAGTTAATAAACGAAACGAAATTTTATCACAAACGCTCACAGACAAACTCGTCATAAACACATATACAATATCCCAAATGATCGCGGAATTGCGCAAACTAGGCGGGATACAGTCACGTGATCCGTCACCTTATGACAGCTCGACAGAACAAGCAATAACATGTGTTACGTTACATATACCCGAATTTTATTACGATACAAAGTTATACGTGGTTCATGAACATGAAATCCAATCTCATTCCTCATTCCACAAAAAGTAAAGTTTTATACCTCAGAGTAATAGACCATATTCATATTCTCTGTACACAATACATGACCTGAATTCTAGATAAAAGGTTTAAGGGACAAAAAACGATAAACAAGAAAGAAAAAATTAACTTCCCACGGACCGCAACGTATCTCATTTGTCTAGGAAAAGATCTTAGAGCCTTAGATAAGCCCGAAGTAAAATGGAGATGAAACGGAAGGATATTCGAGATGAAGCCGAGGACGCCATATAAGCTTTAAAATATAGCTGGATACGGGGAAAAATCCTTTCGCAGGCCAAGTTTGGGGCTCGAATGCAAAGAAAGTTGGTCAACAAAGTTTCTGAGAGCGCTTTTTATGCTCTTAAGACAAAAGTTCGCGCTGAAACGCAAAGATATTTTAAAGACCACATATTTAAAAGTTGGGAAACAAAAATAAATACGTACATTGAGAAAACTTTATAATCACGCCCTGGAAAAGTTCGAAAATTTCAAACGTTAAATGAGAGTGTTTTTCCAGCTCACAATGTTGTCTCACAATAATATTTTAAAATAAAAACAAAATGTAAGATATGTTCAGTAAAAAATCGCACAAAGATCGCGAAGTAATTTCATATTGTTTTCCGTGAACAAATTCCTGGGCAATATTCATAAAACGGTGTAATGAGAAAATTTATTGGAAACGCGTTAAACTTAATGTTAGCGCCAAGAAAATGTTCTCAAATTAAATATTTTTATCCTCCTTTACGTGTTTGATTATATTGTTATTTCTTTGTAAAGTAAATATGCTTTATGTTATAGCATCAATTTTCAGAATTTGCACAATGTATTAACGAGAAACGTTGCTTTTTGTTATTGTTTCCTATTAGGTTATTTATTATGTAAATGATTTTAATTAAACCCAGATTGTTTTAATGAAGAGTAATTAACTCACGTCATTAAAATTTGTCGTTTCTCCTAAACAGATTGTTGTGACGTTTTGTGATATATGAATATGAAACCACTAAGGTTATCTCAACAATAATTAATCACAAACATTCATGATTATGTCATTCGGAACCAGGAAACATAAACCGAAAAAAAAAAGAAAAATTGTTTATTTTCGTGTTATTTTCTCTGAGAAAATATTTATCTTTGTCTTTTTCAAACACGTTCACGATTCCCATTTTTCCACAAATGGTGGAAGTTGGAAGTAAGGAAGGAACCCACGCGCGTAATAAAAGCTAAGGTGCAACGTGTGTAATGCCTTGAGAACAATAGCGCCGATAGGTGGCGCTGACGTCACGTAGACCGTGCACCGTACTAGCGTGGAACGCGTCAAAGACATGATTGATACGCGATGATTTTCTGTTTTCTAGCTTACTACGGAGCTATAAAACCGAGGAACATGTGAAACAGTTTTTCACACCAAGTCAAAGGTTCATTCACCTTACCAACATCTATAAAACAACGACACTAGCGTAGCTTGAGCTAATGTAAAACATAAACGTTTTACTATTATTTTAATAGCAAAGTTAGCACGAAAACGTGCCTCCTCCTTTCTTTGCAAATCTTTACAACCCTATCATTATTTAACATCATCATTTAACATACCCCATCTCGATCCCTGTTCCTAAATAAACAATCAAATACATTCGCTGCTTCTTGCTTCAGTCTCCCCCAAGACAAAAGCAAATAACCTAGAGTAAAAGGGCTCAGACTATTTACGAGCGGCATATTGCGTTATAAAAAATGATAGCGGTTTTCGCCCGGAGAAGCCTCGTTTGCCGCTTATCGGGCAGACTGATAACGCCAGACCCGTAAAGGGAAGCGAGTCGACAAGAAATACTTAGCCTTATCTAATAATATTGACGAAGAAATATTTCATTATATTTAGTCTGCTGTCACCGAGCTCGATTAGCCTTTTGTTTATCTTAGACAAGTTTCTTTTTTGTCCCGTTTCCCCCAGAGACGTAAACGTTTCTTACGTTCGCGCTCAGACAAAACATATTATTACAATAGAAGATTGTACTGCAATAGAACCTTTGCGTATATTTCTTGCGCAACTCTTTCTGTTTTATGTGTGATTTCAAGAAATGGAATTGTTTAGATAAAATGTTGTAAGAAGATTTTCTTTACCACTACAAAATTCAGTCACAATTGACTGTACTGAAACACTTGGTTTTAATGCTTCATGACATTAAACAAATAACTTGAAAGGTCAAGTATGAGACCATCGAACCCAAGAACTCATAATCAGCATTCACACTTAATCACTGCTCGATCGAGTAACGAGGCTCATGACCTTTAATTAAAACAAAGTGCAAAATCTTTTTCATCTTTAATTTAGTTTCAAGTGCTTGTACCTATCGTCGGCCACTAATTACTCAAGGGAAGCTAAGAATTATGAGTCTAAAGATAACGATGTTGAAATTAACACAATTAACACACAGTCTTGAATTATGTATACAAGAATATTATTTTATTATTCCTTACACTAGGAACTTAATATTACTCTGTATTCTTCCTTGAAGCTATTATTAAGCTCGACCTAGAAGACAAGAATAACTTTCACAAACAAAACTAAAGTACGTACAAGTACCATGATTGATTATTTAGACCTGAGATATTAAGATAGAATGCTGAGTACTCATTCCGGAATTCGTAATTCCGAATGTCAGGAATCTTAAGTACCGATTAAGTTGAGAAGGGATTAACAAGATTGGTAAATTTGGGAAAGAATTTGTAGACGTCAAGTTATCCGAAGTGGGATTATCGGCACACCATCAAGGCTTATCGTCGATAGTACTTGAACAATACAGATGAAATTCAAACAAGCGCCCGTCGATAATCTGCTCCGCGTCTTGCTCGCAAATCAGGCACTTTACTCCCGCGCCGCGCGCCGTGTGCCACACTTCTGCTATAAAACATAATCTCGAGCGACGACAAACTTCCAAATCATATTTACGCTGTATTTTATTTTAACAGCGTATTTTCTCTCGCCTTTAAGCTGGAGCACGATACAGTAAGCCAGTGAGGCGCTTGAAACAGAAGATGGCAGACTTAAGACCACTTTATGCTTTCTACTGAGTGCACTAAGGCATAAAGATACATTTTCACGCTGCCAGAGCAGCGAGCGCTACCCTGCTTACTAATAGCTTGTATTAAAACATAGGATTAATATTTAATTATCTTAATTACTTTATGTTCTTGCTAATTAATCCTTTCTCGTGTATTTTAAAGTAAGCCCGAGAAAGTTTTTAATAGGCATAAAATCTATTTTTAGTGCCGTCGAAACCATTAGATGAGAACTGTTGTTACGAAAACCGAGACTCCAGACTAAATCTGACCCGACTTACGACCCAACTTGAAATAAAAACAAAGTACAATTTTCTTATTTATTTCTACCTTTCACTGTCTACGAACCTTCGGAGCTATAAAACTATTATGTTTCGTAATGGTTAATTTCCTTGATACTCCGATATCAATTGACCGGAGAAATAGCTTCGAGCGATACCAATAGCTATGTATATATACATATATAAGTACGTTGTAGGATGAACATAAAAACAATCGCTTTATTTCTGTACCTGGGAAATATTTTTAAACGTAGATATAAATTTTGATCTATGGCTGCTTTATTAGTTTTAAACTTTGAAATCAATTTATTGATTTGTCTGAGATATTTTGTGGTGAGTGAAAACTTTTATAATACGATTTTACTTTCTTCGTTTTAAGACGAAACATACAATTTAGAAACGTTTTGGATATAATATTTATACTTGTAAGCAGAAAATATCAGACCACCACTGATGAGCAGACCACCACAGATAGGGCCCAGTAGGGCTTTTTTTTTTTTTTTTTTTAGGTGGAAAATAATCCAATGACTTCTCCCGCCTTGGGCGAGGCGAGAGGGAGTGTCAGACTCTTACTGACTAAAAACCACCCCGTTCCTACTCCTGCCCGTCGAGCCGGAGCCCCGGTAAACCCGCTAGGTTGTCCGCAGCTCCGGATTAGGCATCAGCCCTACTGGGCCCCATCTGTGGTGGCTGATGGCTCTTTGAGGCGCGCGCAGAACGCGACGCGCCGCACGCACGGGTCTGGTTCTGGTCGGGCGGCGAGCTACCCTTGCTCGTCGTCCGCAGACCCGCACTTACGGTGGCCGGAGATCGTCGCGCGATCCCCGACGCCCGGAGTGTCTCTCGCGACGCCTGGGGCGTGAATTCGTTCTCTTATTGATCGAAGTCTGAGATATTTTGTGGTGAGTGAAAACTTTTATAATACGATTTTACTTTCTTCATTCTAAGACGAAACATATAATTTGGAAACGTTTTCGATATAAAATTGTAGCTAGAAAATTTCAGCTCACACAGATAAGCCACGGGGCAGACCACTGCAGATTGGGATTGACACCCGCTAGATACTTAGCGGGATTAACCCCTCCTGCCGTTATTTGGGACCCATCCGGAGGTGGCGCGTTCCCGCGGCCATGAAAACACATGGCCTCAGACTTGTGGAGCGCCACCTCGAGTCCCAATTGCCGGATCCTTGCAACAACTGCCGCAATCGCTCTCGCCATTAAATTGGCCGCCGCCTGGTGCGACCTCCCGTACGCTAGCACCAGCGTGTCGTCGGCGTAACAGACTACGCTGACGCCGTTCGGGAGGTCGGTGCGCAGCACCCAGTCGTAACCAATGTTCCACAGGAGCGGCCCCAAAACCGAACCCTGTGGAACACCGCGCGACATCTCTCGCCGGTTCCACTCACCTTGGTGACCGGGGTAGGTGACAAACCTATCCATCAGGTAGGCCTCGATAACACGACGGAGATAGGTAGGCACCCGGTGGTACCGGAATGCCTCCAGTATGCAGCTCCAAGGTAGTGAGTTGAAAGCGTTGGCGATGTCCAGAGACACCGCCACAACGACCTTACCCCTGGAAACTGCATTCCCCGTCGTGAGGTCTCTTACGCGCATGATGGCGTCCACCGTGGAGCGCCCTCTACGGAAGCCGAACTGGCCATCCGCGAGGTCCGGCCCAAATCCAGACAGGTGCGCGACGAGGCGGTTCGAAATCGAAGACTTTTCCCACCTCGTCGAGCAGCACAATGGGCCGGTACGCGGACGGGGAGTCCGCAGGGCGCCCCGGCTTCTTCACGAGGACCAGTTTTCCCGTCTTCCACTGAAGCGGGAACTGGCCCCTCACCATGCGCTGTAGAGACCTATTAATCGAGGCCCGAGAGCCTCCGAGGCCAGGACCCACGCCTTGCCATACGAACAGTTTTAACAAAGTCGCAGTCGTCACAGTATTTGTTCAAGAGTTCAAGAGAAACATTATCGCGTGCCAGTCTGTGGGATATCGCCTCCCTGTATATTATGGCGGAGGCCTAAGACCTTTGCAAGACCTTTTACGTTTGTTCTTACTTCATGATTAGTCTTTGATCGCAATATTTTACTGGTCCAATTCTGTCGCTTTTTGTTCCGGTCCGCTTGAGACTTATACGCTTGGAAAAATTTAATAATTCCTCAAAATCCTGCAAGTGATGTCTTGTGGTTACTATTTAAGAACGCCCGGCTCGGGTTAAACTTTGATATATTTGGTCGGAGGTCAAACATGATTTAGTGCTTGTTGTGAGACTATTTTCTTGAGTTATTTTTCACAGACTTTTTGAACTTTTCAATGTTGCCTATGAATGAAACAAATTAGCTTCTAAAATAAAGTACATAAATACATACAGTTTTTCTTTCACTATAGATACCTAAGCAATGGAATCTATAAAAGGTATCTATAATTGTAAGAATACTCCAAAGTAACTAAAAATCACGGTTTACTCACGTACATTAATGGGAAAAAGCTCTACTAGTTTCGAGTCACAGAGGAACTTCTCATCACGAACAGCGTGCGGAGACGCGGTTGCGCCTTAATTTGGTATGTCTCACGATAGTTATTATAAAAATACTTCAAACAATTTTTAATACGAAATTCTCATCGTCTTATTCCATCGCACAAATAGCGTCCACTCTCATTCCCAAACCGTAACAATAGGTACGTGTATCAGAAATTGCAATAATATAACAGTACAGTATTGCATCGAGAGGACAACAATACAACAAAAATGCAATTTTGATACAAACTCATACAATGGGTGCACTACAATCTTGTTATCAATATCATTTTGTACTGAGAAAATGTCCCTCTTATTGTCATTTCTTTTACGAACAAAATGAGGGAATGTCTTTGAAATCCTTTATAGGAAGGAAGTTTGTGAAAAACCTTTTTTGTTCAAAGACTAATGAGCTCCTAAATACGACAGATCGAGGCGGTTCATTAGTACCATGGTATGGTGTTCTGTAAATAGGGGGAGAAAGATAAACAAAGTTCTTGATTTAATTAATGTTCTTAACATAATATTTGCAAATATCTCATTGGATTAAATTTGTATGAGTTATGGGAAAGAATGAGTCTATCGACAAATTTCTCCTCAGTCTCGTGTTTTAGATGCTCAAAATATAATCTTTCTAGCTCCTGCCAGATGTTTCCCGCGTTCCCGTGGGATAAAAAGTAGCCTATCACCCAAGTCAGCTCATATCCAGTCTGTATACCAAATTTCATCAAAATCCATTTAGTCGTTTCAGCGTGATTGATGAACAGACAAACATCCAAACAAACAAAGATTCTCATTTATGATTTTAGTGTGATTTAAAATGTTGTGTTCGGATGGCTTTGATTTTTTTTTTGATTATTTAAATAATGAATACTGTCTTAATTAAAGTGAATGTACTTCGAAGATCATTTTAAATATTAATAACTTTGTATAAAACTATTTTCATCACACAATATGTGGTGTACAACATCTTGGAAAAGACACACAAAAGAGATTCCTTAGAACAAAATTTTAACCATAAAATAACTTAATATTTTCTCAAACAAAGCGTTCACCACGAAAATATTTAGTTTCACACTTTCAAAAGACTTGGAGATAATTAAACAAGTTTTTCTAATTATTATTAAATGTATTATTTTACCTTTTTACCTATACAACAGAAGAATAGACAGAAGGTTAACTTTTTACAAGATTCTAAGAATTGTTAGGAAAATATTCTTAAATTCTAAACAATTTTAACATCTCTTACTCCTACAGCATTTTCATATTATTTTATTAACCATCAATATTCAATAGAACGATGATCACAGAAGTTAGCTTAAAAGCAAAAAATATAAATCTTTATTAAATAATACCACATAAACAATAAAAGGTACAACGTGCATATAAACGGCGTAGTGAAATGTACAAAGCCAACAAAAAGTACATTTTCATATTCAGAAATAATTCCTCAGTCAACATACAATGACGTCATCGTGAATAATGACGTCATTATTAGTCTGTCATCAATAGTTTAACCCGAGACACCTTATAGAATGGCACAATGAACGGTCACAGCGGAACTGAAGCTCACTATGCTTATCAACGTCATAGCTGACGGCAGGGTGACAGGCATGATAAGCTCATAGGACGACATGGCTATGAATCAATAAGGATCTCTATTCATATTGACATAGAGTTGATTTAGTAGGATATGCCTATAATGCGCACTAAGGTATTAAAGCTGGTAATCAAGTTTTGACGTTTTAGGGTTTCGGTTTGACTCTACTTAACTTAAATGAGACAAATCAGATTGACTGTCCATTTGATACTTTGTGTGCTCCATTGCGCTGTAAGTATACAATTTAAAAAATATTATTATTGTGAAATTGTTTTGCATTCTTATTTTTAGGACTCTTTTTTATTCCCTTATCATCCAATTAGTCCTCCCGCCTTGGGCGAAGCGAGAGAGAATGTCATACTCTTACTGACTAAAAACCATACCGTTCCTACTCCCACTTTTCGAGCCGGAGCCCCAGTAACCCGCACAGTTTTAAAGGCTATACTTACGTTTTGATACGTCTAAAATCAGCACAAAATTAGAACCAAATCAACACTTTTTCAGTTGGCGACAAGTTGTCGAAGACTGTTGTGAGTAAAACAACGTGTAGGTAGATAGACAACTTTATTATACAAAACAAAAGTTCTGGGTTGACCTTTAAATGGAAGAACAACACGTATGTTCCAGTTTTGACCAGATACAAATCTGTGACTGTTACTGTCCCATAAATCAATTCCCAACACAAAAAAATTAGTACATTATTGTATATTATTTTCTTTTTTTTTAAGCGTTGCCCCTCACTAGGATTTTCTCCTGTGTCGTGGGTGCATCTACAAACATACAAGTTCACATACAGATGACACCCAGACCAAATTGTGGGTCACACAAAGAGTTACTCCGTGCGAGAATCGAACCCACTACACGTTACGCGGTAGCTGGTTGCCCAGCCACCGCGCCAACTGTGCAGTCAAAATATCATGCAATTATATTACAAGTTAACCTTCTTTACATTTTCATACACAATACTATAAACCTAAACCATTCTCATAGTGTCTGAAGCTTTATTACATTGCTACGTTATTGTTAACATAATTCTAGTAATTATTGTAGGCGCACAACTAAAACTAAATATGCTAAACTCGTTATTAAACTGAACAAGAAGGTCCAAGGAGTGTCATGTAATGAATTATTTATTTGTACAAAATATTCTTGAATAGTAACCAAATTGTTGCTACCTAGATAATTATTTTCGTCTCTAAGAGTATCTATTTAGTATGTAATGTAAGATTTAATGTCTAGAATCTTATTTCCTTTTGTGTTCGTTGAGATATCGTTAAGATTTTGTGTGAGGCCCATCGAGATCGAGAATTAATCTTTGATATTCCATCAATAACGTCCTACGCAGAGAATTAATCTTTAATAATATTATTAAAATGAAAATGTGTTTGTAAGATATTTGTGTCTCAAAATAGTTAAGAGGGTGGAGAGTATTTAAGTACAGTGTTTTTGTTTGACCACACGAACGTAACCGTGGGTGGATACCAAGTTCCATAATAAACGGAATCCTTGAACTTTCCATAAATAAATAATCACAAAGAATATATTTACATTGAAAACATCTCTTCAATTTATATTAATATAATAAGCTGTCAGAAAGATGTCCCACAGTTCCATTTATGTCTCGTGTAATTAAACGTAAAACGGGAACCCTCCATATTGGCGAGATAATATGATTAAATTTAATTACGGTAATTACGCATAATTAGAAGTGTATTAATGAGCTAAAATATTGTTTTTATATGTGTTGGTGTATTTACGAGCGGTGTTCTGTAGCCTCGTGGGATTCATTATGAACAACGAATGAAATGTGTTTATGAATTAACATTTTAATTATCTGTTTGAGAGAGATGTTTAAGGTGATGTTACATTGACGCTGTGTAGTTTAACACTGGAGCATTGGAAGGCCTGTATTTTTTTTATATTCTTCTTGCGCTCAGTGTAATTTTATAGGCCCTTCCCATATTAAATGTAACTCATTAATATAAGTAGCTCAACATGAATGTTACATTACATAATCATAAGAGAAATGCTATTACAGGTTTAGAAACTATAGATAGACTTAAACAATTATGTATGGTGGTCTTGAAGAAATAATATCATTATGATACTAGCTATGCCCGCGACTGTTACACATACACGTGTTATCATTTACTCGCGTAAATCTCGATCTCGCGGGGATTCTGGGATAAAAACCTATTTTCTGCTTCACAACCTTCTCTTTTATGAAAATTTGATTAATGCCTATGTTACGTATACTATTTATGACAAAAACTAATCATACTATATAACTACTTCAATTAAATTCATCCAGCGGCCATTTTGTTACGATATTGGATGTAAATTGAAAGAAACTATAAAACATACTACGACGGTGCACTCCTTGTACCTAGTTACTACAGAGAAATAAGAGAGCTCGAATCATTAGCGATGAAAACCGCCAGTGTATCTGAACCTTTACAATAGTGTGAAGACTCCATCAGCTTTTGTAACACAAAAACCTTTGTATTATTATATAAAATGTAAAAAATGTGAGCATACTTTTGTTTTAACTTGAACAAACAACTTTTGTTTTAAATTCTGTCTCAGTTTTATCTCTTAGAAACATTTTATTGTTATCCATTTTCATTTTATTTTAGTAAAGTAAGTATGTAATTATTATCACGTAAGTATGGAAAGAAAATTAATCGAGAGTAATAAAATTATGGCGATAAATCTAAGGTACTTGAATCCAATGTTCTATAGAAATAAAATATTACCACTATTAACTTCAACGAACATTTTCTCTTATAAAATTTATTTGATCTTTCATCTGCAACCGTTCTCTCCGTAACCCATAAGCGGAAGAAGTTTTAATTATATAATATTAATTATAAAGTACCCGAACCCTTCTAGAAACGTCCAACACAGGACGTCTTTGAAGTAATTAATTTTTCATAATTACCTATAATAAATTATATTGATTATGAAGCTTTTATTATTTATCTACGCTTTGCCTTCTCGTTTAGATGTTTTTATGATCATTAGTTGATAAATTAATGAACATTTTCGTGATTGAAGTAAAGTAGAATTAACTTACTTTATTTTATTTATTGAGATAATAAACAGGTACATTGGCACATTATAACTTTCGTGAGACATCCTAATTTATATCGCGCTGCTACTAATACTAGAGTAGCAGCGCGACAGTCGCCACGTTGTTTGTCGCGGAATGCTCATGAATATAAGCCTCTATGCCATGCCAAGCCATGGCTTAAAACTAGTCGAGTTCTTTGTCAAATCATATTGACAGGAACATTATGGACACTTAATAATATGTGTAACAAAAAAACATTTGATTGTAATGTAACCCACTGTCCACAGCAGTCGGTCCAGTGCAGTTCTCAGACCAACATTGCTATTGGCCTAAACAATAGTAATATTAAAAAGATCCGAATACTATGATCTTTACTATGAGCAGTACGTATACAGAAAATAATTAATTGAGCTATGTTATCACACTATTTGTTGTTTATCTGTTTGTTTGGATTTTTGTCCGTCAATCACGCTGAAACGACTCGACGGATTTTGATGACATTTGGTATACAGAGAGAGTACAACCTATTTTAATTGCAGGTTAAAATAATCGTTCAAAAATAACAAACCGACCTCGCCAAATGTAGGAACTAATGCACATATCACATTTAATACCTACTCACCATCAATCTTCATCACCATCATCGTCCAAAGACCACCAGTCCCTACTTAATCAAGATGACAAAGAAGCATTTCTCATAACAGTCACATAAATGTTCCTTATAGCGCTCATTGCGTACAAAAACTCTAATGCATGGGATCTTTAGTTTCATATGTGTAGTATTACAACAAAAAACGTGACTTCCACTAAACATAACGTTTCAGCTTACGACCTTCAAGCTATCAAGACAATTGCCATCGTGTCGATACTGACACAAAGATCTTCATTTTTTTTTTATTGTGAAAGTTAGTATAGGTATGTTTTTTACGGATGATTGCTTCCTAATGTTTTGGTTACCTTAATAATTTTATTTCTAGGAAATTGTATGTTATTAAAGTAAATAGAAGGTCTGTTATCATTTAGGTACTATCTAGTGACTTTTAGTACTATGTCCAACTGTAATACTGCACAGTTGGCGCGGTGGCTGCCAAGGAACGTGTAGCAGGTTCGAACTCCGCATGAATGTTGATTCATAAATTGTTATTATTTGGTTCTTAAATACACCCACGATATTGGAGAAAATTCTAGTCCAACACTTGTATGAAAAAAATTCAAAATGTAAAAATCCTTATATTTTTATTTTGCTTGACCTCATTCAACGAGATGTTTAGTCGTGAACGTTATATTATGCTGTATATAACTAAATACCTTAATAAAATATTAACATAATAATGTGCAAAGTTAAACAAATATATCAATGTGCGTATCTGTCTAGATTTAATACGATTGGTGCGACTAAGTTTTAAAATCCTTATGGGCTTTAGACAAACTTGAGATAAACCTCAGGACAATCATATAATTGGATCAAATTACATTTCAATCTTTATCTATGAGTCTTCTCTTAAACTTATAAACTAAACTAGTAAACTAACAAGGACTAGAAAATTTAGATACCCTAGGGATGAAGTTATCTAGATTTTACTTAAGGTTCACCTTTTTGCTTTACCAAAATTCGCTATCTAAAATTCATCTTGAAGGCAATTTCATTTCTGCATCTCAGTTTGTTATCAGCAATAGTTGGAGTGAACATTATTTTATTTACTTGTATTTTATTTTATAATAAAGTTCTCAATTATTATTATTATTTGTAATTAACTTTTCATACCTACATTTAACTAGGCTTCACTGACGGACAGAGTGACTGACATTATTTATTTAAGTGTTGACAGTCAAAAGTACCGATTTATAGTTTAATAGGAATAAACGATTTGACTTAAACTTTGACAATTATTATTTAAAAAGCTCAAAATTTTAACTGCGATAAAGTAATAACAAGATTGTTAGATGTTATGATTTTACAAAAGTAATTGTTGATTTTTCTTACGTTAAGTAAGAAAGTTATAAATATATGTATGTCAATATCTAATTAAAGTAACTTGCTCTCCCCTAACTGTCCACACACTTTTAGGAAGGTCTCTAGGAAAACTTTTACTCCTACAACACCACATGTGTGTAATAAGTCTAAGAATAATCCGTTGCTTTAAAACTATTGTAGAGCCCGTCTTATTTACGATAGCCTTAGCCGCGTGAATCGTGTTGGAACGCGCCACCAGAGGTTTTTACACAGAAATACTGCTGCACAAAGATACTCCATTTCAATTACGTTATGTACTGAGTGGAAGAAACGGGGAATCTAAAACAAACGGATAATATACACGCTTTATTTTATATCTTAATGCTAAACGTTTGCGATAAGAAGGCAAGAAATACAATTTAGTTCAATTCAATTGTGATATATCTCGTGTTGAGAGGAGCGATTTTATTTTAATGCGAGGTTAACGACGCGACGCGCGCCCTACTAATATACGAAAATCGGGCCTCCATTGTAGAATTATGGAGAAGAAAAAGATTTTATTGTTATCGTTTGCTCAATGATTGTCGCGTTCAATGTCAAGTAATTTAATGAGTCCATTTAAACAGATTTATGGCTTTTTACTTCGCATACACATAAAAAGGTTATTTAAATAGTCTTATAAAAGTAAATTTTGGTATATTTTTGGGCTTAATATAATTTTGTTAGGTTTCACACATCGAAATTTTGTCTAGGCAAATTGAGTACGGGTTGTTGCCAGGTCGTAAGTTTAACCTTCTTTGCGTGAAGACAATAGTTTCTTTTACTAAAAAGTGAGTGAACACAGAAATATCCTATCTACGAAAACCAGGCATAATATTTTACTTTTATAGTTAACTAACTTCTGCCAGTGGTTTTGCCCGCGTTCCTGTGTGATAAAAAGTATCCTATCATCCAAGTCAGATCATGCATGATTGACGGACAAACATCCAAAATAACAAACTTTCACTTTTATAATATTAGTGTGATGTTAATCACTATTCACTAGAAGGTTAAAATTATGAAACTTAAGGATGACAACTTCTCCCTTACGTATACTTAACAAGACCCAATACTTAGAATTGGGACCACGAAACCAAATGAACCATTCCCAAACGCCATACAATTATCTTGGCTAGTACAAATAGGCTGGAATATTGTCAGGCCAAAACACTAGGTTGAAATGAACCGAACTAATGTCATACCCAGATCAACAAACGTTCATATATTTGTTCACGTTATAATGAACTGTCTGTCTGAAACCGTGGACTGTTACAGCGAACGACCGTCGCAAACATTTGTAACCCTCGCGGGATCACTAATGGGTTCCTGACCCTTTGCGGGGCTTTTTCATAAAACAGTCAAAATGCTCCGTAACACACGTAAACCTGCAGGTATAAACTTACGGTAAATGTTCGCAGTATACCGTCCGCGTAATGGATTAAGTATCCAGGATTACGTGTATGTATTATTTAAATAGGGAGGTTAAACTGTTATAGTATAAAGTGGTTTTCATTTAAAATGTAAATTCGTTTATGAATGCTACTCGTATTATACGTAAACAATTTTAGCTATAAATATACAGTACAGAACTCAAAACATCGACCAAGAAGAAATCAGAATTTATTCAGCACCGCTACGATATTGTGATTGTGAGCTACGATGAAAGTGCTACGGCTACGCTGGCTACAGTCGTAGCGCTCGTAGCAATATTCGTAGCACAGTACTGATACCTTCTCACTCCTCGGTATTGACAGTATTTTTTACGATTTTCTCTGTTAAATTCAGACGATTCTTTATTATTTTACATAGTACAAGTGAAAAACGAAAGAGAAATAATTTGCAAAACAAAAGGATTTCTTTCAATTTTTTACTTCATTTTCTGAAACCCAAATTAGAAAGTCATAATAATAGGTTCGCATATCACTCTATCTTCCTGGCCAGTTAATCTCATTTGAATGCAATCAGCGTTCGAGCTACATTGAACTCTGTAGAAAATTGACATTCCTCTACCACGGACGGACGGTAAAATTTTAAAATGTTTCATAGTTGAAATCTTAAAAATTTGATTGGACTGTGCAAGAGATATGAAGTATTAAATGCGTTTTATTTTGCGAAATTGCAGGGCAAGGTGAGCTAAGACCGCTTCACGTTTTTGCCAGAGAAATTTGGACTTTATAAATGGGAAGCATACATAATGAAATCCTAAAAACCATAAAATAAACAATTATTTGCTAGTAAACATGGCATTATATCTATAATCAGATATGACTCAGACAAATAAACAGCTAAATATCCACAACCAATGACAGATCGCTGTGTTAAGTGGGACACAAAAAAAAAGTAAACATGGCAATACTAACACCAAATTCAGCCTTTAACTGCCACCAGAAAACTGTTGAAGGCAAATCCTCCACTAACGTAGTTCACCGGTGACCTACGTGGCAGTTAACGTGTTAAATAATGTAGAACATAACTCAACTAATATTTTTCCAAAAAGCATCTTTGAAATGCCTTTTTAATGCAAGTACTTGAATGTAATATTTCAATTTCGAAATGTAGCGTTTCTAAAAGTCCGTCCCGGGTCGGTGAGTAATTGAGTTTCGGTAATGACCGAGCGTTTTTCTCTTATTTGTTTACATCCTTTAACATAAAAATCATTATTTCGTTGCTTCCCACTCTGTACAAAATATTGTTATCTGCATTTACAGAGAAGTTTATAAAAATCAAGAATAATAACTTGACTAAAAAATATATAATCGTCTCGTTGATTTATTTTTTTGTAGTTGCATTCGAACCTTTACTAAATATGAAGTGCTAAAGTTTATTACGAAGTTGGGTAAACCAGTATAAGAAACTACTCGTAATCTCAAAATATTGTCAAAAGAAAGAATAAAAGAAAAACATTTATTCTACACGCTATATAAACAATGTGACATACGTCGACAAATATACGTTTACACAAATATTAGTTAATGGTATTAACTTAACACATGAGATTTTATAAAAATGTCCCAAGTTGATTAGATGAAACCAGTTCAGCATGTGCAAGAAAGGGTCCTGAGCTGGTACTCTACTGCCCCAAAGCAATGTAATAATTTTTACATTACAACTTCAAAGAAGAAATTAATAACTAAAACAAATATTTATTGTAGCCCAGTGTACCCACAGCACTATGATGACAATCTCGCCAAAATTCACAATCACGCCGGGACTCTAACAAAAGGAAAACGAAAATCATCACAACGGATTCTATTTTCGTGCCATCCCTACCGTCCTTCCTATGCAAGTTCGATAAATAATTTAATGGCAGTGCGCCCGTCCGCAGGGCTGTCACTGGCAGCGCCGCACTCATTTGTCAACGGCGTGATATAACAGGTTAGCAGACAGTCGGCCATTTGCATGCCCCTATCTACGAAGTTAGCTTCGTAACGTGCTATCACATTTTGTAACTAACTTCATTATGGGTGCCGCTGTTCGTGTAATACTATCATTTCACTGTTTGGTTAGTTTCGCAAGCTTTAATGCATGATCATGATCGAATTTCTCTAGACATAAAAATGCGAATTGCAGTACTTTAACGACTTACGCAATCAAGAATCGAATTCAGGACTTGATAACTACCAACTGGCAGCAACTGTGCTGTACATTTCTTACCTCATCTTAACTCAGAAGAACTCATTAGATAACTACACATTCTTTTCTTTTTATAGTACTTCAAATTAATCGATCAAAATGAAACCTCACTCTTCACGATATCACAATCTCACTAGCCACAAAAAGCTAAAAAAAAGAACACAATCGCAATCACAAACCGGCACGAACAGTGAAACACACAGCTCAATCCTCAAACGGTCAATCAAGAATGTTCTTTTTCCGCATTCAATCGCCCGCCATTACCGAAAAACGCAATACGAAACCGGACCGAAGTTGAAAAATCAACAAATGTAAAAATCAAAATGTAAAGGCACGTGATTGATGGGTTTGTTTTACCTCATTCGTCCCCATTCGATTGCGATACGCGAATCTATTTCAGTAGCTGGCATGTATTTTAATCTGATTTTTCGAATGAATTCAAATGCAAAACGAAATGTCGAGGGATTATAGTCTTTTAAAAATATGCGCGTACCTGCACAGCACAGACAGAATTTTATACGCAAATCAATTTTTCAATGACTGGCGTTTTATGATAGGCGTTTGAAGTATGAAAAGTGAAGAACTTCTTGAATAATCAAGTCTTTGCAGAGCTATTATTTAAAAATAGTTAGTTACTTTGAATAATACAAAAATTGCATTTTGTTTTAAAATAAAATCCTCATCACCACTGTCTATTAATTACCGAACTCTAAAACGACTAAACCAATTTATAAACGGTTTTGTCAGAAATTAAATAAATATAATTCTTAAAGACGGACTAAGCGTATAAATCATTGAGATTTGAGTAACATGGGGGAAGCTATTATACGGAAGTCTGATGATAATGATAAATTAATATAATACAAAAACGCAGTACGTACGTATAAGCTTTAACCAAAACATTTTACTGGAAACGACAAAAGGTTTAAGGGATCTTTGTAAATGATACATCAGCCTGTATATCTATGTTAAATATACCATTTATTTTCGTTACAGCGATTACCGTTTTATCCAGAGTGATGGACCATGTTATAACAAATATACAGGATGATAACTTCACAAATAACAATTTGATATTGTTTACAAGTCAAGTTTTAAAGACATTGATCATACTTAAACTCGTTTAATTAATTACTAAATTCATTGAATTCAAAACAGAAACTACTCCATAGGCTGAACCGATGTAAAGTATTTTACGCAGGCAGTAGATTTAAGTAATCTCAGTAAAAGTTAATTACAGGTGTTTAATAAAATACTCATTTCCTATTATAATGAGTTTATTGGTGAAAAGTGTACGTCTCACTGCCAACACATACTAGGAATGAAAAAGCGAGATGTTATGTCGAACAAATTGGAGAACCCAATTTTCGTATTACTTTTTATACGCTGGAATTGTTCACGATTCATATTTGTTTACGCGTAAATTAAACGTTCCCAATTTCACCTTGGACTCTTCGCTGTTTCATAATGGAAATTTTAAAACGATTTATTACCCGTTTTGTAGTTCCAGTGGCGATGGAACTGCGAAATCATTCGCTTGTTTAATATAAAACGGATTTGTCATGGCTCTGTTTTCCGCTGTGTTATTTTCGTGAGGCACATCGCCTATTGAATTTACATTCGGCAGGCGCGCCATGCTCGTCACTTCATGCATATGTATGGCCTTATGCAAACTGCAACTTTGCCTTTCATTGAATAAAAATATTTGGAATGTGGCGACGTTTCGAACTTACCAATTCTCTGTGATGATGTATTTTATTGTAATCGATACGCTACTTGAATTAATTGAGTTTTATTTTGGGAAGAGAATGTCGACTAAATTCTTTGTGCACAAAGACATCAAAGGCAGCACTCGTGGCGGTTATTTAAAGAAAAGTGATTTCCAATATTTGTAGCTCTCGATGATCTTAAGTTCTGTAAAAGCATTTCGGAAATACATTTTAGGAGTATAATGTATCAGATTTAGTGAGATTTCGATATTTTAGCTCAGAGGAAACTACAATTGGACTGCTACTTTTTTAATCTAGGATCTAGGACAATACGACTTCTGTGCACAATCCAAACAATTAATAACTACAAACTTGGAGCGTGACAGGGAAGTTTTCAACAAATGTTACAAGTTACCACACTGAAAATTCCCAGAGTATGTACATTTGTAGGAGCACACGAGCTTTCGAGACGACAAATATTTTCGTACAAGTTTGCCAGTGCAGCCGGTTAGTTCTAATCTTAATTTACAGTTCGCCTCGAGTAGTTTGCTCACAGTAACAAGTAGTAAGTTGGTCGACGGCTCGAATCGCTCTGCGTTCAGGTAACTCAACAACAACTTGATGCCATACACTCCTGCTTTATTAGCTTTGTATTGGAATCATTTGTTTCAAAGCGTTAACGTTCTCCCAAGAAAAGGAATAGAGTCGGTTTTTGTGCAGCAAATTGATACAAAACAGAACACGTGATTGTTTTTATTCGTTAGCGTGAACAGTTTTAAAAGTATCTTATCTGTTCGGACGATGTAATGTTTTTATTGAGACTTGGCTTGTCCAACTGTTTAGCTCTAGACAGAACAGATTGCAAGTCTATTTTTAAAACTCCTCATAAACCATTTAATTTGTGATAGCATACTGAAGTTGTTACAAAATCTGGGGCAGGTAAAGAAAATCGGTTTCGACGTAAATTCTAATTACATTTGATTAATGCTTCAGGCTATTTGATTAAGTTCTAGTAACTAATTACGTAACAGTACACCTTAATTTCCACACTTGCTTTAATTAAAGTGATATAGGTCGTACAAATTTTCGTACAAACCTTTTCCTTTATTACTTATTATTAGTAGGAGTTTAGTTCGCAATCGTTTTTATTAATACTTAGGTCGTATAGGGTTGTATAGTTTGGTTCACTGCGTTACCAATTAGCACGTACAACTATACATCTTGTTTAACAGTATCGCTTTATCGAATGTCGAGCGAGATTGGACAATGAATGTTACTACTTTGTACATAATTACGTATATCTGTGTGATCGTATATTGTGTGGCTGGTATTGTACGGGTGTTTAGTTCTTGATGCAATTAGTTTTTAGATAGTACCTACTCCTAGAACTGCTACTTGAAATATCTAAGTTTAAACTCTTTAAATGGGGTTAAAAATCATTCGTTTTCAGTTCATTGAAAATATATGTATCGCCATGCCTTTTGTCTCCGAAGGGGTAGGCAGATACACATTACGGTACGTAATGACACTGAACAGCGTACACCCACTTTTTATCACTTATGTTATAAGTCCCACGTTTTCAGGCTCCGTGCTACTACTGAGAATTTTATTAGAAACGGTAAACCCCTAGTAATTCTTTGCCTAACTCGGGAATTGAACCCGAGACCCCTTGACCGACAATCGCACTTGTGATCACTCGACCAACGAGGCAGTCTGTTTAAAAACTGGCACATATTGTATATTACTAGTCTACAATCACCTGCAAAACCAGGAATACAACTCGCGGATTTAAAAAAAGTCGTCGTTGTAAACAAACCAATTAATTAATTCCCTCAGAATAAATACGCAAATTAAATAGAATAATAACCTCTTTAACCGGAATAATCAGAACACCGACGGCGCGTTACTATAAACTATTCATGTTCTATTAAACCCACTTTTATTGACACTGTCAGGTCAAACAGTAACTCGGTTAGAATTTTAGTGGGAGACGATGTCTGAGTAAAATATTAACTAAGCTACCGCACGAGTACGTAATGTGTGCCCTAAATTAACTCAATTCACTCAGTTTATTTAGTTAATACTTCGTGGTACTTCGTAGTGGCAAGTAAAAGCAATTATCTTCTGGTGACTAGTGACTTGTGACTAGTATGGATGTCAAGGTTAAGATTATGATTGTACTGTGTTGGTTGTCTGGTCCCAAAGGTTGTCTGGTAGAAATTACTATCGATGATAAGATTGCCTTTGTGTCTTTTATTTTAATTATTGTTTCTTTTTTAGTTTTTTTTTTTATATTGATGGTGTATAATAAAGTTTATATCTATGTCTATGTAAGTGTAGTATATATTTTTGAATATTATGTTATTTAAATTAGTTTCTAAGATCTTGTAACTAAACTTTACTTACAAGTAACTAAAAAGTTTCGAAATAGTTATAATAGCAAAATTAACGAATGGTTTGTTCAGTTTATATTACATTATTTATTTTATTTCGTAATTGCCTCTGTCACTAACACAAATGTCAAACAAATGATACGGAATTTGATTTCCGAGGTTTTATTGCTATTTTTGTTGAACTTGAAATTGCACATTATGTGTGGCAAAGGTAGATATGAATTCATAAGTTCATAACACGAATGGTGAACATTTTATGTGACATTTGAAGTACTTATCGGCGCTTTCCCATCGAACAATCAAATACCCGTTTTGTACCTAGGTACGTTAGTTGAATTCCTAGAAAACAGAACAGTTTGTGTGCACTGCCTATGTGTCGACAGCGTTTGAAGGCACGGTCTAACCGCAGAAGTGAGCCGAGCTTAACGTCCGAACAGTTGACGACAGCGACAGACAGGCTAAATTACTGCCTTGTGCAGTTCCGATTAAATGCAAGGTGTTGATCGTTCAGTAGTTGATGTGTTGTAAAATTGATTTGCTGATTAATTCGCATATATCATTGTAGTGTGTGTTGTACCTTCACTAGAATAAATATATAGATAGAGATAAGACTTTCGAAAGAGAATGCTTCTGTTTAAATTTTTATATAGGATGACTGGTAATTAGTCAAGGCCCTTTTTGCCTGCACTATCGGAAGACTAGTAACTCGTATTTTGGAACTTTACTTACTGTACTTTACTTTGTTATTGCGATAAAAATAAAACGAATGAGTAGCCGTTTTTTGGGAAGAAAGACTTGGAGCTGTATTCCGCCCTAATTAAATTGAAAACCCCTTTGCCGACACACAACAAACAAACACACAAACAGTTCCATTTCCAAGGAATTCAACAAAACAATGCATTAATTACAGCGATTATCTGTACTAAGCGTGGAATTTACCTGCATTCGCGGCGCAAGCAACGCAACCTACCTATAATGACCGGGAATGGTTGAGCCCCTAATTTGATTATCCTTTGGTATCGACATTAACGTTCCGGATGGAGATTCTGGCTTTGTTTCAATGCATTTGGAAATTAGTCACACTTGATTTTCTTTATTCGTTGGTAAACTGAAATAACTTCGAAAGAGCAAAAGGTACCTGAAGTAGGTATAAGCTTTTTCTGTAGTACATTTTCATTTTCTTTACCATACACCAACAACCCATGATAGCCCTGCGTAGTACTATATGTCTGCATTCAAGAAAAAGTTATGCCATAATTTATCATCGTCATCATCATCAACCATAATCGTCTTCAGCCTGTTTTAGTCCACTGTTGGATATAGGCCTTTTCAATAGCATGCCACTAAGCTCAATCTTTAGCTCTATGCATCTGACGACTACCTATTTTTGTAAAGTAGATTATGTACTTTTGCGATTTACGAAAAGGCCTATAGTTGGAGCATATTATTGAATTTTTGTAGATCACACTGTACACTATAGATGCATTAAAGTGATTTGATTTGACGTTGCAGATATCATGACTCTTCTTCGCCGAAGGGCGCCCTACGCTATCTTTGCCTAGATTCGGTCTCCGTTCCAAATTCGCAGAACGCTTCTGCCAAATTCGCAGTTTAAAAGGTTAGGTATCAATGTTTTTTTTTCAACAGAAATATAGTGTTTTAAAGTTCTACAGCAAAGGACAATCAGTAATCTACCTAATTACGTACAAATAAGAACTACTGACCTTTTCACTTGTTGTTATAGTTATAAGCCAACTATGAGAACTATTATTAAATGTAGCGATAAATAGAATAAGGGGGAACTTGCAGAAATTAATTCATTAGTGTACAACTTGCAGTAGACAGTTTAATTAATTTGCAAAACGTATAATTTAAAACTTTGCTGGACGGCAACCAAACCCGTGGAGTGTGACGAGGTCGCCGCCATTAATTTTTCAGACGCTCTTTCTTTGTAAGAATCTGCATTCCTTGGAATTTGTTAATAACACTACAACAAGCTTTCTACAAGAATTAACTCAAACTACAAATTTGAGAAACAATTCAGAGATGAGCTATGTTTATTAAGACCACAAATGTAAAAAAAGCAGTAGCAGCACGGAGTCTGGAATTGTGGCCAGTATATTGCAATAGGCTCACCCCCAATTATTATTATATTACACCACATTACATGCCGTAATGTGCACCTCTGCCTACCCCTTCGGGGATAAAAGGCGTGACGTTGATTTTTCTATGTATTAAAAAATTCATACAATTAATGTCAACTGTCTCACGTGTAACATGACCTATAATAGCAAACAAAACAAAAAACAAATGAAGGCTTAGCGAAATAATAGCAACGAGATTGTTTGTCCCGCTGATAACGCTGGGTTCGACAAATATTGTCCTAGCGAACACCTCGCACAATCTAAATAGCCGTCCCTATATTTTAATCCATTCATAATCCTAGAAACATAACGGTTATACCAAAGCAAATATGTCTCTCCATCTAGTTTTAGCCTCACCTAGTTAGGTAGTTAATAATTTCACAGTTACTGAACAAACTTCAAGTACGTCAAAGGGATTCGGCTAATTTGATTTCTGTGTTCGACGGCCACAAGAGGGTTGCGACGAGCCTCAGTTTATCGGACATACAACACGCATTTACGAAACAACTAAGTTACCTCTTATCATAAATGTATAGTTCGGTATTAAGGTAAAAGGTATCTACTTATAAACCTTTAATTAAACGTGAGCTCAATCCACTATGTTTAGAAATTTCTATAAACCTTTGATGGTAGATAAATGGATTAGATACAATAGTTAGATTGAAGTAGATTATTTTATAATTTATGGTAAGTGCGCTAACTTAAATATATAATGATAATGGGAAAGACACTGAGACAATAGTAAAATGATACGCATTTAAAATCCTTTAAAGATCATGTCTTGGTTGTAACATCACAAAAAATAACAATGAAGTGCATGTCATAGCATCAATGTTTTATTGACCAAACAATATTGTGCATGACTGTATATCGGTAGTAATGGAAGGTGATCTCAGATAATAACATTAAGAACTTTGAAAAACACAGTGGAATCATGTCATACATTCTGTATAAAAGGGCAACGAACTACGAGTGTAATAATGTAAGTATTAAATAATTTGAAATTCTAACGAGATTTTTTTAAGTACATAATTTAAAAACTTCTTCTACCTGAGCCAAAGTCACAAGCAAAATATATTAAAGAGTAATGACCTTCCAAATTGCGACGTAACCTAACCGTAAGTCATGTAAATATGAGAACTAGTACTTTGACAAGTGGAGATATAAGTAAGTACTAGACAAACTAGAACTCGTTAGAATATTCATTGCTCAAGCCTACCCGTCTCGCTTGAATATTAAACCTACAATCTCTAATTACGACACTGAAGAGGTAACATTTTCAAATGTAAGTGACTTTGTAATATCAGAATTTTAATAGTTACCCGTATCTAGAGCCAGACCACCACAGATGGGGCCTAGTAGGGCTGATGCCTGATCCGGAGCTGCGGACTACCTAGCGGGTTTACCGAGGCTCCGGTGCGAAAAGCAGGAGTAGGAACGGGGTGGTTTTTAGTCAGTAAGAGTCTGACACTCCCTCTCGCCTCGCCCAAGGCGAGAGAAGTAATTGGATGATTTTCCCACATCAAAAAAAAAGACCCGTATCTGGTTCTACAAAACTGTCCAGTCACTGCGGTTGATAAGGATTCCTAGCAGTTAGGAAGCCCTAAAAAGCTCGTACCCGTTCAACTGGACAATTGAGTCAGGCTCCGGGAACGGGCAAGCTTTATGGGGACAGTGTAATTACCACAGCCACGATTTACGAGCACATACCGACATTATGTTCAGGAAATTCAAACAGACTTACGACTCTGTGGTCCGACTTGAGCATTTAGTTCAATACTGTCAGTCCACAAGTTTCACTTCATAAAGCCAATTAATTCGCTTGCTGTACATTATGAGCAGTAATTTTGTAATTTTGTCCCTCCGTGTCGAACAATCAACAAATTAGCAGCCATGTTTAACATTTCCCACTCTACTGCCGTAGGTTAGTTGGTACCACAAACATTATTAAATTTCGTCGACCAATGTTATATCTATTTATTAATTTCACTCTCCGTTATGTCGACAAACTGACCGTAATTTTCTTAATTGGGTAAATACAGAATACAGTGTGTTGGTCGAAAAAAGTACCTAATTTCTGTAATCCTCTTCTGTTTGTCGTAATGAAATGTTCCAGGCCCTAGTAAGGACAAAATATACGAACAGAACATAGGTATAAGTATTTCCTTCACTATTAAAATTGAACCTTAACGCACTACATATAACGATGAATGTATAGGAATAGTTGTGGGGATCGCGGCATCTGCATTTACTCTCCGCTGAGAGGCTCACGATCCCATGAATAAACCATCGGTTGAATGTGGAACTTGTGTCAAGTACAAACGTGTTGACAGACGGCCCATTGACCTCACCTCTCTAATGTAAGCGTCAAAAGAACAAAATTGTACCTGTAGTTGTTATTTTAATATGGTATTTTTTTAATACCTAACAAAATGATGTCAATAAGTCATTGCTTGGGAGGACATCGTTACATAATACACTCTACTTTTCTTTATTTCACTTTTTATACAATGTATTCATGTTTTGAACCGCATAAATCCTCATAATATAGTTAAGAGATAGAGACACAAGACACAAAGTAGAAACCGCAACGCTCTCTGATAAACCAAAACCTCTGAAAACTGATCTGTAAACCAACCAAGAGAAGGATCTTAAATGATTACGTCACACAATGTTTACTTAGAAATAAATATGACCAAGTTTATTTACCGTGAGTTATTGACATAATTTGTAAAATCATTGGATCTTATAACGAGACTTTAGGCCCTTTTTCCTGATTAAACTTTTCAGCAGAAGAATTCGACTTTTTCATTCCTAAACCTTCCATTCCACTTCATTGGCTGAAATAATTTCAGCTCGCTTGAATAGTCACAAAAACTCTTTTCTAATATTTTTAAAGAAGAAAAATAAAGCACCACGTTCCTACGTCCTACAAAGTTTGACGGGCTTCAATCACCTGCCAGTTGAATCGTAACTCTCCCTAGATATTCCAGGAAATTTCGCGAACTAATTCAAGAAATACCAATCAAAATTCTGACATAAAAAAATTAGCCTTGATTCCCACCTCGCGGCCTCGCTACAATCATTTACATAAACATTTCGCTTTAATCATAATCGATGTTTGTCAAAATGTCTGAAATTAAAGTGTTTATAAATGGAAATTTATTGTAGGCAAGCTGTCGCGGCAAATATGAATGAAAATTGATGAATCAACAATTTATAACAAGAGGAACAATTTTAATAAATATTTCTGGTGAGATCTGAAAGTTTGCGCGTTGAAATCACGTTTAAATCAGAATATTCAATTTACTTCAGTACCTACCTTTGTCGGATATCGAGTGTACAATAAAAGCAGTTTCGTCTCAAGTTAAATCTCTCGGCGAAGCGGAAAAGCAATTAATTAAACTGGTTTGTATAAGGAACATCTTCAACCAGAGCTATGTTGCATTTTGTAAAGGAATCGATGTTTAATTGTTGAACACGAAACAATTCCTTCTATTTCGGCGTATTCCGAAGTTTGCGGCTCCAATTGTACAATTTCTTTGTGTGGTTTAATTTTCTGGTTTTGTCTTTAATCCCGTAGAGGTATGTGTGTGTTTACTCTCGCGGAAAGCCAAGAAATGCTTCCATTTGGGTTGAAATTAGAATTTCACTCTCATCACATCTCAGTTACCTGGCTGACCTAGATAGAAATTCCTTGGTATTTATATTTTGCTAATTTTGCAGCACCTTTGTTTCACACCTTCCTTAGGGTCTAAAGAGGGTGTGAGGAACGCGTTACAACGCCTAAACACTTCAAAATTATGAGTTACCCTATTCTGTATTCTACCTGTATAATTTATACAATTTAAAACTTAACAAACAACTTAATCATACTAATTAAATCCTTATAAAAGTGTTATCTCGTTAAGAAATTCTCGTCATAAATTATAATATAAAAAATGGAGTAACATTTTTCTACAAGAGATGCAGTCATAACTGTATATATTTTTTTTAATTCTGTGATAGCTACGTTATTTGCGAAACGTGGGCTAATTAACTAAGGACTGCTCCTTACCGGGCCGGAGTTAGTTGAAAGCTCGTCACTAAAGAAGGGGGAGGTTATTTAGCACCCTAAATTAAGGCATTCACAGCTTGAGCTAACGTTCGAGTATTTATAAGACGAGGCATGTGCCAATAAAATTTGAAAACAATTTTTACAGAGGCGAAAAGTTTAGAAAAACATGCGTGTCTTTTAATATTATTTTTCTATCTACTATTCGATTACTGATTCAGACGTAATTATCATGAGATCTTGTGTTTAAAGTTATAGGATAGATTCCTAAGTAAAGACAATTAATTTACAATTGACTAAAGATATTCTATTTTCGAAAAATAAATCAGTCAAGCAGAGCAGTGTTATGTTACATTTACTATGTGCAACTTAGACTACACTCTCATCTAAACTAAGGTTTATGTTGTTTAAGTAATAGTCAAATACTTAAACGCCACTCAAATTCACACAATTTTAAAATATTGTCAAGAATAGTCCTGTTTGTTATTTTTTTGTAAAATGACAGAGATATAATGCATACGTATTTAAGGGCAACTTAAAATTTAATAGTCGTTATTTCAGTATTCGGCCGAATCTCATTTAACTTATTTCATCTATCTATGACTAGTGATATTCATACTCAAAGCTGAATATATTTTACGTTCGTAGTACTTTAGTCCTATTATACCAAGGCATACATCTCGTAGGTAATGTGTAAGTAGCGTATTTACATGTCGCGCGTCGACTCGCACTAATTTGGTTTAGTTTGTACACTAGTTTGTTCAACAAATATACAGTAATTTATTCAAAAACTTCTCGTAAATAATATTAATTTAGATCCACTGTATGAAACAGTAACAAACAACTCTATGAAATAATATTTATAATCCAAATATGAACAGATAAGTTTAACTAAACATTTGTTGTTAAAACTGTTGGAGTTAGGAAACTAAACAGTATTTACGTGGCGGATGTTAATGTCTAACCAAAATAAAAGAAGTATTATTATAGTTACTTTGAAATGTTTTGTGATAGATATTGAATAAGCAGGTAAAGTTATATAGGTAAAAAGTGAAATATCTTAAAGTTAAATAAGTTAAATGGGACACTCTGTACTTTCTGCCCTGCCTATCCCCATAGCAACAAAACATGAGATTAGGTGGTTCATCACATTTTATCTAATATCATGTAATACGGCGGATTATACAATCAGCCTGCGACTTATACATTCCCCAGGTCTCATCCATTGATATACCATATAAAATTAACTTTATGTACGAGTTTCGGCATGATTAGCAAATTGTAAGCTAAAACCAATTTTTGTAACGTCACATTGGAAAGATATATTCTTATATTATAGGTACAAGGAAACTGTCAACAAAATTATATGAAAACATGCCTTATACGTAGTCAAATGGTCTATATTTTTGTAAAAACTTCAGCTTTATACTGAAACCACATTACAATAAAACATTAAACAATACCAAACATTGAATTAATTAAACAAAGTTCGTGAGTATCAGCTTTAGTCTACGTTATTCTAAGTGTATTGGGACCCAACAAGAAAAGCTTCACGTATTGACAAGATCCTTTCAACCAAATAAAACAATCTAAAACATAACTTAATTTGCACCATATAAAATAAAATCTTCATTTAAACTTAAACTTATTCCACATACTATCAAAAATGTTCTTTCCACTACATGTATTGTCGTCATGCCTTTTTCCCCGAAGCGGTGTACATTACGGCATGTAATAGTGACATTACGTACAATGTACAAAGTACAATGTAGGGATACTTTTGGTACCCATGTAATAGGCGGTGAGCCTATTGCCACATACCGGGCAATAATTCCGGACTCCATGCTACAACTGAGAAATTTTCGTAAAACCAAAAAATGGCTAGCAATGCTATGCCCGACCCGAATCTAACCCGAAACACCTTGCCTAGCAGTCGCACTTGTGACCACTCGACCAACAAGGCAGTCCACTACATGTTCACTTCTAAAAATAATGTAATAACATATTCTCTCATTCTCATGTACTAAAAACGAGCTACAAAACTGAACACCAAAAAGTCACAGGTAGTATAACAAAAAGTCACCGTGTAACTAAAACTCCAACAAATTTTAAAGTTATTCAATGATAGCGGCAGCGAAAATTCTCGCATTTTAGATGGCTTCATTTTTCAACGGTGTTCCAAACTTCCTCGGTCAGCTTGTCGTCTGAGCTATCGAGATCAGGGGAACAGATAGACGTGCTAACATTGTAACTTGTAACCACCGTTCACGAACAAGTTTGCACTACCGCGATAGATACGTAGGTACATACTCTTCAAACATTTATTCGCCGCAGATATTGTAAAAGGATTACGCTTTGAATGAAAAGACTAGCTAGTTATACGCTGTATTGTATAAGATTTTTTTTTTGAATAGATGTTTTTTAAATGAAAAAAATCTTATAAGTATAGAACAATGTTGATAATATATTCTATCCAGATTAATAAATAAAATTGGAGTGTGTGTTTGTAACATTGAAATAACCTCTTTTAACGATGAGCTTTTCATATGAATGTTCGTACGATACATACACCCAAATCACATTTTTTGTCTGTTTTTTCCGGCTAATCTCTGAAATGGCTGGACCGATTTTGACGTTTTTTTTCTTTTTTAGTGGTATGTAGCTGATGTATTACATCAGCTACATAATAGCTAAGCTAGTCATTAGACTAGCTTAGCCTACTTTTATTTTAGAAAAAAAATAGATTTTACTAAACCCAAATTCTGTACGAAGTCATTACCTATTCTACGCAGACTAAGTTACGGGAAACAGCTAAGTAGATAATAAATAAAAAACAAGAACCTCCTGGGGAAGACGCTAAACCAACATCAAAAATCTACTTTTTCTCTAAACAAAAAAGCACAGAATAGCCCTCACAACTAGCGAGACTACGTCAGTAGATAGAAACACGAATTGTCAGTATATCCCAACATTCCCTCGGGAACGAAGTAGCTGGCAAAGAGTTAATCCGTTTACAAGTGTACAAGTAACCTAGTCACGAACAGCAAAGGCAATATTGACCGACTGTTATATGTATAATTCTCCATTATTTAATTAGTAGCCCTTTGTACGAGCATAAATTAACAGACAAGCTAAATAGACGGAATTGGTTACTATTATTGATCATGGCTGCCTTAACGCTCTCTGCCTGCTCTCTAACTGCTTCGTTAGTCGAGTAGATGCAAGTGCGACTACCGGGCAAGGGGTCTCGGGTTCGATTCCCGGGTCGGGCAAAGTAATGCTGGACTTTTTGGTTTGTTTCGAAAATTTCTCAGTAGTATCACGGAGTCTGGATTTATACCCGGTATATGGCAATAAGCTCACCTAGGGGGTGAGCTTATTGCATGAGCTTATTACATGGGACTTATAACACTAATTGTGAAAAGTGGGTGTACTTTGGTACAGTGGCATTACGTGCCATAATGTGCACCTCTGCCTACCCCTGGGGGGATAAAAGGCGTGACGATACATTGACGACGATACTGCCATAACGTTAATTTATTAGACTCGCTTCATATGACATACCTATGTATAAACGGGTCAAGATAGTTACACCCACATGAGTGAATGGTCGCGTCTAATTGCGATATAATTGTGAACAGAATCATGTATCTTGACTACATAATATATGTATAAGCAACCATCATCATCAAGTAATTACCTAGCAACCAATTAATTTCGAATTACAGTCTTGATCTTCAATTTGCTAATCAATGTGTGTTATACCGATTCCTAGGAAGTCTAATTCTATTCGATATTGAACAAATATTGTATATATGAAATATGTAGGTAGCAATTTAATTGATATTAGGTTTTCGTAACCTTCAACTAACATCATAATTAGACGAATTTTCGTAATTATATCCTTGCTATCTTACTTTGATTGCATATAATACCTTAATTAATACCAACACTACGTCCTTCATCGTGAATAATCTGTTAAAGAAGTAATTCATTTCATACTTTTAATTAAAAACTCAATACTTGAATATTTGAAAAGTTTACTTAAACATTTTATTTTACAAAACAACGTATACGCGTTCTAACTCTCAATTTGAATATACCGTTAGAACTCTTAGTCAAAGTCAAAGTCAAAATCATTTATTTCAAATAGACCAGGAAGGCACTTTTGAACGTCAAAGCAAATATAATAATATTAATAACGTCTGTCTGTCGGTCAGTCCTCTAGTGAAGCTATTTGCTCGTTCCAAAGTGTAGATTCCTATGGAGAAGAACGAGCAAGAAACTCCATAGGTTACTCTTTTTCAATCAGATTTACAATACAATTCTTGGTTACATTGTTTCGATTACTTCAACTATGTGAGAACAATGTAAAACTAATATACAGTCGAAGCGACAGAAAAAGAAAATAACCTAGAGGACAATAAAAATTAATGCAGTCCGGAGCTGACCAGTCCCAGTTGACAGCGCCCGTTCACGAACATGACACGTACACCAGCACCGCCCAACTCAACCATGTTGCAGGGAATCGAGCGATCCAATGCCCGTGCCACCGCCAATGAGACCTTTGAGTGAGCATGACAACTCCAAGCTGACATAAATGCATTCTACTAGTCTAATTTGATTTTAGTTGATTACAGGGCTCTCACATTTACAATGATTGTATAAAGTAGAGAACACATCGAAATAACATGGTTATATTACAGAAATTTTTCGTTATCCTGTGGAGCCGGACCAGCTTGCCTCCAAGCATTTTTATCTTCTATGTAATCATTTACTTTGTAGTATGCTTGTCTACATAACGTTTTTTTAATACAAAGTTTAAATTTTGATTCATTCAGATTCTGTATTTCCATTGGAACTTTATTATAACATTTAACACAGAATCCCATAAATGACTTACTTATTTTTGACAATCTAAAAAATGGTTGACTTAATCTATCCTTATGCCTAGTTTGATAGTTGTGTCTGTCAGATACTTTCGCAAACAAATGTAGGTTTTTTCTAACATACATAAGATTTTCATAAATAAATTGACATGGAACGGTCATAATATTGATCTCCTTAAACTTTTCTCTGAGAGATTCGCGACGACCTAGGTTGTAAATAGCTCTGACGGCTCGCTTTTGTAGGATAAAGATAGACTCAACATCAGCAGCCTGTCCCCACAGCAAAATACCATACGACATGATGCTATGGAAGTAACTGAAATATACTAGTCTTGCCGTGTCTATGTCAGTTAGCTGTCTGATCTTCCAGACAGCATAAGCTGCAGAGCTCAATCGTCCCGCTAGCGATGTAATGTGAGGACCCCATTGCAATTTGTCATCTACAGTGATTCCTAGGAAAGTAGTCTCTTTTACAAATTCTAATTTCTGACTATTTAATAATACATCGCATTGGTTAGTCTTAACATTTGGCAAAACAAATCTAATACATTTTGTCTTTTTATCATTTAATACTAGGTTATTTGATGTAAACCAATTTTGAACCTTCTTTAGAGCATTATTTACGTCGTCATAATTATTTTTTCGTCTATTTATTTTAAAAACTAATGATGTGTCATCAGCAAATAATACCATCTGAGGTTCATTCTGAAATAAATGGGGCAAGTCGTTTATATATGCCAAAAATAGGAATGGGCCTAGTATTGAACCCTGCGGTACGCCCATAGACATGCTAGCACCCGGTGAGTTTATTTTATTTACTTGTACTTTAAGTTGCCTATCCCGAAGGTACGACTTCAATAGATTTAGTGATATACCCCGAATACCATAATGTTCCAGCTTCAGCAACAGAGTCTCGTGTTCAACGCAGTCAAATGCCTTCGAAAGATCACAAAATATTCCGATAGCATCCTGTGCGTCTTCCCACGAGGCGAACACCCGCTTAATTAGAGCTACTCCAGCATCAGTTGTACAGCGTCCCTTGGTGAACCCGTATTGTTGATTGTGAAAGATAGAGTTTGTGTTGAAGTGATGCAGCATTTGAGTAAGCATCAGTTTTTCAAACACTTTACTGAGCACTGGTAAGATAGAAACCGGCCTATAGTTATTGGGCTCCGCACTATCACCGGATTTAAACAATGGAACAACTTTACTATGTTTCATTAAGTCTGGGAAGATTCCTTGATCTACACTTTTATTAAAAATTAAAGCTAAGTAAGGTGCTATAGTCTCTATAAAAGACTTACACACCTTAACCGACATTTCCCAGAGATCTTCAGTTGACTTAACTTTAATATCTTTGAACGCTTTTATCACTGTTTGGGGGTTTGTGTGTTGAAATCGAAAATCTATTGAGCATTTCTCGACATTATTTTTAAGAATATCTATAGATAGTGTTGGAGATGATTTCAAGGCTTCCGTAGTTTTAAGTGGAATATTTTTAAAAAAAGTTTCGAGTTCCTGGGCAACTTTTATATCTGTACAAATGCGTCCATTTTCGGTATTTAAATTAAATTCAGAATTACGTTGTTTATTTCTACCTGTCTCGCTATTAATTATGTTCCAGGTAGTTTTTATTTTGTTATCCGCGGTTCTAATTTTACTGCTAATGTACAGAGATTTAGCATGCTTACAAACCGTTTTAAATATTTTAGAATACCTTGATACATGACTGCGAAAATCCTCACTATTATTAAATTGTCTCATACCATATAACTCAAATAACTTTTCCCTACTTATACGAATACCTGGTGTAGCCCAGTCACAAAATACAAATTTACTTTTAATGTTTTTACGTTGTAAAGGGAAGATTTTATCAAATTGTGTTTTAACAATGGACAATAAGTTGGCATAAATCTCACACGGGTATTTACTATCATGTATTTGGTCGCATAATTCATTTTGTAAGTTCTGGTTTAACGACTCAATTTTTTTATCTGTAATTTGCCTAAATATAATTTCTCTTTTTGGTACAGTTATAATAGTATTAAAATTTACTGTTAGCCCACTGTGATCTGAAGGTAATTTATTGACAATGTCTTTATTAAAATAATCACAGTTACAAAAGCGGGAAAATGTAATTATCTGTCACATTTGACAGCTGACAGCGTCAACATGACGGCTAGTATGTCGATAACACAGATTAAACTAGTGATGTTCATTTAGTTAATTTTTGTCGTCTAACAATACGTCTATTGCGTTGGCCGAGAAGTCCCGGCTCGAGTCCCGGGTCGGGCAAAGTACTGCAGGGCGTTTTTCGGGTTTCCGATTTTTTTTTAGTAGTATATGGCAATAAGCTCACCCTCTATTATATGAGACTTACAACACAAATGGTGAAAAGTGGATGTACATTGTACAGTGGCATTACGTGCCATAATAATGTGCACCTCTGCCTAACCCTCGCTCGCGGATAAAAGCCGTGTCATTAAATGTTGAACAAAACATAGTACTCTGTTAATAAGGTAATCTTTAAAAAAAAAGATGTCTTCGTCGTTGTTTAAATTATCTTCTTAGTTTTACCAGTACGTTTAATTCAAGTTTAGAAATAAGAGATATACTTCTGCATTTATAACATTAATAGAGATATGAAATACATAGATAGAATATATAAGTTCGTATTTAGGAATATTAGTTAGTATTAGAATTAGTAATACTCATCAACAAACTGAAATGTTACACTGATTGAGAAACCGATATCTTACCGTGAACTAGATTATTTGCTTTTAATATTGCTTCGAATCTACTTGTTAATACTTGAGATCTGATGTCTGTGTAAATATAGAAGTTTGCCTCAAGAAAATACTTACTTTCCATTGATAATTTTCTGACAATAATTTCTCAAATATTTACTTTATTTTAACGGGTGATTATAGTTTTTGTCGGCGAAAAATGTTGTGTTAGTTCTTACCAAACATTGTTTTTTTTCAATAAAGTGACCACAACAACAGAACCTTCGATTTTGAGACATGATACATTTGAAATCATAGGAATAACAAAATCTAATATGGGCATAATATATACTCTTCGTACTGAACCTGACAAACTTAATAATGCTCAATAATACTATGCGTCACCTGCTTAAGATACTTTGCATCAATGTCTACCTCAATGTAGTAGGCAAACACCCAGACCCGTGCGTGCGGTTCGTCAGGTTCCGTGCGCGCCTCATAGGGCCATCAAACCAGAGCTGCAGACTACCCGGGTTTACCGGGGCTCGAAAAGCAGGAGTAGGAACAGTTTTTAGTCAGTAAGAGTCTGACACTCCCTCTCGCCTCGCCCATGGTGGGAGAAGTAATTGTATGATTTTCCCCTCTCAAAAAAGTAGGCAAACATTTGAATAAAACCAAGCCCAACAGATTTTTAATTAATACCAAAATGTAAACGCAGATATCCATTTGCAATAACTTTGTATGAGTACACAAAAATAACAAACAGAATGAAGAATATTAATTGATATTAATCTGTTGTTTGTAGCACAACTGTAGAGGAAAACAACAGTTTAAATCACCCATAGTGCCTATAACTATTAATTATTCTTTGCGATCCCATTCGTTTGTATTTGAGAAATAGTTTTGGAAGTCCATTCGCAGACAATGCGTTCGAGATAAAAGTACCGAGTTATATTAAGATAGAATGACAATATCTAATGAGCACATAACATACGTAACCCGTTAGAAATCAAGTTTTGGAATCTCAGAAACTGACCAAAAGATTGTACTAAACAAGTCTTGCATTAGATAGAACAATATCGCTTCAGTTTATACCCCATATCAAATCTAACTCCAACACATATCCACAGTCAGCCATGCAATAAACCAACAACTACAGCATTCCAAATCTGATACCCACTCCAGATTTAAAGAGCATTAACACTACAATGTTCTACAAACATTAACCTTTCCTCGCTAAAATCTGAACAAAGAAATTATATCCATAAAGGAAACGGCTAAGACGAAGTGGGGCGAGCTCGGAGCAACGGAGTTATATTGCTTGCCGGCTCACTGCAATGATATGCCGGCCGCAAGCTACGCGGAATGCACAAACTATGCCCGGATGCTCTGCGGAATTTCTTCGCCTCGGGGAAGATATTTTAAGTATAAAAATGTCTTTGCGACTTCCTACCGAGCGGATAATGTATGAAAAATAGGATAATAAAACTCGGAACTTATATATCTCGGTTGATTTTTATGCTGGATTGCAACGGTGATTACTTTGAATACTGCTATGATGTTCTCTTACGAAGTAAACGGACGTTTAATGACCTAATTCGTTGAATGGCTAGTTTTAGAATGTAAATGACACAAATCTCATGCATGAGACCGAGTTCAAATCTTATCTTCTTCTCTGGAAAAAATATTTTTATACAAAACCTAAAAACTCTCACCCGCAAAGATCCAATGAACCAAAATATGTGAAAAGAACTCTCTTATTAATTTTTAGATTAAAAAATATTAGGAAAGCAGCCAAAACAGAAGTTTCGTGTACTTACAAATAAATAAACGTGGTATATTTATAGCGTAAACAGTAACAATTTCCAGAGTATACATTCCGCTAGTTTTGCACTACAGCAGCTGTAAATTGCTTCAGGCCACAACTGAAATTGTAACCGAGATTGTGTTGCAACGAACTTCTTAATTCACGCAGTTTTGTGGGAGTTGTCGAAAATACAGCTATGCACGGTAATGTAAGTATCTTGAAATCCACCTCCAGGTCAGATTAACTGTAAGGACTATATTATGACTTTTAATTGTGATTTTAAATTGTCATAAAATTGCTTGTCAGGTAAACTGCCTCCTCATTAGAGTTTGAAACGAGCAAAGAACTTAACTAAACAACAGACAAAGATTTTATAAGTCTTTGCAATCCTAATCGTATTAAATGGCATACTTTCGACCTTTCATTAACAAACACAAATTACATATACACATATCGCTTGGATGTCAAGTCGCTTCCAACAGGTCTATCTGGGAGACATTTGGGGACGCCTATGTGCAGCAGTGGACGTCCTATGGCTGATATGATAATGAAAATTATAACTTTTATAGATCACACCAATAATTTTTCCACATACAACCAAATCTGCGATAACTAACAGCGCAGCAGCCCAGTTTGCATTCATTGCACTACATATTGTGACTTTTACAGTTTTGAGATCGACAATTTACGAGTAAAATGTGTTTTGGTAAAGGATAAGTTATGCGGTTATCCGGAGCGATGGTGTTTACACTTTCAGGTGTGTCAACCCTGTGAGAGTGGGTGATCGTGTTCGTAAATGGTTTGCTATTACTACTCGGTTCGGGTCGGTTCGATCGAAGAAAAATAACAATGGTTTTAAAATGGAAGAGGTGCATAACACTTGTTTGATGGTATTTAAATATTTTTGTGGTTTTGGAAGTACTTGCACTTTAGATGTGTCTCAATGCTTCGAAACTTTGAATAGTGTGATAAAAATCTATATATAACATACAAATTGACAATAGTAGAAAGAAACTCTATGCACCATTTCTGTTACCTCCCACTGCACATAGTATAAAACAAATTAATAATAAATATAACAAACACAGGTAACTCAATAATCTCATATTTATAGGAATACCCTATAAGTGGCCACTGCTGACTAAAGGCCTCTTCTCGCACGAAGAAGGTTTGAGCATTAAAGCTTTACTCTAACCCTAATTAAAATCAATTTTAGCAAACCACTGAAGTAAGAGTATTTTGAATAATTAAGACTTTAAAATTTAAACTCTTGTAGCGCTCACTCGCTTCATTAATTAACTAAAAGCGTCCATTTCGTATCTCAAACTCTGGAGAAATTAACAAATATCTAGACGCGAAACTAAAAAGAAACTACATTAAGAAATGAAAGATTTTCCAGTATTAATAACATTATGAAATGAATCCTTATAAAAAACCTGTTTGTTCTTAATACACAATTATTTGGCTAGAAAAACAACCACTTTCCATCCTAACTTAAATCGTAAGCAACATATTGCCACCTGCAGACATCACGTATTGTCTTATCACTAAGAAATTTCAATAACTTTTTACTCCTAAGAAATATTTTTATAAGAACTATCGTGAGACATACTAAATAAACTAAAAATCACGGTTTACTCACGTACATTAATGGAGAGAAACTCTACTAGACGCGTGACGTCTAGCAGCCTAATGTCGTACCGTCCTAAGAGTCCTTCTGTGGTTCGAAACTAGTAGAGCTTTTCTCCATTAATGTACGTGAAACATGCTTTTTAGTTAACTGCCAAGTAATAATTTAACCTAAATACCTAATTATATTTACATAAGAGAATACAACAATGTACAACATAAAACAAACGAAAAACCAATTAACGAGCACAACAGCTCACCATACACAAAAAAAATAAAAAAGTAAAAAGCGTAAACCATCTTTCAAAACAACACAAAAACAAACAAAAAAAATAAAGTACAATTCACACAGGCCACTATTTCGGTGTCTCGAACCACTAAGAGCATAAAACAGAACAATTTTATCTCATAACAAGTTTCAATGGCCGCGCTCCTGGGACTCCGTACCGTCCACAACTTACAAACGACACTCAACTTTGTCTACCGAGGGACGCCCGTCCCACTTTTAATACTACATTTGCAAAATCCACTACACATCATGCACTATACATCTGTTAAAAGATTTGCTACGAGGTAATGGTTCAGAAACTTTTTAAAGCAAATTAATTCCGCTTCGTCTGTGAAGGAAATGAAATATCTTGAAGATATTGCAAGTTGTATGGTATGTTGCATTTCTATATAAATGTTAACAACATTCTATCGTCGTCTAAAACGTATCAACCGTCTTTGGTCACTTTCGAGCATTACTCGAAATGATCAAGCATGCTTAAATCGATTGGGTGACGTCGAGCGTATTCGATCTCTTTTTGGCTTTAGTCGATCTCTTTTTGGCATTAGTCGAGCGTTAGTCAAAAACGATCCTTTAAAACAATCGAGCATCCTCGGCGACTTTCGAGCGTTACTCGATTACTTTTAAGCGTTGCGTTGAAAAGCAAGTTTTTTTTTATGGGACTTGCCGGTAATCGAGTAGACGTATTACCTGATGGTAAGCAATCGCCGCCGCCCATGGACACTTGAAACACCAGAGGCTTTACAAGTGCGTTACCGGCTTTTTGGGAGTTAGGAATTTAAGGGTTGTTGTTCGGGAATGGGGATGGGGAAGATTGGGAAGGGGGAATTGGGCCTCCGGTAACCTCACTCACACAACGAAACACAACGCAAGCGTTGTTTCACGTCGGTTTTCTGTGAGGCCGTGGTATTACTCCGGTCGAGCCGGCCCATTCGTGCCGAAGCATGGCTCTCCCACACTTAGCATGCAAGTTTATAGTAATAGTAGACGCTAATAAGCAAAATTACTTAAATCTCACAACATACACTACCTCCATAATTTAATTAGTAGCTACAATACAATAACCTCACTTCAATACAACACAATACAATAATCATCCCGTAATGTAGTGTAGGTATTGTAAGATCATTAACATACATTAGTGGGGAAGCCGTTGTTCTTGTAAACAAAAGAATTAATTATATCATTAGTGCTAATATAGCGGAGATATATAGCAGTAATGTTTGCACTTCCTTACCACAGTATAGCTCTGCAGTTCATTAACTGGATTAATGTAGTGTGCATCCTTCTAGTGTGAAAACTCTGGTATTAAATTAGACCACTGCATGTTACTTGGTTAAACATAATATACCTATATATAAAATGTAACAGTATGTTGTTTAGATCTTAGGACTGATTTTTCAATCAACAGATAACTCTTAAGTGTAGAATTAAATTAACATTTATTTTGGAAGAATTGTCAAAAGTTCAAAATTTTTCTTCCGATTAAATGTACCTATCTGACATTGGAAAAATTATTGGCTTTAAAATGTATAAGAAAATAGTATTTTTATTCAAGTTTTAGATAATGATAAATTTTATAATTAAAGTAATATAGTAGTAAGTGTCAATACATGAAATTTTAACCAATTAACCAATGTACGTTATCTACATTACACTCTGAAAATACATCTCTATAAAATTATAACACCTCTACGAAACTTTAATATAGTAAGTACTTCAAGTTCTAACTTAATATTACCCACAAAATTATTTTGTATTTCATATGGCATGCATTCAGCCTCAAAGCAGCACACGGCTCGTATTTACCAGCTGCTAACTAAAGTAATACACCAAGGCGGCTTTTAATAAGCTCCGTACGCTTAATTAAACCGAAATAACTTGGTAACCTCATACATTTTGATTTAATTCAACAATATCACAAGTATTAATATCATATTATTCATTAACTTAATTAGTATTGATCACTGACCCATGCGATGACGTGAAACGAACAGTTTTCGACACAACTGAGTAAATCCCATTGTTCATGAATATTAATCACGTAAAATATTAAACATCCGAATAGTATTTCACGCACTGATCGTCCTAATAAAATGATCGAACACCAACACAAACGAATTCGTAATGAAAATGGATGCGCAAATTAGTTTGAAACTTTTGAAAAGCCCCGCCCCGTGTACCCAACTAGGCATTCAACAAATTTTAGTTGGACATCTCTCGGAGGCGGAAAATGAGTAAAATTCAACACCACTTAAAATTTTGGGCACCACCAAATTGCTTCTCTAAGTACCATCCCTATTAACTTTGTACTCACACTTTTTGTTTTAATGTTTACTACTGTTTACAAATTATAGTAACGACTGCCTGTAAACATTTGGCGGGGAACATTTCACAGGTATAACCGTACAACAAGCAACATTTGTAGGCTTAAAGCAGCTTTTGTTTATTGCTGTTTGCAATGATTACATTAAAATCAAAAGTTCTGTTTGTATTTCTTGTTATTTATTTTTCTTGTAATTGTTATTTGGACAAACGTTTTATTGTTGCGGTCAGAAACAACTGTTTAAACTTTAGCTTTATTCCAATGTTTTGTTAAATTGTTATTATTATAATCGTATTCATTACTTTTAACATAAACAAGAATACACCTGTGTCGACTTTGTAATATCAAATCTACTAATGTTATATCAGCAAACATCAGCAATGTTTAGTAAAAACACATTGCATAGATTTTGATAAAATTACAACGTAACACGTGTAGCAATACCCTACAAAGATATGGTACGCATCGATAATACGCATTTTTTTTTTTCAAATACACTTGGGAACGAATTAACGGAGCCATAGCCTTTTTTACTTTAAAGACACTTTAAACTTTAAATATATATTATTTTAGTAGAAATATACTCTCAATTCTAAATTAATTAAATTACCTTTCATACGACATTCGTTACCAATTACTAAAATATTTAATATTAGACCTAATAAGATTTAATTTATACCAGAAAATATTTATCAAGAAATTGTAAATAAAAAACGCTAGTGGCAATTTGTGTCCAGTATATGGCAATAGGCTCACCCCTTATTACATGGGACTTATAACACAAATGGTGAAACGTGGGTACCTATATTGTATAGCGGCACTACGTGTCGGAATGAGCACCTCTGCCTACCCCTCCGGGGATAAAAGGCGTGACGTTGCTGCTGTGAAACGCTCATTCAGTTCATGCCAAATCTAAACCTTAATCGAACTAAAACACCCAAAAAACCTAATAAGTAAGAAGGTCCAATCTTTTGACTTCTCAAATGACAATAGATATTTTCGCAACCTAACGGCGACTCTATGGAAGTCTCGGTCATTTAATAAATTGCTTCCATTATCAAACGGAGCCGGGACGAAAGCGCAGCAATTTGTTTGCAAACTTTTTGACTCCCGAATAATGAACGTCCGTTCAAATTGTAGGGATCGATGGTGGTCTATAAATTAACTCTTTATTGCTTCAAGACAGTTTGACTTTGAACTAAAATAGGAAACAGTGGTTAAATGGTGACCTTAAGATATATTTTCAGAAATAGTCAAATTGAACAGTTCCTAATTAAATTGAATTAACTTCTGGTTTTGATTTGCAACAGTAATCACAATTTTCATAATCTACTGATACTTACCAATTTTTTTTTGCATTGAACAAAAAAATAATTACTTAATGTTATCAACTTTAAAAAGGATCTCATATCAAGTCAATAGGAAAATTAAAAACAAAAAAAAATCATCCTTATCACTACTGAATACAATTTAATTTAGACCCAAAATGTACTATCTTTTTACCACCCAAAATAATTTCAGTTTATCATCCAGTATTTCACTGTACAAAATGAATACAATACTACTTTCATTTAGTTATACACACTACAGTACTCTACAACGTTAATCTCTAGTATAAGTAACAAGCTTTATGAGACGAAAAGACATGTTTCATAATATTCCGTTTCTACCCCGAACTTTCTCTTCAGTTGAAACGCAAGGTTTAAATTTAATTTAGACGAGAAAGTTTCTTTGGCTGTCTAGTCTAACGATAGCAAGAAAGACTGCTACATACAACGATCTTAGGATGAAGAAAAGTCCGAAGCACAGGTCGGTAGAAATATTTTGGCTGTTCTCGATTACAAAATACTTAAGAAAAGAAACACAATTATCTACATAGTCTTGATGTTTGCAAGTAAACCTGTACTGTACCTTTAATATGAGTTTGCTTTACGTTTAAAGTAATCGAAACTAGAGCGCGTTCTACGCTCTGATTGGCTGGCTCGAATAAACCAACCAATCAGAGCGCCCAACGCATAGTAATATTATTTGCTCAACCTAGGCTCTTTCGGTGTTCTAAATACTTTGTAGTACATTTATTTATTAATTCATCTAAATCTTAACACAAACAGACATGAAGACACCACAGCATAACCACTTCCTACTCCCTCAAACTCATCAACAATTTTTATTTAAACGTTTAAGAAAAGAAACCTAGATTTTATTGAGAACAAAACGTAACACCCAGTAGTACCTATCCATTTTGCTTGTAACTTGTAACAATACAAAAAAACGTTTGTTAGGAGTACATTTAAAACCACATGTCACCTTTGATACGTGTACAACCGATCGGTCCGAGGCCTGGGCCGCAGTTTGTAGCACAATAGAGTATGACCGGTCGTTCCACAATCTCGTTTAGAATATTTTGCAGGCCTTCGTGTTATGCATGACATAACATAGCTGGGCCTGACGTAGGTGACTTGCGGAGTAACAGCTTTTGTTACGAAAACCCAGTCTACTACGGTATGCTTACAACGTAAACCGATTTTACTAAAATCGGTTTGTTGGTGATACTGATTTTTATCAAGGAAAATATTTTTTGGCAGTAATATGAAGACGGTTATAATTTATCTTAGTTTGTTTCATATTTCCTGCATCGACTGAGCGCACTACTTGTACCCACAAGAATATTTTTTATTTTAATGTCCGTCTGGAAGATTATTTAGAAACATTATCCAAGTGTTTTTTTTTTACTTGTATTACTTATTATTTTGTACTTGTATTGTATTTTTAAACGACATACTAAGAAAAATTAGGTAATATTTTTAACTGACGGAATAAATAGATTTTTATTGTTCATACTCTGCCCAATTATCTGTTTAAGATACAATTTCAATATGGTACATTTATTAATTACAAAGTTCATAGTTTGTTAATATGGCACATTTTTAACCCTTTAACTCACCTTAAATTAACTTAAGCACAGACACCGTTTAAGTACCCATTTTTTGGTAATGAGCACACAAAACAAATAGTCCTTTAAATGTATACGCAAAAGATTTAATGTTCTGACCCCTAGTCTCACCTGAATAAGTTCAACGACTTTCAGACTTGTCATGACATTAAATCCATCAAGTTTTAAGAACTCAATTTTAAAATACGTGGCCCCTATTAAAACCTGTTTAGAACATAATTCTTTGATGTTAACGTGTTCAACGTACAAATAAAATACAATAATTATTATAATTCTTTCTAAAATGATTATTATAAAAGATAATATATCTCCGCAGATGAATGTGAAGAATATTCTCACAAAGATATGTACCTAAGTTGTTACCTAATTCGAAAGACGTTGTATTCAAAATCTTTTGAGAAACACGTACTTCGTTATTACATTGAGAATTCAATATGAAAATGAAATTTTCACATTATTGGAGCTGAGAATAAATATGTACAGATCTTATTTTAAAAGTATATTTCATTGAATAATACCGTAGTGAATTGCGAAGAATTTTAATAAAATAAAATTATTACGTCATCCTTTTTAAAATACAACTTTATATATAAAATGCACGTGCTCCTGTGCATATACATTTGTCTCCCATTGGTAGGCAGATATAATGGAACAGCTTCAAAGAGCATACCTCGGCCCCTCTTTATACATTAATCCGTGTTTTCCAATGCATGCGTTTTCAATAACTTCTTACAGACAGTATCATTAATATATTCATTAATTTTTAATTCTCTTTGGATTAAAAAAATTGAATCACACACTTTGATGTGTTTTTTTTTTCGGATATGTAATTCAGAATTCCTAAATATGTATTACACTTTTTGAATATACATACTATGAGCTGCCAATGTATAAACACACGCAGCTAATTTTAAAACAAAAATGGCGTTTGAAGAAAATCTGGTTCAAGTGCTTAAGCAATTACTACAGGGGGAATTTTTAATCTTCTCATTATGAGTAAGGGCCACTGAGATTATGAGAGAGAATTATGAGATTAGATGGTAGAATACGGTAAATTATAACCACCGGTAACAAAGTAAGCGCACACAATTATTTTTGTTTATTTATGACGAGGATTTGTGGTTCGCTTATTTTATTTTATCCCGTTTATATATTAAGTTTTTGTAGGAGTCTTATCATGACCTCACCGAAAACCGACGTGAAACAACGCTTGCGTTGTGTTTCGTTGTGTGAGTTAGGTTACTGGAGACCCAATTCCCCCCTTCCCAATCTTTCCTATCCCCGATTCCCCAACAACCCTTAAATGTCTAATGGCAGCAACGCACTTGTTACGCCTCTGGTGTTTCAAGTGTCCATGGGCGGCAGCGATCGCTTACATTCAGGTGATACGTCTGCTAGTTTACCGACAGATTCCAATAAAAAAAATGTTTTTTTAAGTCTTGTCATGAAGACAAACATGGCGTGAATAGTTTGATTTGCGAGGAAATCGTAAAATTTTATTGAAAAGAAGTATGGCTGACGAACAATCTGCGGATGTATGCTGAACGCTTGCATGTAGATATAAAAATAAAAAATAAACGTCCGACTGGTTTGAAGTGCTAACTTTTTTGTGGATGTACGTAAAAGCTGTGGGTGTTGGGATCCAGCTAGGAATTCCATATTTATTTTCTTTTTTTTTGTTTGTGTACATCTAGCCCATGCCCATGTAGTCTGCCTGGTTCAACAGACTTCTTTCTATACGTTTTTCATAGGAACTTACAACAGAATTTAACATTTTTTATAAAAAAGTAATAAGAAAAAAGTGAGAAAATGTTACTGAAATCACATCTGAAACTTAAGGCGCAATAACGTACTTTTATCTATTCTACGTTAAAACATTTATACACATATAAGAATGCATTAACAAACCCATAAATCACATTTGAACCTTTAGGCCACCAGAAACAAACAAATATGTGAGGAAGGAAATCGTAAATAAACCACGTACTATCTATCTTCAAGACCTGCGTAAGTGTTAGCGCGTGTCTATAGAGGTGGCTTTGTTATTCAGGGTTGGTGATAACACTTACTTGGGCGCATCAGACTCGGAGCCCTTTCCACGTATTCGGATCACGACGCTCACATAAACTTTCATGGGTAACTTATAGCGTATTTGTGTCGAAAACCAATTACCTACGCAGGATTTCGTATCCCTTACTTCTGTGAAAAAAGTGGCGACACTGTGAATTTTAAGTTGGCAAATTAATATCGTTTTGTTTGTGATTTTTTTGTAAAAACGTGCTTTCATTGTAATTGGCCAAAATATTCACTACTGACTTATAGGAGGAGGATCCTCTTTAAAAGAAGAGGATTCTCACGTTTAGTAAAAGACTTGTAGTAAGTCACTAATAGAAAATTACTGACCATACCTTATGTCCGAATACTCAAACGCTACTCAATTTTAAGACGCTCTCAAATGTAGTTCAATGTGATAGTAACAACTATCAATTCTTTATAAAATGACAAAGATAGCACGATATTTTAGTATAACTTAAAATTGAGTAGCATTTGAGTATTCGGGCATTAGTCTGTATTTCAATATGGAAATTCTTCATTTATTACTATTTATTATAATCAAACAAACAACGGTACATATTTCCCGATACCCTAAAAGTTCAAAGACCTTTTCCATGACAGGGTAAGCGTGATACATATCAACTAAAGAGGTATCCTTAGGAATGTCTAATAAGATGTATATTTGCCGACAGAGTCCGGTTATCCGGTCCTACCTAACGACGCAGTAAAGTTGACCAGAACCGTGTAAGGTGAGGGACGACCCTCGTGACATATAAATTTTGGACCACTAAGTAGATGCTTAAAATTCATGAGCTTAGTTCTCCGTCTTATTGAAAATATTTATGTTTTTGCAATAATAGGCTCGATTACTAGGATTTCTATCACACAGGCTAACAATGTTGAGACATTTTTCTTTTGATGCAGATTAATTTCTTTAACTCAAAATTCCTTAATTCCTTTGTTGCTTACTTGTAAGTATTTATAAATTGATAAAAATGTAGTCATACCTTAATAGGTATACAAATACAAATACAAAATAAAAATAAACGAAGTCAAGAAAATTTTCTTTGAAATAAAACTGTAACGATATCATGTCTATACGTAATTACTCTTGATAACTAAAAATAAAAATTCAAAATAACCAAGGAACTGATACTCCCAAAATTAACACCAACAAAGCATTTCAAACTTTATTCCCTTTACTCTACATTACATAACAGTTTGATCTCCCAAACTGTAACAGAAGTACACAAACTTATTATTCCCAGGGGTTTTAATATATAAAAATATCGCTTGCGTTCGAGTTTACACTGTAAAGTTGTAAATCCCCTGTTTACGACCACCATAACCTCTCTGCTTCAAGTTTACTGTTGACGCGGAAAATAAGTCTATGATACACTCTCTATTGCTTTTACTCTCGAAATAACGACGATATTGTGAAATGAAACATAATATAAAGTATTTGATTCTAGGAAATTAATAAAAATATGAAAAAAGAGATACCATTTTCTGGTAAAGGACCACTTTTATAATTCTTGTTTGGTTAGGGACCACCATTACTTTTACTTTTTTCATGTGGTCCCAAACTCAGATTTTCTCATTCACTGAAAAAAATGTGACTACAGGATTATTGAAATCAGTAGCTCCTCTTGTTGAACTCCTTTGATATAAGTTTTGAGATTTGACCGTAGTATTTATTGGACAGACGTATGGTGATGTGTATTTGATTTCATGTACAGATTATGGTTATATTACTCCAAAGAAGTATGGTTGTGAACCACTGCATTTGAGCTTTATTGTACAGTAATTGAAGTCTAATACAATAGAAAATAATAGTAATTGGTTATTGGACCCCCCAAAAAATCGCGTACAAGTCACCTTGCTTTACACTTGTCACTCGACCTAACGTCTGAATAAAAACTGTAGACATTAATTTTATAGGCACTTCAAACATAAAGTGAAAACTTTATAAAGGTTACCACAAAGTCTAAAATGTAAAGAGACAAGCTTTTAATATACTGAGGTAGTTAGCTACATAATATGGCTAAGTGCGTGCCCGCTATTAAATTACCTTTTACCTGACTAATTAAAAACCCATTTAGGATCTTATTTAGACGGTAAATACCGTATTCTGGTTCGTTTTTAGATTAAAGGCTTTTATGAAACTAAAAGAACCTATATGTTTAAAACACATTGGAAATTGATCGCTAGTAACATTTCTTTAGAATTTATTTTTATCTGCTCGGCATTTGAAAACGCTGTTTCAATTGTTGATATTATCGTAAAAAAAGTTGAAGAAAACTCTCATAAAACATTATGTTTTCACATAAAAAATTTGTTGAATTTAATTATCATGGCCGTCGCCCTGAAATATAAGTTAATATAGTTAAATAAAACTTTGTCTCACAATTGTCCTTTGTAGTAAATGCGGACAAATGCAGAATAGAACAAAGAAAGCTTTACATTATCTTACAATACAATTTATCTTGAATTCTTTTATAACGATGTGAGAATGCACATGTAATTTCCTAACAAAGGCATTGCATGTATACGAGGCTGTTTATCTAGCTATACATAACCAGTATGAAATGACCGTTGAATATACGTAAAGATCATACAAAGTGAGGCTATGATAAACTGGTTATATATAGCTTGAGCTATATTAGAACGTTTTATCGAAATAAGTCTTATTTGCAACATTTATGTGGGTATTTTGTCTTAGTACATGATAAAGGAATTTCTTAGAAAATTCTACGTTTACAATAAAGGCTTCCGTACTGACTTTTCTTCTAAGAAACGTTTTCTCGGAGGACTTGCTAATGCTTCTTGTTAACTTGTTGAGAAGACTTAATACCGACCACACAAATGTCTTCGTAAACAACAACATTTGTTATTCTCCGAAAACATTACTGATAAATTAAGGTTTTATTTACATTAAAGCGATATATTGAATGTTAATGTAGTTAAACCTATTATTTTTAAACGTAACATGAAATTCTGCCGTACATCTCTTTTTGCTCGATTTGGAAATGTATTTAGCCACCAATAAAACAGTAGTATACATGAAATGCTACTAGAAGTTTTGGAAAAAATATAACAATGCTTTACCAGGGATTCCCAAGACCTATTGGTAGGTCGGTTTGTAGTATGACTCACTAACCTACCATTCTGCATTTTACTTTTCATATTAGTAACGGTTTAATTTCCTAAAAGTGGGTCCTGAATATAGTAACTTGATTTAGATAGGTTGTACTCCAGACAACTTTGGAAACCACTGCTTTAGACTTTCAAAGCTTATGATCTCTCGCTCATAATCGCACTTCTAATGCTTATCAGTCAAACAGATATGACTAACATAACATTTTGCTAATATTATTTCCTCAACTAAAGGGTTCAAAGTCGTAAATCAATCGTGTCTGTCACATGTTGCTACAGTCTTAGCATTTTGTTGAACACAAGAAAAGTATGGGTCAGCTGAGCGGGCATCGAATCGTTCGTATCGAATGGCATCCTTGCCATTACCGCAGGACTAAGTGAGAGGTTTCAATTGGCTCCTTTCCAACGAGTATTGGAAACGATCCAAGTCACGCGACCTCTTATTTGGAGAGAACCATTAGCAGATTTTAACACTTATTTATTTCATCTCTAAATTACGAGCTTGTATACTCGTATATCTTATGGGTGATCAAGATGTTGGCGCTTGTAATTTCTTTTATGCGATGGTAATTATTTTGTTTATGTAGATTGTGATTTTATTTGCATTAAGTTACGAGGCGGTACAAACGGACTTCGTGTTGTCAGAGTTTCAACATAGGTTTAGTCCCGCATTAAAATACGGACAAATTGCTTTACTTCCTCTTAAATCGTATCAATCACCATCTTTAGGACAAAGTTAAGACGTTTCTAATAAATTTGACTGCTTTATTAAAATACTTTATCATAAGGAAAGTAGTATATCACATCACAACAGCATCCTATAAGTGGCCACTGCAGACCAAAGGCCTCTTATCTCACGGAGAAGGTTTGAGCATTAATCGCCACGCTTGCTCATTGCGGATTGGCAATTTCAAACTTATAATTTGAAATAACGATAATAAGCCCAGGTTTCCTCGCGATGTTTTCTTCCCTGTTTGTCAATGGTGTCTAAATAATCTTAAAAAGAAAATATAAGTCGGCAAAGTCCCATTGGTACAGTACTTGTAGTAGGTTTCGAACCTGCACTCTCATGCATGACAAGCGCCTTGAACCTCTGGTCCAACACGACATTGGTTTTCAAGTCAGCAGTTAATTAACTGAATATGCTATTATTGAAACGAACATTAGTACTCATCTTTGACCCAAACCGTTTAGAAAAAGGTTTTGCAAAGAACATCTTTTTACACGTGACCGTATTTTGACATAAAAGTTCAAAGTGTTTTTCATCCAAAGGTCCTTTATGAGCATTTACGAAGGATGGCAGATATAATAATACTCGAAAACTCACTGAGCAATACAAAATGGTTTTACAATAAGGACCTACAGGAGATCATAGAATGAAAGAATCTCATTGCCCATAAATACTTCACAGTCCTGTTCAAAATTAAAATCAAAGAAATTCTGAAGTGTAGGTACTAAGTAATCGCACTGGAAAAATTAGCTACGTCATTTTGATTACAGTTTGAGAAATATCCAAACACAGACTACGTAAAAAAAATATTCAAGTACATTTATTGATAGATACCATTGTAATGTTTTTCTTGTAGGAAAAAACCACATACAACAACATTTAACCCTTCACAAAAACAGAATTAATATATTTATCTTCAAAGGATTGTTCGAAACTAGACGTGCGGTATATAGGAGACCAATCACGGAATATTTTCTTTGTAAAAAAAATAACCTTATGTCTGAAGCTTTGTAAAATAACATGTCATTTCCATTCTCATGGTAGGCAGACAAGACTCTGTTGATATCTAATAACGTATTCACTACACACTCTATGTCATATAAAACTTATGTATTTATACCAATACATTCATACGAAGGAAGAATTTGCTTTTTATGTATGAGTTCCGATCCAAGAAACGTTTTGACTTAGTTTGACAAATCTTCAAGTTAATGCATTGCTCTGTAAGTGTCGCGACGTGTTTTTCGAATTTTGATAGATATTTGGACGTTTGAAGAATAAATCATTTTGTATTACCATGTGCCATGTACACACGGCGGCAGGTCAACGTGTTCTCTTCTATCGAATGGTTGTATTTAATTTTCAACTTTATTATTCTCTTATATGAAGTCGAAAATCCAATGGAAGAATAAGTCAATGTATATGTTTCATTTGATATAAATATATAAGTATAAACAGACAGGACATAGGGCACTGCTCTTGGGTAGCGGAAAATAAAACAGCGTGGAGTTCAATGGCACGTTAATTTGGACGTGTTTAGGATAAAGGTGTGTTTCGTCAATTATATAGAAACGCTGGGGATATACATCTCATTTGTTGTTTACCTAAAGGTCGTTTACCTTAACTGATAACACGAAGTCTTCTAGGAGAGATACGTTTCTAATTTTAAACAAATATATTACGTGATTCGATATTTCCGAATAAACTTATTTATCTGATTGATAGCAGCTTTGTAGATATCCAAAAATAGAATCTAAGATATTTGCGAAGTATTTAAAGAAAATTCAGAAACGATACTTTTAAATGTATGGAAATAAATAAATGCTTAGTGTACGATCACACATAAACCTTTAATAGCTATACATAATCTAGTCCAATTGAATCAAAGAAACAATGTAACCCAGAATTGTATTGTGAACCTGATTAGAAAAGCGTAATCTATAGAGTTTGTCGCTCAAATGAACAAATAGAGGTCCTTATAACTGACCGACAGATTTTTTTTTATATTGTAATATTTGCTTTGACATTCAAACCTTCTCGGTCTATTTGAAATAAATAATTCTGATTTTGACTTAGTTAAAACCATTTAGATAAGTTTTGCCTACGTCCAATGATACATCATAATGTATCATAAGTTCTAAACATGGAGGTATTAAACAGTTACCAATGTGTTCAGTCCAAAGCATTCCAAGACGATAATTAAGCGGTTGCCTCGCATAATTAAAAGTAACCTTATACAACTAGTTATTAGGATGAAAATTGAATGTTATGTAAGCAGAAACTTTGAAATGTGGGATGCAGTTAGTTCTGTAAGTTATGATTAATTTATTGGTTCATTGAAGCGGTGTACGTAACTTAAAGGGGTAAATACCGGGTTCGGTCTCGTCTACATATTCGAGAGACGGTCGTTTTGGCATACATTTAAAGTGTCTGAGTAATAATTTATTAAATTGCCAATTATTCTAGTATGGGGCAACGTTTTTTTATTCCAATTATTTTAAACATTTAAGTAATTTTCTTATATTTGGGTAACTTAAACTCATTACACACGCACGCATAAATATAAGTATACCGCTGGCATTTCTGTGCTTCAATAAAATTATTCGTAAATTTTTCGATAATTTCGAAGTCGTAAGGTCTAAATTTGAAGTCGTAAGGCTGTGATTCATTGTTGTTGAATGACGTAGCAAGCGCACTATCGGTAGGTGTAGGCACTGTGCGTAATTAAATCACGTTACGACCCAAATTTAATGAGTCCTAAAATCTATGTCTAATTTCGTAACACTTCATATGTTTTGACTCATTAATACATTTTACATATAAAAAAATATAATACAAAAATAAAAATAAACTATTACCAAAGTACTATCGCACAACATTACAGATGACTAGGCAGCAATTACAAGTATAAAATGTGGTAAAGTTGACAATGCGCATGTTCTAAACACTGACATTAGCACTGCCAGCAACTATCACGCGACACGGTGACAACTTCAAATTAGTTTCAGCTAGACTGACGTAAAGTTGGATGGAAGCTATGAAACAACTTCAGTGTGTAAATTGACGTAAATAGTGTGAAAGTACTATTGACTTATGTTTTGGTGTTGTTAGAATATACATTTTTTAAAGACTCTCATTGCTGAGAGAGGTGAGAAAATTAAATTCAATAATAATGCAACGTCACGCCTTTTATACGGTAGACGGATGTGCACATTACGGCACGTAATGGCGCTATACAATGTAGACCCATTTTTCACCATTTGTGTTATAAGTCCCATGTAATAGGGGGTGAGCCTATTGCCACATACTGGGCACAATTCCAGACTCCGTGCTACTACTACAAAATTTTCGAAAATCTGATAAAAGCCCAGTAATACTTTGCCCGACCGATGAACGATCCGAATCGAATCCGAGACCCATTGTCCGGCAGTCGCGCTTAAATACGCAGAACTAACTAAATAAGTCAAATATTAAATACGCAGAACCAAGTAGTTTTTGAAAATGTGTTTAAAATTCAATAAAATACTAACAAGACGTCACTTATGCAATGACTCTATCACCCTAAAAACATTACAACAGTACATACATTATCCCAAGACATCGGTACATGTTTACACAACCCGAGTCCACCTTCGGCCAATCTCGTAAAAAGGTGTCGACTTGGACATCCAACGTGGATATCTACTTACTTACTTAACTCGAAACCCCTTTGTTCCGACCTTTTCCTAGCGGGAAACGGTACTAAAGATACTAAAACTATTACTAGAAAAAATACAAGTAAGTGCTTGTACTTTTGTCGAAGTAATTTCAAGAAGTGCACTTTACTGGACGAAACCAAAACGGAGTCCCATTATTCAGACTGATTTACGTCTTGTACCTCAACTGGAAATCTCTAGAGCGAGAGGTACCACTTTCTTTCTATATGTCTTGTATTGTAGAGAGTTTTTGCCTATATGATGCGTAATTCACCTTTCAATTTTATATAGCATAGAAACAATAGTCTCAAATTATAAATTAAAAACGTTAAATTACTTCACATACTTATTTCGACCAACAATCGGGATGATATGAACCTTTCATACCATTTAGAAGTATAGAATCAATTATATGGAGCTGCGGACTACCTAGCAGGTTACCGGAGCTCCGGCTCGAAAGGCAGGAGCGGGAACTGGGTGGTTTTAAGACAGTAAGAGTCTGACACTCCCTCTCACCTCGCTTAAGGCGGGAGAAATCATTGGATGATTTTCGCCCCTCAAAAAAATAGTTTATACAGAGCTCTAACCTACAAAAAGTCAATATAGAAACTAAACCTCGCCAAAATAATTAAAGCCACAATAGGTTTAGGCATCACATGTCATCTCACTTTATCAAACAAATCAAAACACGAAGTTCTCGTGATACAACACTGACAATAAACTAGAACGCAGATTAAAAGTGACTCTAGGGAAAATGGTATAGACATGTTCAACTCACTCGGGCCCCGGGGAGACCCGTCAGCCATGCCCATAACCTTTTCTTATCAAGACAACACAGCAACCACGAGGCCCATTCCCATCCGTTTCTCGACACAAAACATCTTACTCCTATACATATCCCTTTACGGTTATAAGCGAATCAACAGTGAGGATAAAGGGCTCAATGAACTGCAGCTTAGCTGTTTAATTATGTAATCTGGTTTGAGAGTACTTATATGCGTAATGTCGTGATGAAATCTTTTGTAGTAATTCATCTACGTATGAGTAACTCAGATATAATATTAGAGGACTAACTTAGATACATAAAATAGATTACCAAGTAAATTTTATGTTTTTTAAATCTACAATGACTTCCAGTGTTTTACACGACGGTGCGTACAAATATCATCATCATTTCATTTTATCAAAACATGGTGATGTCATTGTCACGTCCTTCTACATGAGATAAATATTTAATTTCACGTAGAAAAACGAAACCTTGTAACAAACAAACCCGAACGTCATGGTCATGAAGCGACTGTGTACCTGAATCAAAACCAGCTAATCCAAAATAGCAATCTGAATGAGTAGTATATGACAATAAAAGTAGCAACAACATACGTTGGATATTTTTTGCAGTCGCTCTAAAAGCTGAAGCATAAAACACGTTATGTTTGCTGTAAATCTTGAAGAATAATAACTCTCGTCGACAAAAAGGGACGTGTTTACACACACAAATCGAACTGAATAATAAAACGGAACATGAAATCTGGATTCCGAATGACTTTGTGCCATGAACGTCAAGAAAAAATATTTTCATTTTCTTTACGCGTGGGCACGGTCTTAAACACAGGACTCGGCTGCTTAACCTCACTTAATCCGCAAGCAAACCAGAGGCGAGGGTCGATTTTACACGCGATAAACCTGCAAAAGGATTTTGTTGGACGTCTGTACCCCGACCACTGCCCATATTCGCTGGTAAAACCATAAATCTGCCGGCGATCGTTCGTAATTGGTCGATTTTATGGAACGACTTTAACGGCTCCATCTACTCAAGCCGCTAGAGCCTAATCGCGTCACAACTCACACTAGTAAAATTATGTAAATTGAAAACGTTACGAACTAGTTTCAATAAATTTAAATATTCTAAGTATAACAAAAGACGTTTTACTAGAAAATACGTAAATAAAGAAAGGATTTTAAAGTTTCATAAGATTTTAAATGTTTAGAAATACATTTTCCACCCTTTATTTGCAAATCTTGTTAAAAAGTCGTTGTAGGTACTTTAAAAATTAGGAATCATTATTTATTTTAAAACAAATTTTACAAGATCTATTTAAAACGTAACTTAGAATAATTTAACTTATCTGCAGTAATAAAAAAGAAGATATACATAACTACATTGCAAAACAGCTCTTATTACATTAATAATAGGGGTTGGTCAACATTATTAACGAACCGGCTCACTGTCCGTGTCCGCGCGTCTGTTGTCTACAGCTTAATTCAGTAAACAGGACTTATTCGTCTGTAATTTGAACACACATGCGTAAAATTGTCTGTCTGTCTTTCCGGCGAAAATGTGAAATTTTATAAAATTATTTGTATTCAATTATACTCGCTATTTGCGATGTCAGTTTCAGCGGTTGTCGCCTTTCATATCAGATCCATGAAAGGTTTTATTTATTTGGTTTAAAGTGTGATATTACATTCTGGTCTCCTGTCGTCAGTTCTCTTATAAATATTACAGTAAGCTCAGTAGGGTTGCGCTTACGAGATCTTGTTTGTGGGTCAGTAATAAAGATCGACAAGAGAATCCCTAAGCGTAACCTTTTAGGATTTCTCGTACGACAGAAGCATGAAAACTGTCTCGACGGAGTAGAAAGAGTATATTTCAGCACATCAAACCATCATTCTTGTCGTCTATGGACTTTAGATTTTATTACAAAACAATAAAGATGAAAATATGTTATCAGACGGCTTGACGATAATAACTCAATTTATATAAATAAACCATTCTCACGACCATTTTTCTCATTAAGAATGCCTTCTTATTACGCACTTTTGTTACAAGTTACTTAATTGTAATTGAAGACAACTCTATTATTATAATAATAATTATAAACCAAACACAGTTCAAGACAGAGTCTTATTTATAGAACCAGACTTACTAAAAAATTACAAAATCGACAAAAAAGTCTGCCATATAAATATTATGAAATCCCATCCCATATGTAGGGATAATTTAGATGCGTAATTATGTTTTGCTCTCCTAACGAACAAAGGGTTCGTCGTGGTCGGTAACTGATACATGTAACAAACATGGGTACCGCGTTCATTTTACCAACATAATGAAATAATGCCACATTTTTAGGCACAGCTTCTTTTCATGTCACAAATGAATGTATTATTTTAATGGCGTAATGTTTTATTTTGTCATACGCTTTATTTGTGTGTACTGACAAAGTGGGGGATTTGTCTAAATGCTGGGTTGAATATAAATTTTGTTATAGATTCTGTAGCTATATGTGAAGTGAAGTGGGAATAATTGAGAGAACTTCCATACTGGTCCAGTAACAAGTGGGATAGATTTCTAGGTCGGACAAAGTATAATTGGTGTTTTGAAAATTCTTAATAAAAACACGTATCTAGTCTGCATATTAAGCAGTACTTAGCATATTATAGCAATAGGTTCACACTCAGTTATAGAACATAACATATTTATAGGTATATTTATACGCATTTATTTGCATCGCTATGTTCTATTATTATGTTCTCTACCTAAAATAAAAGATAATAACACATTTATAATATCAAATTCATTGAATAATAATGTAAGTATTACATTGCAAAATACGTTCTCATTTTGTAATTACCGTACGATAATATTTTATTATAAATACATAAGTGGTAACCCTATCACACTGCATTATATTTGATATTTTGTTTTAAACGTTGCGCCCACGCTAGGATTTTCTCCTGTATCGTGAGTGTGTTCACAAACATACAAGTTCACATACACATGATTACTTCAATGGCAACGGTAAGCCATCTCATATTGATGAAAATTAATATAATAATTGCAGTTATGACAAAGTATTTTTAAGTAGATAAAGTCCAAAATACACAGGTCGAATGACAGATGGTAAGCGGTCTCAGCACCTCTTCGATCAATCATAATACAAATCCCTTCAAAGGTTATACGTTCAAATCTACTAAAAAAGAGCGATGGTACTCCTTTTTAAAAAGTATTTGTGACTCCTCTGGTGTCTATACACTAAGTACCTACACCACAAATGTATTCATCATTATATCAAGTATCGTCACGCCTCTTATATCTTATATCGCCTCTTAAATCCCATGTAATAGGGGATGAGTCTATTGCGTGCTACTACTGAGAAATTTTGGAAAATTCGAGAAATTCTCAGTAATACTTTGCTCTACCTGGGAATCGAACCCAAGACCCCTTACCTGACAGTCACACTTGCAACCAGTTGATCAGCACGGCAATTATCATTATATAAGTACATTTCCGAGCGATCGATCATGCCAGACGAAAATAAATCGATTCTCTTCATCAGAGAAATATTTATAGGGAATATACCCACATTCTATATATACTCAAAAAAAATGACGAAAAGTGCTTTATAAATATTAAAATACAAACAATTGCGCACGCCAGCCCACCCTTTAAATAGATATAACATTTGCGTAGGAGTAAAACATAATAAAACAGGACAAAGCTCTTAGTTTATACAAAGGCTTTACTATTAACAGTGCAAACAAAATAATATTTTGTCGCAGCACTCCTCCATTAAGTCGACAGACTTATTCCAATTAGCTTGTAATCGCAGACGTTACAAAACGGGTCAGGTTTGCTTAGTCGCTTAGGATGTTCTCGATTTTATGCTATTATTTTAAAATGTTATGGAGAGAAATTTGAGGTAAGTCTTTATTATTGTTATTGCTTTAATGGGCTTTGAAGCTGAAACATATAATAGGGAGGATGACGGGGTATGAAAATTAAATATATTTTTTTTATGTTATAAGCCAGTAAACGAGCAAGCGGATCACCTGGTAAGCAATCGCATTACAAGTGCGCGACTGGCCTTTTGGGGGTTAGAAAATTGAGGATTTTTGGGGTATCGGGGTTGGGAAAATTGGAAAGGGGGGTAATTGGGCCTCCGATAACCTCACTCACACAACACAAGCGTTGTTTCACGTCGGTTTTCTGTAAGGCCATTTTAAAAATAATTTACAAGACGAACATTAAAATAAGAATTAGTTATCTACCATATTGAAGGAAACGACGGCACTTACCGGGAGTATCGTGAGAGGTAATTAAGGGACTACATATTTAGCAGAGACCAGGCGGTAGCGCTCTCTGATCAACCTGAAACTTTTGAACAACGATGTCCTACCCAAGCAGTAGCATGTCTGCTTGTATACAAACTTGAAAATAATGTTAAACCCTCTTAGAGGTGGTCTATAGGACAGCAGTGGACTATCACGATCTATACCCGGTTATAAAAAGACCGCTCTCGATAATACTAATGATAACGAATCGAATACCACAAAAAAACCGAGTTTATTATTATCGGCAAGCGACCCGAGCCGCTGTCAGCTGTGCGCGTTCGTTCGTTCACCTCTAGCGACAGCTGATTTTTGTATTTACATTGCTTATTTAAAAAAAGAAGAAATTACATGTTTTTTATGGTATAAAAGGTATATTTAATTAATTGCACAAAGCCCATATTACATGACAAAATCAAAAACAAAATTATTATTGTAATAATAAAACTCGGTTTTTTGTGGTATCCGATCAATTATCATCAGCATTATCACCTGTATTCGTTTTTGGGAGCGTTCTTTTTACACAAGTTAGATGTAAATGTTGCTTGTACAGAATTCCCCAACTATTTATCTAAAACCTGTTTTGCCGTATCTGTCCTTTCTAACGTGATTATTACACCGTCATTTTGTTTAGTTAGTAACAATATATAGTGTCCAATTAACGACTGACTAATTTAGTAGCGAAACGTGACTTGACCTAATAGAGCGCTGCCGGCTACAAACTATTGCTAGAATGTTCCACGGATATATAGCCAATTAACTAATCCCAATTAATCCTTGCAACTAAGCAGAATATTTTATTAGAAGAAAAAGAAAATGTTGTTTCTTTTTTTTAGATCTTTTCCTACGGACGGGAAAAAATGTCACAAGTAATTCTCGGTAATTTCCAGTAAAATTAAATCATTATTAGCACCAAATTTCTTATCGCTGGAATCGAAAAAAAAACTTAATTCAATTAATTTAAATTCAAATATGCGGTAAGAATTCGAAACATAGAAACACAAATACTAAAACGGGCAAAAAACCTAGGTACCTATTGTCCAAATAAATCCATGCGTAAATTAACGGCGAATTAGACACGGATCCATTAATTCCATTCGGGACAGCTGCCACTTCCAGTCGCTATGTAATGTCGTGAAAACCCAAAGGACGCGAGACTAATATTCGACACATAAAGGTAGAACGGGAGCCACCAATTAAGATAGCACCTAGTGGTCACTTGCACGTCTGACCAGAGCAGTTTACTACAGCATAATACGATGATTTTATTCCTCAAAGGGGTAAGCAGAGATGACCATACTTATACTATACACATTAAATACATATCGCTCACCTAGTAATACTGGCACATCTGCAAAAAATGCGAAATTGACTTTATATGTTTTACGTGTTTAAAAGGGCGTATTAATCTATTTATTTCCATATTCATCAAGAGAGGTCGTAAGTGCCATTATACCATTATTGTAGTTTCCCCCTTCACGCACGTAAAACAACGGTTCATTGGTCAGTAAACTAAAAACTAAACAAGTCAGGTAAACTATGAAAACCGTAAATGTGCCAATATATTACTAGGTGTGCGATATGTTAGACACCTTTGTCAGTTTTGTTACTGGGAAGTTCGCCAGATATGTTATGTGTCCCATTTTATATAGGGTCACAGTAGTAGTGAGATCCGAAATATTCCTGGGAGTCCAGAAAATGCTCTCGATCGATACTCGATTTTTGAATCGAATTTCTCAGTGACCACACTTATGACCACTTTGTCAACGAGACCATGAAGCCTTTTAGTAAATAAGTCCTGTCTATCCAGAAAAGTGGTTTCCCTCTAAGTAATTGATGAGAATTACAAGTAAGATTCTTAGTATTAGTCGACGGCTAAGTGATGACAAGCGTATCACGTACGGTAATGGACAGTGCCTAGACTAAAATAGAAGATCTTTTTTGGCTTTTTCTCTCTTATACTGTATCATTTGATTCGGAAAATAAGGCCAATGTACAGACATTAATTATGTATCTAATATTCAGTTGTAGCCAGTTATGTTATAGTTCTAACTTAATAAACGACCTTTCTCCTAGATTCTAAGATATAAATAGCTGAGTATTTCGAAATCCCTATTATAAATAGATCTTTGAGACTTTACTATACCTTATTTTTTGAGGGTGTCATTCAATGACTTCTCCCGCCCGACCTTACAAGACTCTTACTGACTAAAAACCACTCCGTTCCTACTCCTGCTTTTCGAGACGGAGCCCTGGTAACCAGCTAAGCAGTCCGCAGCTCCAAGACTTTACGAGACCTGGGAAATGAAACGAGACTTTAGCTAAGCAATAACTTGATCATTAGACAGTAACAAAGATCAAGTTACAAAAAGGCATCGTAAATAAGTACATTTCTACGACCGAACAGTCGAACCTAAATAAAATATACATTACCATCTAAATCTAAAAGAAACTTTGGAGAAGGAAGCGATTCCTATAGTTCAAAGGAAAGTTAAAGGAAACTAAAAGTAAAAGAAACAAACGAAGTTAGTGTAAAATTTACTGAGAAGTCGTTGTAGCCTTTCATGTGAAACGAACGGGCACGAGTGTGTTTGTAGTATATGTTTTGTAGGTAGAAACTAACCTCTTTTTAGAATATATGTACTTAGTATTGTAAGTAATTAGTTCTTGCAAAGGAAGCTATGTATGTACACGCAAGAGCGTAGAAAAAAGTATAACTACAAACGATAAATTACAAAAGGACAACTAATTTTCATTTATGTCTGGTATATCTATCATTTTCAAACATATTTTTATTGTCTTATAGAAATAAACACTTTGGACGATGTATTGATTTGTTATATCGCGTTACATTACTTTTGTGTACGTTCTATACTTAAAAGTGACGTAGTTAGCTCCTACTCCTACTACTTTGATTCGTTTTGTATAAGTATTATTTTCTTATAGGTACGACAGAAATAAAAAATTACATGTCTAACATTTTTTCATTACCTAACTAATGGACTAAATAGAATTTTACTTTTCATACCCTTCATTCTCAGCTTTGAGTTAAATGACAGTTCTACATTTCGCCATCAAAACTATTGAAACGTAAATAATAAATCAAAATATTCAGTGGTAATACTGTAATACCTTCCAAACAATAATTCCTAAGCTCGAAGCGAAATCACTAAAACACATAATTCGCAGTCAAGAATACGGAACGTAAGGAATGCGACAAATCGCACGATTTATCGTCGCACCGTGTTCGAAAATAACATTTTGATTAATTAAAACAACGTATTTTATAGAAGCGTAAATTAATTATTCGTGAATATTTTACGTTATAACTCGAGAATGTTATTAGGTTCTGTTTTCCAATTATTCGAATTATGTTTTCAAACATTCAACAGCTGTTCGTCATTGTTTCATTTCTGTTTACTTCAATTTCTCAATTTTTATAGTAAAACTTCGTCCAGACATTATTTGACTTAGAACTGATAAACCTAACTGGCACACTAAATATATATGTACCAACATATTTCCTGACATACGATTCACATTACTATCGCCATTGCTACTAAATTGTGGGCGAAACGTCATCAAACTTCAACGAAGCCCGCTAGGGATACCCTACAGACAGAAGCCAGTCACCAACACACGTACATTTAGTGAAACACTTCAAAGGCACTGAATATAACTCCATATGTTCCTAGCTTTTACATCGGTCCCTCGACACAGCCCGCAATGGACACCGTCCGTGCGATTTTATCGTACATATGAATAGTAGATATTTGAATAGTTAACGTAAAGGTAGCTTTTACGCAGAAATGGCACAAATGTACGTACGTTGAGGTACCTACCTACATTGCCACTTTAGTAGGTAAGTAGGTATGTGTGTGGCCGCTTTGTGTATTCACATTGTTAAATTCAATTTGACTTTTCAATGCTTAGTGTGTAACGTTACAATTTCGAGGAAGACGAAATTTCTCTTTTTATGCTGTCATTGAAACTTTTGATACGAGGTTGTCGAGCAAAATCTCAGTAGAGATTTACGATATCCTAGCTCCAATGGCTTACCTCCTTGTCACCAATTTTGATGCTAGAATTTAGCGAACATTCAATAATAAATCATTTAACTAAGTCTAAATTGATGAATAACAAAACATTCGATGTTCATTGTCTACATAATCCGCATCAGCCACGATAAGCGAGCCACAATATAGCAGTTAAACTAAAATATACTGCAAATAAAACATTGTGCAGTGCACAAACAAAGATTAGACTGTTTTTGTCACAATATATTAATCTAAATCAAAGCCAATAGCCAAACATAATACGATTAGCGGCCACTAAAACACAGCCAGCGGTCCATTCAACCACGCTATTATATTACTCAGCGACATATCGACATAGGGTCATCTAACATTCGTGCCAAACGCATTCGGCCCGTTGTCACCCACTGCTGATGCTACATGTCGAGAGATTTATTCATTTGAACGCCACGTGACGTCAACAGCCCTGTAATCTATCAACGTTTTATACGAAACCGCTTTCATATTGTTTCGGTGACGGAATTGTTGATTTCGAATTGATTTTCGTCGCTCATAAAGGTCAATTAGAGGTCGGATTAATATGATGCTTCATCGCACCGCCATGTAGTGATAGTAGAGTAGAATACGTTAGTCCCTATTCTTCTCGATGGTGTCATAAGAACCGATTAAGGACATTTAACGGAGACTTGGCAAGCGTCGATATTATGACAAAACTTCTTTTCTAGAATACGCCTAATCCAGTAGTGTACTGTAACAGACTGTTAATATTTAAATTAGTGAAGATAATAACTCCTATACTTACACAAAAACAAATAAAGAAAAGAAATGACACAAAGCATACGTACTCCGCTTTACCTCTACCTCCCCTTTCAAAAACCGTACATGATATTTACACTCATATACAGACGTGAGATTTAATTAAATTTACGTGTACCACAATAGGACAATGGATCGAAAATATAATAAAAGTTGAACAAAAGACTAAACTTATTAGAATGCAATGGAATGCACGAGCGACGGGAGATAGGACCGACTCAAATGGACAATACCATTTGAATAGACTTGCCTCTTACTCAGTACCCAGTGCAGCATCGATGCCTGAGGCAATCGCCAGTGTCCCATAATGCTGGCTTGTCAATGCAGATACAAAGGTTATGTGTTCTCTATGTATATTTACGTTATACACTAGCTTGTGTTTCATACGCGTGTAGAAAAATAAAAAATATAGTAGCAAATCCTCAATACGAGTAACAACTACTGAATAATGGTTGTTCTAAATGTACAGCTCTAAAAAGCATGCTTTTAGATTATTTTTTTATGGAAGAGGTGGCAAACAAGCAAATGGGTCACTTATTGGTAAGCGATCAGGGCCGCTCATGGACAATCGAAACACCAGAGGAATCCACTGTAAGTTGTGTTGATTCATGCTTAACTTAAAAGGCTATATATTTTTAAGGGTTATGACACACATGTTAGCATCATCTGATGGTAAGTTAACTAAACAACACTAAAACCAGAATCATGACTCTCCCACATGTAAACCCAAAGGTTTCTGATCATTCTGTAAAAAAAAATTATTATTTTATTATTCGATAGCAATGTTCATATTTCAACATAATTACGTACTTTATTTAGCTTCTATCGGTTGAACAACCAGTTGCTCGATTCAACTTTTGTAAGCTCTGCACGTGAGAGCAACTTGCAACTAACAAAGTTACTTCGGTAACTGCCTTTTTGTAAGCAAGTATTTTTCAAGCATAATCGATTCTCTTTCTTATAACATAATAACGTGAAAGCATTTATTTTATGCTGAGTTTAGCCTGTGGATTCATTCATACGATTTTTCTTAGTATAGTCTACCAATAAACAAAAACTAAATAGTGTGACCGAGTTAGAAAATAACCTAAATAAATAAGCATAAATCGATGCTTTACGCTGCTCGAGTAACCTATGGAGTTTCTCCATAGGAATCTACACTTTGAAACGAGCAAATAGCTTCACTAGAGGACTGACCGACAGAGAGACATTTTGGCTTTTTTTAAATATTGTAATATTAGCTTGACGTTCAAAAGTTATTATAGCATAGAGGATAGGTTGTTCTTTTTTAATTTCGCGGTTTATTTGAAATAAATAATGTTGACTTTACATATTACACAAATATGTAATTAAAACCGAATCTGTATTTACACGTAAATGCAACGGAACAAACAATATCAAATTGAATATTGTTAATAACTTGAGTCGGTAAGAAAGGGATGAGAACCATAATTCATGGATTATTGTTCGTAATGGAAAGGAAATTGAATACAAAGTCGATTACCATAAATAATTCCCAGTAGACTTGGTTAGGATGAAGTCAATTGACAGGATTTGTTGAATATTATGAGAAATTTTTCATTGATAGGTAATATTTTGAATATGTATTTTCGAGGCTTGCCTATCTGCCGAGAGCTAATTTAAAATTATGTCAATATGTTAGGTAACTAGAAAGAAAAAAGAAAGAAAAATCGTTTATTAGCGTTATGATATACATGACCATAGAACTACTACTATCGATTCCATTTAACTTCTTCCATTTAATACTGATGTGATACTGGATTCCACGTAGCATATTTTTAGTGTGAATCACTCAAACCAAATCACTCAAACATCAAATCCTAGAGTCAAAGCAATTTGTTCACGAAGTTTTTTAGGCGTTACTAAAATAATGTTTTCCAAACGTTTTGTCTTCTTTTTGTAATCGAGCGAAAGGTATGATAAGCAATCAGCGCAGCCCATGGTCACCCGCAACACCGGAGGCGTCACAGGCGCGTCGCCGTTTTAAAAAGGAGGCCGGCCTTTTTCTTGAAGATATTTAATATTTTCTATTGGGTATAATGAGACTGTTGCTTTGTCTACAAAAAAGGCACAAAATATACAGTACCTACGAGTATATCACAGACTGAAAGCTGAAAGTGTTCAAGTCGCTTATTATATGGAGAGGTACCTTCGGAACATTCTCAACGAATATAAAGTTGTACCGTTCACGGAATGGCGCCTAAAAAATTTCACGTGTCATTACTCTTTCTTACAAAAGAAAGGGTGCTTGCCGGATCATGTACCCTTAACACTCTTATGTACTCATTTAATAGTCAATATTTCTTGGTTTTTGTAATACTTTTTGCTTGTATTTGTTTCCTTTCTTGCATTTGATTACCTAATTGCTTAGGTGGAATACTGCGTGTCTCTTACCGTTCGTTCTAATACTAAACTTAATTATTATGTTTTTCGGCTTACTCGCGTAATTGTTTGACGAGGAACTCGACTAGTTTGAAGCCATGCTAGAGGCTTATATTCATGAGCAGCATTCCGCGACATTCGGCGCGGTGCTACTGATAATTACGTTAGTAAGCCGAAAAACATATATTATAATATAAATACTAAATTTATTCAAACAATTTCAAAAGCTTACAATCCTTTAAATTGTCAAACAAATTCCTTAAAAACAAACACTTTAAAAGCTTAAAGAAACAATTTCTTAGATCAACTTCTGCCACCTAAAGTGAGAATCGAAATGATTTCGCTGAAAACTGCTTAGACGTGCATAGCGGACTAAGTAAGGTAACTTTCGTGCTGGCTTGATGCCAATGTTTGTAAGAAGTTCCCCCGTACCGTACTAAGGTACTATAAAGTTTGAGAAAACTGTTCTGTACCGCCTTTGTGTCTGTTACGCTGACCGCAATTTGGAACTTTGGTAACAGCTACATGTATTCTTGAAACTGATAGCTATGAACGTATCAACTGTTCCTTCTTTATAATGGAATTTAATCCTCTAGTGATAGTAAAACTTGGTTTTAAAACTGCTGAGTTTAAGCAATAAAATCTTGTTCAAGCACAAACCTAGATTGCAATAACTTTTAACTTGAGATTTAAAGTATTCATCTATAATACCTGCATGTATGTCACCATGCTAGAAAATCTTATATTTATGTATAGCGACATAGTTTTCAATCAAATTGTATTGAGTGACAGAACACTTCGATCCGCAAGTTTATGTCTCCGTAGGGACTATAAACAGTACAGGAAAATAGACTAGGATAAGGAAACATGTAAAATATATCGAAACCGAGTCTACGAGTTTATGAACGAACGACGTAGAAGCTTCGAGAAATTTCTCGAAGTTATAAAGATCACGATCGATGTTCTAACGCTTGAGCGATAAGAAAATGATGAATGGATGATCGAGGTAATATTGAACGTTGCCCTACATGACGTGAATTTCGAAAGGTGTCAAGAAAAGCATGAAATTTTATAAGAAAAATCGCTGCGGGAGGTAGCATATGACTCCGCTCTCTGCGGGCTACAAACAAGTGTAATCGAAGAAAGTCAAAGTTTTGTTTCTTGAACCCTCGGGACATAAAAGTTTCTATTAAATGGATTGGTTCGTTCACGTGGCTTCGTATGTGATATTGTCTTGTTTGTTTTTAGTACTTACTTGATTATTCACCTCATCATCAATCTTGTGGTGTTTCATTAGAACTGAAAACGGGATATTTGCGATGTTTATTAGATTTTGTGGGTTTCCGATATTTCGGCACTACGACACAATGATATTACAAGTGGCCATATCAGTTTAAAAACTTATATCTTCTGATATTTGTTGATTTTCACTTCTTCTTAGTACAAGTACAAAGACTTGTTACGAAACATTTCCTTCTTTTCCTTTTATCAATGAGCTGAGACCAAATAAAACAAAAAACTTCTATGACCTTGGCATTGCACGACTTTGACATCCGGACAAACTATGTTCAAATGTCTTTGGCAAACCTATAATAAAAAGCATTGGATAAAGAAAACGGAACCAGACTATCATTAGAACGATGAACCCTGTCTCAAGGTCGTTCTATTGGTAAACTATGAAAGACTACCCCAGAGGAGACTATTTTTGGCAAACATTGTTCTTGTTAGCATAATATTATTTTGTTCAGTTATGTTTGTGCAGACAGCTTCAAGTAAACTAAACTCTGAATTAAAATTCGCGTTAAAAATTGGGTTCCAATAAAAAATACTCTATCACAATTAACAGGAAAAGCAGCTCAATGAACAGACTTAAATTTGTCTTATGTGTCTTAGGACTTGTTTCACAATATCTGGATAGCCGCAATGTATCCGATAACTTTGAATTAAGAACGTAATCTGTATGCACTATCTTTCGCATAAGTTTATTAGGCACTTCTATTATGAAGGTGGTGAAACGGGCGCTTAGTCTAACCATTTCCCTCTCTTTTAATTCTTGATTAACAACATGTGTAACATAAAAAGCATTATGTTTTTAATAATTAAAAAGTTTAATAAAAACCTTCCAATAACATTCTTCTCCATTCAAATCATCTTTTTAACATCAAACAAAATAATGAAAATTACAAGCCTATTCATTACATCGAATATTAAATCATGAACCACACATTATCAAGAACATACTGAGATTAAACGGCTTAAGGTTTTAATAGCTTCGTCATGGGAATAATGAGAGGAATGAATATTAATATGGCGAGACTTGAATGGCATTCATCTTTGCATTGCAAAGAGATTTCGTCTCAATGAGGTGCTCTGAATGATTATGTATGAGTGAAATGATATGGCTATTGACACAGAATACTCGTATATTGTTATTAGGTTATGCTTTTAGCGTAAAAATGGAGTAGCATAAAATCAATACTCCAGTATAGAATTTTGTTAAGTCTAAGTAATAACATGGAGTATTGAAATTCTATAGGAGCTTCGTTGCGTGCTGTTTTTGATTATAGGTTTGGTTTCTTATATGCATACAGTCCTTTAGTCCAAATAATCTTATATGTTTCTGCAGCCTATCTTACCTTACTATTTTATCTTATATATATTGTTATTCGTCTTTATAATAATTAGAAAAATAGAACATCGACTTTGAAGGATTCCTAAGCTAAAGATTTATTCTTTACAAACTGTATCCCATGACTCAGAATTTGAATATTCTGTTATAGGTATTTCATTGTAATCAGAATCTGTTATAGCATACCCTGGGTTTTAGCTGAAACATCTAAAGTGCCAGTTAGGGAGCAACATTCAATTCGGATCACAGCAACAGAATGCAGGCTGGTAACATCTCTTGAATCATTTCTCGGACTTGAACAATTGACGATAGATATTCTAGGAGGCACATGGTACATGGACATTGCAGTTACCTATATCGTTAAGCCTAAAGGAGAAATGTATGTATAGTTATTCTTCATTGTATTATGTACCTAAGTGTATAGTTTTTAAAGTTTATTCTTGTATTAGCTCGAACATAATTGGATACAAGTGTTCTGTCACAGGTTCTGTACCCTTAGTACGACTAGTACGAGTTGGTTTTACGTTGAACGAAAACGAAACGAAAGAACGTTCGGCACTCTGATTGGTCGGCGAAAATGAATCAAGCAATCAGAGCGTCGAACGCGCTTTCGTTGTGAGAGTGAGTGATGATATTGGTTAGCAAGTCAACATTTTTGATTTCGAAGTTCAAAGAAACTTACTATTTCGTACAAAAACCTAAACCTTCAAAATGCGCCTAGTTTTTTGGGGAAAAAACTAAGGAGTGTGGGATTTTTACTTCACTAACACCCTCCCATTCGCCACCATCTGCACCAAAAGGAGGCACCGGGTCCTCTTAATACGTATAGACAGTTATACGTTCGTACAGACACACCTACTGACACACTCTGAACATACACATTCAATACCACATACCAATAAAAGTTAACCAAAAAACACTACTGTATCTATTTGGACAACACGTGTAACCTCACGTATAAAAATCTAGCATTTCGTTAGCCCCTGCGTGATACATAATGTATGTACGCTACGTACGAGTACCGGCCATTCTCCAATGAGAAATGGCTGAAATAAATCCTAATTCAGTGCATTACATCAGCCGGTAAACGATGATGATACGAATTTATGAACAAACCTGCAGTCCTATATAATTCATATTTTAATGGTGTTTTTATCTGGTGCTACTTTTAATGGCGTGGAACATAGAAGAGAGAAATAGAAGCAAAAAAAAATGTTCATTATACGTAGATACCTATTGCTTGTTGACTAACACGTTGGTCGAGTGATCGCAAGTGCGACTGCCAGACAAGTTTCGGGTCCGATTCTCTGGTCAGGCAAAGTATTACTGAACTTTTTTTGGATTTTTCGATAAATTTTTCACTAGTAGCACAGTGTCTGGAATTGTGCCCAGTATATGGCAATAGGCTCACCCCCTATTACATGGGGCTTATAACACAAATGGTAATAAGTGGGTGTACATTGTATAGCGGCATTACGTGCCGTAATTTGCACCTCTGCCTACCCTTTCGGGGATAAAAGGCGTGACGTTGCATGACCTCTTGTAGATTATAATATAAGTAACATAATAATCTCTTCTAATTACTTGCTTTAACTCTTTGAAATCATAGTTTGTTTACAAGTCTAGCGATTCATTAGCGGCCAGTTCTTCGAATTATAGGTACTTTCTTTAAAATCAGATGTAAAGTGCAGATCACACTGATCAAGCAAGGCGGGCAAGTCTAGTCTAATATTCTTAGCATTCATTCCAGAATATATGTGGTCTTTGCAAATAGACTTAGATAACACTAACAGGATTAACCACATTGTTATTGATGTTACTTGTCCTGACATACAAAAAACAGTTATCAGAGGTCGTGACGTCTTCTCTTCTTCCTTTTTTTAAAATGTTGCCCCACTTTAGGATTTTCTCTTGTATCGTAGGTGCGTTTACAAACATACAAATTCAGATACACATTACAATCAAACCTGAAACAACTATTTGTAAATCTCACAAAGGGTTGGTCCGTTAGGCGATTCTAACCTGCGACATGTTACGCAGTAGCCAATTGCATAGCCACCGCACCAACTGTGCAGTCAAAGTCAAAGTTAGTCTATCCATACCACCAGTATGAGAAGTTCAGAGATGAGTTAGGTAGATACTAGATACTACATAGTTTCTGTATTCCGTGGGTATACAGCGTGTAACAAAATACCCATATACATCAAAAAGCACTGAAGAATACAGGTTGAATAGAAACTCTACACAAAGTTTCAAACTTAAAATACTTTAAAAAAACATTAGTACCAAATACTTGGTGTCGCATGGTTCTTGATTTTATAAATCATACAAACGTGTCACAATACTACAGGGGACACTCGCTAATTACGAAATATTTCTTCTGTAAATCTGATCGCCTAGTACCTATCAACCTAATTTTAAAAAATAAAAAAAAATGGAAAACATCATAACGTTTCATGAAAACATGAGTTTGAAAAACCCTTCCCGTATCGTTTGTTATGTAATCTAGAAACCGTGCACTTGATATGTATACCCCCTTTTTGTTACACCGTGTATACGTAATGTAACTATGTTCACCCATCTCACTCGCTAGTTAGCCAGTATGATCTCCGCTTAAACCAATCCCTGGAACACACAACTAACTTTGACATTACTTTGAAGTTCCAAAGTCACAATACAAAGATAACTTAATACTTATTAAATTCGAAACTAAAACCATGTTGGCGATTGTAAGATTATTAAATTCCCTTAGTTAACAAGTTTCGTGACCTCATAAGTTCTGTTGTTGCGATTATTCGTAATCTGCTTTAGTTGTTAATACTTATTAAACGATATTGAGATTTGAGCAGGTGCAAATGGTTAGCAAATACGGCGAAGAATCTAATGAGATTGTTGATTTAAAAAAGGACTACCATGTCATTATTGAGTATCTAACTCTTCATGGTATAATCATGTTCTGTCAATGCACCATTTGTCAATTTCTCAGTCACTTCTGCTACAAAAGCAAAAATATTTTACACGTGAAAATATTCAAACTCAATCATTATTATGTTTCGTTAACGAATACAAACAAAAACATTCATACAACGTTTGTGTTTATTCATATACGCACCTTAATAATACTTTCGTACCTACATATCGTTACAAATCAGTCCAATGTAAATGACAATCGTATTCAAAATCACTGTTATTCCGAACAATTTTTGTCAATCCCAATAGCCAAACATCACGTTTCAACCCTAAAGTCATGCAAATGAACCCGCCCGTCCATGTTTCACGTCCAATAACAATAAAATTCAACCCAACACCAGATATTTTACGAGCAGTCTCACAAACCCGAGCTTTTCCCTAATTAATTCTGCTAGGAAAAATATATTATTAAATTTTTCTTCATAGTATCAATTTTTAAAGTTGCCAGCGAGCCGTTGACCGGGGCATAGCGGTGCACCATTCATATTCGTTAGCCCTAGCTGACTGCAAGTGACAGCGTCATTTATTGTCCTTTTTTTACGTCCGACAGACGGTAGTGGAACATTCTAAATGTAGCCCACTAAAACCCTACGTGAAAAACATTAATGCAATGCTCAGCGAGGAAATGCTGCAGAAATTGCAAGTGAAAATTTCTTACTACTTTTTATAGACTTATTTACCGCAAAACGAGTCTTGTTAACGTTGGTGTATTTTTACCGATAAACAGCGTAATTAATGTTTCGTTTTAGTTCAGTTTTACGATATTTTCAGTGTAGTTTCGCAACGTCAGTACCTACATTTAAGCGATCGCATTATCTCAGACGCCACACGCCGTTCTACAAGAATCTCATTATCTCTTGAGAGTAGAAATTCTTTTTAAAAGCGCAGAGTACATTACGGTGCACTTCTTTAAATAATTACGTCTATTAAAATGAATATGAAAGATGGAAACTCAACTAAGAGCGAGTAGCTCTCAACTATAATTACCGTTATACGCGTGTCTTGCTTTATAATGTGAACTTCTACTTGAACTAACTATTCATTAAGTTTCTAACCTGCCAACCTCTTAAGTTATGAACACGACCTGGGTTCATTTCTTAACATATATATCTGTATTTTTTAACATCAAAATCACAAAAACCAATACGCTTATCGTCAAATTAAACAGGACTAAGAACCACTCGAAAAGTAAACACCTTTGTATCACAACTCCTTTACATAAAGACACCCTATAAAATGTCACACGTGTCACTTAAAACCAGACATACCACTCAAGATCACAAAGTTCAAAGTACAACAACCACCACATTTATTGGATCATCGTGTCTAACATCAAACAACAGTACGGACATGTCCTTAAACACCATCCGAAGTTTCGCCTTTAAACTTTATCGATCACAACTTTATCAATAGTCGGTCCGATCTCAAATAAGGTAAACTAACCGATTTAACCGATAGTTACTAAGATTTACAACACAAGTTAATGGTGAATTCAGATGCGATGTCGATACCAATAAAGTCGGTAAATCAAATAGTCCGGTTTAGTGAGGATCAAAGCATTCGATGCTGGTTGGTTGATAGTCGTTTGGTCAACCAATAAGATTAATTCGAGTTTGAAGATAAATATCAAATCAATATTATAAAAATTGTCCCCAACTAGTGACCTAGTGACTTAGTGACCTAAGTAAAATTGGAACGAAGATGAAAAGCATGTAGATTCCTTGGAGACTGTAGGAGAGGAGTAAGAGGATTTTGCATAATTCCCATGGGACGAGAAAAAATGAATAGTGATGGAATGCACGTTATAAGTTATGGGGAAAGGCTAGTGAACTGACACAAATACTATGCTATAAATCTTAAAATACCATAGATCTTATATGCAAAAAATAACGGTATAAAAATACAATAAAAAAACATAATAAGAATGATAGATTTAATTTCGGAATAATTTTGAATTTATTTGCAAAAGAATTGCAGGATAAAAATAACAAATTAAATTCTGTAATATTCTGTATACCTACCCACTCAAAATTACGATGCGAAAGTGAGGCGCCTTTTCCAACATTATCCCCTTTTAATGGCCGAAGCACAAAACGAAATTCCGTATTTTATTAAGAACAATAATTTAACATTTGCAGAAAAAAAAAATATAAGATTTATGAATCACTTCGGGCAGACATAATTCATAAACATCTGTCGAGGCAATAAAGGTTTAACGATGGTAACTTGCTGCCCTTACCCCACTTACATATATGAGATAAAACTGCTGTAGTTAATATCAAAAGAGATTCTATGGTCCCGAATATTTCTCAGTAGTAACACGGAGTCTGGTATTGTGCCCATTGGCAATAGGCTTGCCCCCTATTACATGGGACTTATAGACACAAATGGTAAAAAGTGAGTGTATGTATATTGTACAGTAGCATTACGTGCCATAAAGTTCACCTCCGATTACCGCTTCAGGGATAAATGATAAAACGATACGTAGATAGTATTACGTAAAAGATATTATATTACCATGCAAATTGAGCTAATGCTGCTTTCAGCATTAGCTTAGACTTAACCTTAGCCGTTGTCTTAGCCTTAAAACTATTGCAGCGATGTAGCAAAATTTTGATAATTATTAAGATTTGGAGTTTCTAAGAGTACCTATGTCGATGTCCTTACAATATTTTATTTTATTACCAAGTCGTTTCCCTACTATATTTACTTTACTTTTTAGTGTACCTAAAGAAGATCTAACACAGCTTTGTCCTTTTATTCCAAAATACATAAAAACAAAAAGATAAAACTCATATTGTTCAGGAGCGTCAGCCGTAACTTTGTGGCCTTTTTCATATATTATGCTAATAAGGACCGTAAAGGCATACTCATTAACATTCTTTTCTATTTTTTTTAATATCATATTAAAATTGCTTTGTTTCCAACTAGGGTGACCCAAGTAATAGGTTGGTTCAAGCTAAAGGAGAGTGTGTAAACATGTTTGTGCCTTTCATAATGGTATTGTGTGAAAAAGGTTAGACAGGGTCATTTATTTTTGTAAAGAGACCTAAAATATTCAGCGTATAAACATCTTTGGTATTTTACGCGTTGGAGTAAAAATATCGTTCTCGTATAAGAATGACTCTCGGAAAATTGAACCCTAAAAAGATTTGCTCATTACCTTATTGGGCATATTTTACTGGAAGTTGTTTAAAAAATGTTTGGCTATGAGTAGCCAAATATTTTTTATTTGTATATTCAAAGAAGGAAGTTTTCAAAGATTATTACACTAACAATCAAAAATATACTGCCTCGTTGGTTCAGTGGTCGCAAGTGTGACAAGGGGTCTTGGGTTCGATTCCCGGGTCGGATATAAGTATTACTGGGCTTTTTACGGTTTTTCAAATATTTCTCAGTAGTAGCACGGACTTTGGAATAGACTAACCCCCAATTACATGGGACTTACAACACAAATGGTGAAAAGTGGGTGTACATTGTACAGTGGCATTACGTGCCGTAATGTGCAGACACACCTCTGCCTACTCCTTCGGCTTAAAGATGTAACGTTATTATTGTATAAAAATTAGGAAGATTCATTATAGTTGGTCGCGGAAATTAGGTTCCTTTGAAAAAGTCTTTGTTACAAAAATAGTTCTTGATGTAACGATACTGGGTTGAAGGGCACGTGTGTTTTATGACTAAATATAAAAACACCTTCGCGCAGTAACTGAACGATACATTTACGATCTGAGCTCGCATTTATATTGGACAAACTTTATATGAAACTCTTAGTAAGCAAGTCTTTATTTGAATCAATAAAATGGAGTTATACTTGATAGTGTCGAAAGAAACTTGTGTTTCCTACTTTCATTGTTGTTTCAAAACATGCAAGCGTTTTCGTAAACTTGCGACTTGATGCGACGAACTTGCACCGTTTGCGCGTTCGTCTTTTACAATCCAGTTCTGATCTTAAGGTAACTCCTCCTGTAAGTTATAAATTAAGGTAAAGGTAAGGTAAGTAATATGAAGTGAAGTGTAAGGAACAACTGCTGCTCATTACATGAATTTCTCGTTCTAAAGAGCTATTAAAATGATTTATTTTGTTCAAAACAACGTGGCTCTTTCTTCCAGGTCATATTTGGTGAGCTGCGGATTACCTAGCGGGTTTACCGGCTCGAAAACCAAGAGTATGAACGGGGTCGTTTTTAGTCAGTAAGAGTCTGACACTCCCTCTCGCCTCGCCCAAGGCAAGAGAAGTCACTGGATGAAGTTCCACCTCAAAAAAGGAGTTCTTTAGAATTTGAGGTTTATAAAGAGGTTATTTGAAGTATAGAGAGGTTGTCACCAACCTCTATAATTAGCATTGCGAATAGGCATTGCTTCCATAGATAGTCAGTTAAACATCATATTTGAATTCGAACCAATTAATCGTGGCGTAGATATGACACTGATTATGATGCACTGATGCACTGCCATATAATTACTTGCACGAGAACTGCAAAATTGTGAACGAAACATATTACATAATTATGCATTTATTAGCCTAATTTCCCGCCACGTAATTTCGTTTCGCCAACACATAATGCTTAATTATTATAACAACATGGTGGATATTAATTTGATTTGCGGCCCTCAAATTAATATTAATGTCATTGTATTATTATTCAGGAAGGAAGGAATTTGTTTAATGAAAATAAGAACACATGCGAGTAATAACAGCAAATTAGAATACATTTATCTTAACTTCAACCTTTTGAAACCAATTCCGATCAACTTTCATATGGTGAAATTTCGTACTCTTGAGTTGCAACACTTGCATATCGTCGTAATAATTTGATTAAGATCAATGGATTTTGATTAAAGGTGATGCGTACGATGCGGGCCTGTGGACCTTAAGTCTCCCATCACGCCACCCAGACACCCACTAAATGATCTATTAGTGACCAATGTATTATGCTCTACCATCATTACACGACTATTTTAAAATGTACTGTATCCTTATATCTATAGAAATCAATATTCTTTAACAGTATTCCATGGTATACACACATATACATAACGCTACATAAACCAGTTTATCGTGATCTCATTTTATATGATCTTTCAACACATTCGACGGTTCATTTATAATGGTTTTTCATTCTTTGATATACTGGTTTTGCTCCAATAGGCTAAAAGTATCAAACCATTTGGAAACATCAAATCAAATGTTATTGTGGCGATTGATCAAAGACTGTGATTTTATTATTGCATGATACCGTCCCCGGTGTTACTGCGTTATCTGCATTTAATGCTGTTTTACGTTCTAAAGGTCCGTTCACACAGTTTTATTGATAACTACAAGGATTTATAGCGAAAATTAACTTACTAAAAATCACGGTTTACTCACGAGCCACGTAAATTAATGGAGAAAAGCTCAGTAGTCTGCGCACGTTGCTCATGGTGAAGAGTCCCACGGTGACTCGAAACTAGTAGAGCTTTTCTCTATTAATTTATTTTAATTAAGTTAATATATAAATGAACCATTTATTAAGTACTATTTTTATAATTATGTATCGTATGGGCAACATTTTCAAAGGGATAACTTTTTTTAAAAAACTGATAACATTTAGCTGAGTCTCGTTTAGACCCACAGTAGTTAGAGAAGAGCCAAAAGGAAAAAAAAAGTCTTGTGCAAAGATGTATGAGACTTTTTGAAAATGATACCCGCGTCAGGAGTTGATGCTGTACCAAAGCTACAGGCAATAGTAAGTATAAAAAATCCAAAAAATATACGACACATATAAAAGAACGCTTGATATACCTATCAATATTTTTAACAGTAACAGCTTTGTTTAAAACGTTGTGCAAAAGATTAATAGGTACATATCAACCTCTTGTTTTTGTATACTCTTTTAAAAAAGTCACAAAAACCAAATTGACATGTTTCACAAAGCTTTTATTTATTTTTTTGTCCATGATGTCAACACGTCTGTTAGTTCGCAATTCATGTATTGGTTATATATACGTACACTGAACAATATTTTGACTATTTACGAACAAAAAAAAAATATTTATTCGACGACAAAACTGAAGTTTTATACAGACGACAGCACATCAAACTACCCCAAACTAACAATTATTTCAATGGATTTTCAACTTTAATGTTACACAGTAAAGGTTGAAATTGCTATCTAAATAAAAGAGTACATTGAAGTGCTGGTGTAGCACGCCGTGTGCAGCTGAACAGTTTCATCTAAAAGGCCTTTAGGGACATAAACGCGATAGGAAACAATAACAAGCAAATATTATCAGCAGGGGTGCTTCATAACCGTGTTTATGTCTTTATCGACGGCTAGGGTTGCCACATAAATCGACGTCACTAGCCGCTCGTCTATAGATTGTTCCTGGCTTATGAGGAGGTTGTTAGTGGTTGAAGTTTTATTATGTAGATATTAATTTGTCTATAATTATACTTTTTCTACGTAATCATTCTTAATCGTTGTTATTAAATAAACACAGAAGAAAAAAATAATTACCTAGAATCCAAAATCTGATTTCTTTATCTGCTTATTAAAATCTAATTTATTGTAATCTTTTACGTAAAACTCACATTTACCCAATACAGAAGCGTAGATACTAGACCCTATTAGACTGTAGGTATTATTTAATTTACTTTATTATATTTCATACGTTTAATCACTACATTCACTGGCTATTAAAATTATAAAGCTCTTATAACATACTTTTACCCGTGTAAAATTAACAGTAATAATACCTGCAGGCAAATATAATATCTAGTTACACATAGATTATTTACTAATTTTGACCAAAATCCCGTAAAGCCACAGACTATAGGTATCTGTGTATAGCAAGCAACCCTTGCCGCAACCTAACGATAGATAATTGGCTGATCGATCGTTTATGCATGAGCACTGGCCGGTTAGAACGAACTGATGCTGAATTAAAAATCGCCAACCGTTCCACGTTTAAATATAGAAACAAAAAAAAATAAGGACGCCATTTTGCATGACGTTCTTAGAAGTTTGAAATTCGATTTTCATATTTTTTTATCTAGCTTTTGTTTTAGTAAACAGGCCAATCATTTTAAAAAACGTTTAAGGAATTCGAATTAGAATTTCAAAAGACGATAGTTATTTTACTGAAGGCTGATTTTTCAATCAACAGAATTTTTTGTTATCTGTAGAATAAAATTGACATTTTTGTCAGTTCTTAGTATGAAAGAAATTGTCTAATATTCAAAAATATTCCTACGGTACGATAAAATTTATCTGGCATTAGAAAATATGCCAGTAAAAAATCGGAGAAAATACCTCTAAATATAAAAAAAATCTTAACATTCAAACAATTCTCCAAAAATGTGCATAATTAACATTTGGTATCGGTGGTAATTTGGCCCCTTCATAACGATGTCGTCTATAAAATAATATCGACGCTACACAATCATGGAACATTTAAAGCGTAAATAGGAACGCAAAATGACGAAACGTTTTCCGATAATGGACCCATTAAAAAGCCCAACTACTGGTACCCAGTTTTTATGCATAATCGGTTTTTTATTAGGTTTTATGAATATTCATTTATAATAAGGCGCTTGTAATAAGGATGGTTAAGTAAAAGTAACAGCCTGTAACAATCTACTTACTGCATATGATAGTTGGTCATAATCTCCATGCTTTGCTGTTTGCTTGCTCCATGGTTTGAAGATCGTATCGGTTCGGAAATCCCACTAACGACAGCTCATTCCATAGCTTTGCTGTGCGAGGCAGAAAGTTTCGTGAAAAACAAATAGTTGTGGCCTGCCAACCACCTATATGATGTGGATGGAAATGCTGTCATGTAGGTCGATACCGAAAAGATGTGGTGGGTATCAGACCAAACATATCCTCAGAGCACTCCACGTGGTATAAACGATACAGAATGCACAACGAAGCTAAGAACTCTACGCATTCCCAAACTATCAAGTGGGTTTGAAATATCAATGTTTTGTAAAACGAATGCCCCATGGCACTTACACTATAAAGAGGACCAAGCAGTCAAGATATTTAAATAACTAATTATAATGCATACATTACCACAATTCACCGTAAAAAAACGACCCACATAATTTATGAATCTAAAACATAACTCGAGTCCAAATTCCAAGATACCTAACACTTTGAAGTTTTTGATGAATGGGTGAATAAAAAACACAGCCGCTTTACCCCACTTTCCCATTTTAGATAAGAGCAGGAAATTAAGACGTTTTTATTTTAACACAGAAAAAAAGTAAGAAAAAGACGAGAAAATTGTGTTCAAAAGAGAGAAATGGCCAAAAAAATAATAAGACAAAACGAACAAGTTAGTATAAAGTGTTAAAATCCTAACTCGCGCAAAGAACAAAGATTTAGAAAGCTAAAGAAAGAGAATTTACCTTAAAACTTTTCTGCCAACGTAGGTCGGTAATAAGTAACACCACGGGAGGCCATAAATTTTGCTAAGAAACAGCGTTTATACTCAATACCCGTAACATTAATACAGATTTTCTGCGATTATTGTAACTTACTCTTTGGAGAATCGTGGCCGCTTTCATTTGAAAAAATGTTAAGCGAAATATATTGGCGAACCAAGCCCTATTAAATGTCCAAGATGGTTTTATTGTCTCCGCAGGATTGCGAGTTATTATCATTTACTATTTTATGGTCCTAGACAATAATAATAAAAGATATTAAATCTTCTTATCTTATAAAACGCAAACTTGCCTGCTGAGCATAATCTTCTATTACTAACCTTTAGTATTAGAGGATAAATCATAAATCAAATAAATGGGAGTTTGCACTATTTTGCACTTGCATTTACAGCATAAAAAGACTAAAATAAAAATAGGCTTTTATTTATAAGCATTGGACATACTTTGCACGGAGTGATACCACGACCTCACAGAAAATCAACGTGATACAACACGTGTGTTGTATTTCGTTGTGTGAGTGATGTCACCGGAGACCCAATTACCCCTTAATCTTCCGATTCTCCAACAAGCTTTAAATTCCTAACGCCCAAAAGGCCGGCAACGCGCTTATAACGTCTCTGGTGTTGCGGGTGTCTATGATCGGCGGCGATTGCTTACCATCGGATGATCCATCTTATCGTTTACTGGCGTAAACAACAAAAAGAATATTACTTTGTAGGTATTTATCGCGCCTATTCTAAATTTGAAACAAAAATCAAATTCAGTCTGCTGTGGTTCTTTAAAAGACCTACATAGGTTAAGCGTCTGACATAAAATAAAATTAATACGATTACGAAATCAAACAAAGGTGTAATGATTAACCTGAATACTTACTAATAGTGGATAAATATAGTATATTTACATGTATAAGGGCTCCGTTTCTTAATACGAATGACAGTCTAATACAATGAACTATTGAATGTTAATTAGTTTCACTGATTACCATGTTTTGTGATAAAATGTTTTGTGGTTCTGTACATAGGAGTAGAATGTTTTTGTGTGGATAAATGTGGATATTTTTGTAGATACAGTTGCATTTTGTTGTTAAATTGGGTTCTATTACTTCATAATTTTTACCTTTACAACAAAACGATTGGTTTTGTGGCTTACCTAAATAATTGAGTGACTACGTCTTCTTTTTATTTTTTCCTAAGCATTATACAAAACACCAACCATTTTTTTAATACTAAACCATCAATCACACTTAAAATAGTATAAAAGTGAAATTTTGCTTGTTTGGATGTTTGTCCGTCAATCACGCCGAAACTACTGAACGGATTCCATCGAGCCGCCTACACTAGGTACATGTCAACATCGGCTGATTCGTCAGTCGCGCCATTTATGTAATAAAAAACACACAAACATCTAACATTTTAACTAACAAATTAAGTTGCGAATATTAAATGTGCTACTAAACAAGACATTAATTAACTGTCACAGTGAATGGTCACGATTTAATTCTACTATAATTGAAACATTATATTAATTACACACTGACTCCTAAAACAGTGTAAATCAGATGGACGCGCGCATGTAGTAGCCGTACCTATATTTACCTATTACTCTGAATACATGATAATTCACATTTACATTTAGCCAGTACATCGCCGAAGTTTATTTAAGCTGGTATAAACATGATTCAAAAGCACACGTCGGGTGACATCCGACGGTCGCAGTTAGCAATGGGACAAACTATGGAAGACAAGAGAATTAAACGCGGTATAACATTAAGTGTAATAGTTCAGAATTTCGAAAAGAATCTAGGTTTCAAAAATGACATAAAGTGGTCTAGTTTTATATTCATCACGTTGTATCATGTGCTTGCTGTGTACTGGTGCTACCACTACGCGTTCCCTGTGAAATGGCAGTCGCTTGTATTCGGTAAGTAATGATGAGTCACTGAACCTAATACCCATTTCTTCTTGACCTTTACCCGCCTCCTCGTATTTTACTTTACAAAAAACCTATTTAGAGAGATCTTGGAAAATAGTTCTTCTATTTTATCACACAAAAGCCTTTCTTAAATCATAGTTATTGAAGCACTTAATTCTGGTTCTCGTGCTTTCTTTTCTGTTATAGCATTAGTAGTTGTTTTCATTCTAGGGTTCTAGGAATGTATTCTTTTTAAATGGCTGAACATAACACCTCATATAATAGCCTACACGCGATAAACAGAAAAACTTTCATTTACGCAAGACTAGAATTTATTAAAGTAATAATTTCTAGTACTCAGATTCAAAGTTTATACGACTTTTCATTTATGTCATTCCAATTAAGTTCTGGCAATTTAATTAAACAACTAATTATGTTCGCAGCGTTGATTATGTACGTGGCATCTGGATTCGGAATAACTGGGGGCGCTCACCGCCTGTGGACGCACAAATCTTACAAAGCAACACTGCCTCTCAAACTATTTCTACTTTTATGTTTCTCAAGTGCGGGACAGGTAAACAAAGCTTAATTAAACATTTACTTTGTCTCTTAACTTTATTTTTGCCTTTTTACGAGCTGTAAAGAAACACACAACATTAAGCTAATAGCTACCTGGGATCTGGATGAATGAAGCTCTGAGAAATTGCGTGAAACATTGTACAAAAATGTTGAGATACTTTTTAAACTGAGCACGCAAGCTGCTTTTGCGTGGCTGTTTATTCGGAAACACGGGAATATTTTTAAGTCGGTATCACGTCTGACGTAAACAAATCTTAAGCAGATACCTAGTATGGCGTCTAAGAAAAATATCTTATGAAGAGAAAACAAAAAAGATATTAATGTTGTACATCAAAGCTACACCTACCTGTAATCCTTCATTCGATTTTCAAATTTATATTCTTTGAAATAAAGCCCTTTACACATTGAACTTTCTTCTTTCCTACAATTCTTCTGCAAAATGCTACCTTAATTATTATCTGAACAGAACTCCTTACTCCACTGGGTTCGTGATCACCGAGTACACCATAAATACAGCGACACTGATGCCGATCCTCATAATGCGAAACGCGGACTCTTCTTCTCACACATCGGCTGGCTGATGATGAAGAAGAACAGTGAAGTCATACTCCGAGGGAAACAGATGGACATGAGTGATATAGAAAATGATCCCTTAATACAGTTCTATGAAAGGTAACTATAAAATACTTTTACATGACATGAATGCTCGTCCCTCACGTAGACAATTTGTTTTCTGTACGCTGAATCTAATGGCTGGGTTGTTGCTGCGTAACGGAACACATATTTTCGTATTAAGGAGACAAGAGGTATTAGGTACATAATATATTATTCTAAAAGACAAAAAAATGGGATTTGAAACAGACTGTTAGAAATTAGAGATCTGCGGACTTCCTAGCGGGCTATCGGAGCTCCGGCTCGAAAAGCAGGAGTAGGAACGGGGTGGATTTTTATCAGTAAGAGTCTGACGCTCCCTCTCGCCCAGCCCAAGGCTAGAGAAGTCATTGGATGACTTCCAAAAAACAAAGAAAAATTTGCGATCATATCGTTACATAATGATTACTTAAACTATTCCTTAGTAACAAACTTGTTCCGAAAACAATAGCTATGGACTGGGTCAAGTAACCATTAAATGACTCTGAGTACGATATTTTAAACTAAAAATTATGGATTACGATTTTGATTAACTCGTGGAATAAACTTACACAAAATCAAGCCAGACTGGTATTAAATGGTAATAAATTATTACCAACTGTTACACTTTGAAACACATTAATAATTTAAATAACCCCACTTACATTAACTAAGTATTTACGAGTATTAGAAGTATTAAAACAAACTGTCTACAAAACTTGTTCTCATTCCAGAGTAAATAATTGATTTAAGACAATTAAAAACTGAATATAGAATCGGAAACTAAACCAATATAATAACATGTTACATAGGAACATTATTTTGAAATCGTGAATATTTCAATATCTGTTATAACTAAATGTTTGCTGCCCTAGTTTCCTTTCAAGTTCGTATGTACTTCGGTCGTGGCCCTGATTTCTAAGTCGGTCAAAGTAGTATTCATATTTTCAACTTAAAAACGTCCAATGCAGACACGGAAACTATAAATGCCTGATATGTTATTCGTAATAATCTCTATAATTACAGTGTCGTGAAATTGCAAATATTTACGTGATATGAGAAACATCTATCTTATGGGTTGAATTATTATAAAACTTTTAACGAATGCAACTACGCTACTATGTAAATAAGTTTTTTTTAATTGTAAAAGTCTTAATTTGTTGGGTTGGTAACAGGCGACTTAAAATCTTTGCAGTTTGGTTATAAGGTCGAATTTGCTTTCTATTACCTTTTTCGCGTAATTCTTCTTTATATGATCGACAAATTATTATTACTGCCATCTTTCACCTACAAAAGAGAAAAAAATTCCAGAGTAGAACGACAAAATAAATGAAATTGTTATTTCCAGAAACTTCAACATGCTCAAACTGGTATTCTGCTATATCCTACCAACAATGCTTGGAGTGTGGCTGTGGAATGAAGATTGGAAGTGCGCTGTAGCTTGGCAGTGCTTCATCAGGTTTCTCGGCATGTTCCACAGCGAACTCACTGTCAACAGCCTCGCACATGCTTATGGATATAAACCGTACAACAAGTGAGTTATTTTTAAAGAATACGGTTTTATAAATCCCGTTGGAGTACTCTCTGGGCCTTTTACTGCGATCTCTAATGCTTAGGCCTGCTAAACGTGGAGATTATAGCAAATATTGTTATGTAGAGGAGGCCCACAGTCTTACATAGAGGAAAAACATCATCAGTCTGCTTGTATCCGCTACAATATAGACACAGTCCTTTAAAATTCCATACTACTGAGCTTCATTTTTAGTTCTTTTCAACCAATATTGATGATAATATTTTTCTTCCATATACTTACCACTCTCAAAAACTTACAAAAGAAGTATCTTCATTTAATTTTCCGTTAGGCACATGTATAAAATGTTCAGAGATAAAAACATGTACCTACCTAACTTTAATTAAAATAACTTCATATTGATGTTAACTAAATGATAAACAATATGTAGGTACTCTACTAAGTATAATTATAAAGGTGTTTATCATCTACACAGCGTTGTTGCTGTATAATTAAACTCTTGTCTTCGTAAACATCGCCAATTTCTTACCATAATATTGTTACTCAATTTCCTTTAAAATTACAAACTTCCAATATCTGCCATCTTCCAGGCTCTTGTTGACAACTTACTTAAGTAACAGCCATCCTATCATTGAAGTATCGTCCCGTTTTGATTTTGTAACACAATCTACTGCCGAGCAGATACCTATATGCCAATATTTGCATGTTGTTTACAGAAATATAGTTCCTGCAGAGAATCGCTTCGTGGCGACGTGTACACTTGGTGAAGGTTGGCATAATTACCACCACGCTTTCCCCTTTGACTACAAAGCAGCTGAACACTTCGACGTACTCAACTTCGCCACTACTTTCATAAGATTTTTCGAGAAAATAGGATGGGCGTACGACTTGCGGGAAGCGAGCGCAGAAGTTATTAACTCAATGGCTAATAGATTAGGCGATGGCACGCCAGTTCATTTCCCACTACCCGCTGATAAATTAACAGAAGAAAGGGCAACTGGATGAAGTATTATCACCAATATCGGTCAGCTCTTCAAGGGCATAAGTAACGAATGAGTATTAAAATGGTGAACGAACGAATCAATAAAGAAAACCACAGATGTGTTTATAAATGGTATACACGTAGCCTAAGTTAGAATGTATTGTGAAACTTAAAGTAATGAAGACAATCTTCGTCTTAATAGAAACTAAATAAAATTATAACTAAATTATAAACTCTTTTCTTACATTAAGTACCTAAATGCAATCAATCTTTCTCCACTTTGGCGTACTACGTATACTATATGCATAAATTGGAGATATCCTTACAGTCCCGGTAATGTGGCGGGTCCGCTTGAGGCCCCAAACCTTTGACATAAGAGTATCTTCTTCCGTAAGCCGAACCCTTCAAATTGCTTGGATCAATTTGCCATCCATGTAACCAACTGGTACACTCTATGAAGTTGTACCTTTTAACTGGAGGTTCAGTATAACGCCTTTTTAAGTAAATCGTCCTTTGATCGGTGTGCAATAATTTCTTTATTTCTTCTGGTACTGGCTTCATGCATGGTACACTTTCTTTGATGTTGTCTAGCTTTACCAGATCAATGTCTCGAGGGGGTAATTTGTACCGAGTTTGAAAGCTCGTATTATGGTACTTCGCTAAAATCCCCATACTACCATCTATACGACACCTTTGAACATCAGTAGCAGAGTAATTTTTGACTTCCCTGTTCAAAGTAATTGCGGACTGTATACGCTGTGGATTCTTCTCAAACCAACGTGTGCGGCAAACTTTTTCTTTTTCAATCATATCACCATAAAAATTTATCAGTGCAGGGTCACCAAACAAACGAGTCGCCATTTTTTATGAATTACGTATTAATTAGTATACAAGGAATTTACTCTTATGTAATAAAAATCTCATCTTTCTTATCAGTCGACTATTATAGACATACTTATCACTATCTCATTTATATGTTTAGATCAAACAAATACAACAATCGGCAAATGGATGTCATTGTACCATAGATTAAATAAACACACTTCGATCAAGAGGTGGATTATAAATCCTTTTCCGTTATATTTTGCGTTATTTACTTTTGCCTATAATCATATTTATCAGCATATAATAGAAAGTAAATACCTAAGACTTAAGTAGGTACAATTTGAACGTTTTAGTAAACACGTAGTAAAAAAAACACTTGCGATTCCATGCAAGTGTCTTCTCTGTCAATGCTAGCTATGGCTATAAGGTTTTCTTAATTTATCAAATTATCATAGTGCCATTCACAAATGTTGCTGTTTCAATTTGTTACGATAGATATTTCACAGTAAGTTGTAAAACCTATTTGCTTGTCCTGTTTCGGTACTCTTTTTGATTTGAGGTATCAATGTTTTGTCTGTTCTCTTCTTTATTGAAGTTTTCATTCGTCTATCAGACATTTTGCTATTGTTGAATTGTATTTATTTTTGTTAAGTAATTTATTTTATATTCACACAATGCCTCTAGTTGACATAAATAATCCCCAAATGATAAAGTTCTTAGTTGAAACTTATGAAAAAACAGCACGATTGCGGATGAGATGGAACATCCTTAATGCTGATAAGTTGAATTCCGCTGCGAATCTCGATCGAGAAGAAAAGGGTTATCGAGACGTAGATGTTACCAAAGCGACCATGGAACTAGGCTTAGCTGGATTGCAAAGAGATAATATAACGGACGCTAGGAACAAACGACTAAAGCACAAGATAGACGGTAAAATACCTGGCATTGAGAGCCTACGAAAAGGACACTCTATCGTCGACGTTGAGCTCGGTAAAGCTACAGATGATCCTAAACTAGCACGACCAGACACAGATCTATCAATCGACCCGATCATGAGACCTGTGAATCCAAAACAAAAGAAGATATTATACATGGGCCGTCCCTACTATGGTCGTGAAGTTTATTTGAAGAAGAGATGTAAAGCACAGGCTCCTGAAGATAGATATTACTTTGCTGAAACCAGTTCTTGGGTGTATGGCTGGAGGATGAAAGACAGTTATCAGAAATCAAGAGGGCCGCTACACGGGCGTGTGTGGCGCCTGGCTCGCGAAGTAAGCCGCACAGGACCTGCCCCGGATCCAGCATATTACCAACAGCCTGGAAAGGATCCCGGTAAATGTTAACGTATGGACATTGAGTGATTTTATTCTTCAGTGTGATTTGTTATTTATTTATTGTCCTAACTTTTATTTGTTAATCGTATTACATAATTATTTCTATTATTTTTCGGTATTGTTTTTGTAGCGAGAATTATTTCACTATTTAACTGTGCATAGAACATACATTTTATACAAACGCAGATTTTTATGTTAATTTCAAAAGCTTATCACATTTAGAAGATACAGACCTACAAACAAATATTGAGATTGAATATTTTTTATAAATTCCCATTAATTTACCTACTAGCAATAGCAATGCCTAAATCGTTATTTTTAAAATTAGCGTGTGCCCTCTATAGGATATGGTCGCAAGGTCGCAAGCACAACACTGCAACGAATAAGGTTCAAATCGTGCAAAGTACTATTGGATTACATTTATTAATATGTGACTCAAGCTACTATTATTTACCTTAATAAATACTATTTCTTACTAGGTAACGGCATAGACGAAATGATTGGAGTTTTTTCCATAGTAGCTATGGCATGGCTATGACATTCTCATTACATATTGACAATGACATTATTGATGTTTTGATTTTATTGTGTATACACATTTTATATAACTATTATTTTTTATACATTTTACTCTTTTTACCTGATATCAAAATGCCACTAGACTACTCGAATCCAATGATACAAAAGTTTTTAATAGAAAGACAGGATCAGGAAAACTTGAAATGTATGCAGTGGTTCCTTAAAAATAAAGAGAAGATAATTAAGAATGCACCGAAGGTTGAGAATTGCAAGCATTATACTAGTGAGCAAGTAGCTAAGAAGAGAATGGAGGCTGATGTTAATATGTTAAGTGAGCAAAACAATATTAGCAGACGCTATCGAAGGAAGCTCTCCATGCAAGAAGCTGAAAGAACCATATTGCACGGATTCTTTGAGAAAAGCGAAGATGTTCCGATTATGAAACCTGTCGACCCAGAAGACTCTAGCATTCTTACCAGGGAATTAGCGGCCGGTGGTGGACGCAACGCGTACCTTAAGACGAGACATCGCAAGTTACCAGAAGACAAATACACTTCTTGTGTGACAACAAGCAACACGTATGGATGGAAACTTAATGAAAATAAATTAAAAAGGGTTCCACCAAAGCATAACCGTTATAGCGTATTTACCCATGAGCTAGTAGGGCGTTCTGGAGCACACCCAGACCCACCAGAAGCCTTACAGCCAAAGGATGCTCAGTATATACGCTGTAGTGGATTTTAACAATACTTTTAAAAATATTTCACTTGCAACGCTTAGGTGGAAATCCTTTCAAAACTTACAATATTACAAGAGTGGCAAATCACGGATCAATTGCAGATTGTAGATAATTCAATAAAGATCTTGTGGCAAAAAAAATATTTTTTCTTTCACTTAGCAGTTACAAAACTGTCTTTCCACGTTTTCCTATAGGAAAACGTGGAAAGACAGTTCAAAATAGTTGTATGTCAATAGATATATCTATTGACATACAACAGTTCAAAATAGTTGTATGTCAATATCTATTGACATACTACAACTATTTTGAACTTTCGTCACCCTACAGGAACATATATTTTAGTAAAAAATAATTTATAAACCGTATTAACAATCAATATTAGTAGATGTTGCAACTGAAGGACTATCCCAATTAGCACAGAATACTCCCTTAGTATATACTTGCATCACGTTTAAAGGAATCGAAACGAGAGCGCGTTTGGCGATCCGATTGGTCGGCTCGAATAAACCAACCAATCAGAGTGCCGAACCTGCTCTTGTTTCTATTACTTACGTAAACATAATTCATTGTAGGTAGGTACATTCTTAGACCTGACAGGCTACAAGGTAGTACTTTTAAGGGTTTGAACAAAAAGTAACAGCAATGTAAAACCCTTGAGCACGACACGTTTCAACAAAACATCGTCTAACGGTCACAATGGGACTGAAACTTTTATCATCTACCCAGCAACCACCCACTGAGCTCTAAGTTTTATTTAGCCCATAAACGACCGTGTAGATATGTAGTGTACAGACTATGCGACCCTAGCAATTTACCCAAAGTATAAAATAATTAAGGATATAGCTGTTTTTATGTCTTAACAGATAAACTCTTTAAATATAATTTTTGTTTCGATTAGAGTAGATTTTAGACAAACAATAATAACTATTTTTTTTGTTTTGGTTACAATAATATTGTTTTTGAATTACAAGCAACCGACCCGACCTTCTTGAATCGTGAATACAAGTAAAACTTTAAATACTCTTTGGTCACACAAGTTTTTGACATTGATTAACTTTTAAAACCACTTTTGAAAAGATTGTTTGCAAGATTTTATAATTTTACTTTCGCAACTTTTAATAATTTACCTAAAACATCAAAATGCCTCCTATCGATATGACCAATCCTGAGAAAATCAAATTCTTCATAGAAAATTACGAGAAGACCGCCCGTCTTCGTATGAGATGGAATAACCTTTATAGCGACAAGTTGCAAAAGGCTGCTACTCTAACCCGAGAAGAAAGAGGATATAGGGTCGAGGATGTTTTGAAAGAAACAATGGCCGGAGGTTTACCAACTATAACAAGAGATAATATATCTGGTGCGAGGAACAAGAGAAAGATACCACTCCGCGACGCAGCTTATATACCAGGTATAAAAGACATGAGGAAGGGGCATTCGATTGTTGACGTTGGGCTGGCAGATCCTGAAAAGGATCCGACCGTCGTCCGACCCGATACTGACCTCAAACCAGACCCCAAAATGCGGCCTGTTAATCCGAAGCATAGCAGGCTTATCTACAAAGGTCTTCCGAACTTTGGTCGAGAAGTTTACTTAAGGGAAAGGAATAAGATGGCTCCTGAAGAGAAGTATTATTTTCTTGAAACTACTGGCTGGGAATACGGATGGCGTCTCCACGACAGTTACTTCGGTAGACATGCACCGGAATATGGACGAGTGTGGTTACTGACTCGCGGCTCCGCATCCCGCAGCGGTCCGCAACCAGATCCGGACCACTACCAAACCATAAAACTACCGGGACCCGATAAATGTAATATGTAGGACGAATTCTCCATATTTTTAGGTAATGTTTTTCTCTATGCGGTTGTATGTGAACTAATTATTTTGATAGCTTTAATTTCTATTTGATAATTTAGTGATTTAATACACTTGTATTTTAAGATTAAGTTATCTTTTATTTCACTTTTAACTTTAAGTGAAAGATAGAGCATTCGTCACTTTGATCGCTATTCCCAATCTTCGGAACTAGATATGAGTAGGTGGTTTCGAGTGATTTTTGTAGGTAGGTACTTAACAAAATAATTAAATTAACTATCATAAGCTACTACACAATTGTAAGCATATACCTACTCAATTACTTGCCTACACTCTACGTGTGTATACTTATTTAGGTAAGTAGGTAGGTACGTACGTGCCCTCTAAAAGAAACACGTGCGTTAAACGTAAAAACTTCAGATAGTTTTTAATTCCCAAAATGGCGATCTCGGTGCCTAATTAAACTGGAGGTAATAACGAACTTTATGCGGTAAAATAAGAAACTAAAACAAATAACGTTAGCCGTAAGACCAAAAGACATAAATCAAGTTTAAATCTCCAGCCAATGTCGTCTCGTTTGCGCGTTATATAAAAGTTAGTAACGATAGAAGTTCCTTGCTAAACCGGTTCCAAGTCGTGAGACTTGGTTGATGCATACTGGGTTCATGTTTAGAATCTACACAGCTACTTGAACACTATCGTGAGACATACTAAATTAACTAAAAAAATCACGGTTTACTCACGTATATCAGTAGGCTGCGCGACGTCACCGCATCTGCGCACGCTGCTCCTGATAAAGAGTCCCTGTGTGACTCGAAACTAGTAGAGAGTTTCTCCATTAATGTACGAGAGTAAACCGTGACTTTTTAATTAATTTATTACTTATGACTTATAAGTTATAGTTACCTAATCACCACTGAATATTCTTGTGCTGAGCACTGGCCTTTTTGCTTCGTGTTGATTATTAATTATTAAAATTATTTTCTTGTTTTGCCTGCAATACGGTAACAATAAACTGTTTTCTTTCTTTCTTTCTAATAGATAGGTAACTAGTAGGTAGGTTCTTTATCGATTTTCCAAATCCGTATTTTGATTTTTCCGAATTTATAACCAACTGCTTTATTTTTCTGGATTATGGATATTGGGATATAAAAAATACATAGGTACACTATACAGTGCAAAATAATACAAAAGTGTCAATTTTCCACTATTTATTTTTGAAACTTAAGCTAAGATTTCATTAACCTAATAATATTTACAATCGTCATCGTAATAACAGACAACACACACAACACTTTTGTACAGTCAAATGATCGGTAAAAATAGATAAGGCATAGCTCCAGTTATCTAGCACAGACCCCAACAAAGTCATTAGATTTTCGACACAATAACAAACTCATAAAATAGAAAATCTATTATTAGAACAGGGCAATCTGCTGGCGTCTACGTATGTAGGTGATTTCTTTTTACCCAATCAAAACTAGCATTGCTAAATTTTATGGCAAGTTTTCTGGTACCATTCGTCATTATTCAACTTTATATTTATTGCTGAGCTTATAAAAATCTAATATTCAGTACTTTTAGAACACAATCCTTTAAGTTTGTTGCCTTCAAGACCACGTATAACACAAGACCTATAGCTAAAGGCCATTCTTGAAAGAGGTCCGCGCAGAAAAATAACCTGCACGAAAGGGAGCCCACGAATAGGACCATGTCTCGATAAAATTTGCTACAGACCTCGTGTCCACTAAATCCGCCATTATTTTATTACCTATTTATTCTCTTCAACTGTACAGTGATAAAGTATATAATTATCAGACATTATGCTTCCTCTTAGCGGACGGTTTGTCAAAAACTTGCTTCATGCCTCCTCTGAAGTTGGCCAGTCTAGCCGCTGCGCCTTCGTTGCTCCAAGCTGAATCAAACTCCGTTGTATCTTGGTCCACCAGATGTGTATATTTCGTACGTCCCGATCGACCGAATTTCTTTACTTGCATTACCTGTAAGAGAAATAATGTTGAGCCAATTTCAATTTTAGAGTTGACGCAATAAAGTTGTTATTTATACAAGAATAAAGGTAGAACTTACCTTAGGCAAAACAGTCTTATCAAAGTGATCGTCCAAAGTTGGACCAGAGAAGTCTTGTTTGAACACTTCGTCTTCTTTGTCCAAGTAGAAGGCACCCCTGCAATTTTAATCAAATATTAATTTAAGTACCTATATAATAAATCTAAACCGCTGGTTACAATCCTACTTATAAGAAGTTAACTTATTATAATAAAGTTAGCTTTACGTTGAATGAAAACAAATCGAGAGGTTATCGGCGGTCTGATTGGTCGACGCAAATGAACCAACCAATCAGAGCGCCGAACGCGTTTTGTTTTCGTTCAACATAAAGCCAACTCGTACTAAGGGTAAAGAATACTGATATTACAATTAAAATAAAATAGTATACCTGTGGTAATATTTCTGTAGGAACTTGTATTTGCCCTTGACAGACTTGTTGGTGACGAGTTTGGGATTGAGGCGTTGTTCCACGCGGCGTTCCTCTTCAGTCATGTTACGCATACGCTCGATAGCCAATAGTTCCTTCTCCACACTAAAATTAAAACAATAAAAGATGTTAGGAATTATATTATTTGTCGCTTAGTGATTGGAGAATAGAATACATTTTGTCTGCCTCTTTAGTTCCAACTCCGGGCTCCGGCTCAAAGCAGAAGAAAAAACGGGGTGGTTTTTAGTCGGTAGGAGTCTGACACTCCCTCCAACCTCACCCAATACGGGAGAAGTCATTGGATGACTTTCCACCCTCAAAAAAAAACTACATATTTTACGGAAACAAGGCAACAGCACTCTCAAGAGTTACTTAGCTTTAGGGAGCACCTAAAACTCTTTGATGAAAATGGGCGTAAGACATGATTAAAGGTTACTTACGCTTCTCTCTCTTCCTTGTCACGTTTGATGCGCTTCATTTCACGTAACTTCCACGCTTCATACTCGAGTTCATCGTTCTCGTCATCGGTGCATACGTCGTTGATGTTACCTTCTTTATGTTCACCCTGGAATACAAATGGTATTTTTTTTTATTGTAAAGGAGCAGACGGATCACTTGATGGTAAGCAATCACCGTCGCCCATGGACATCCGAAACGCGTAATGAGTGCGTTCCCGGCCTTTTGGGGATTAGGAATTTAACGGTTATGGAATCAGGGATTGGGAAGGAGGTTAATTAGGCCTCCGGTAGCCTCACACACACAACAAAACACAACGTAAGCGTTGCTACACGTCGGTCTGTGAGTCCCTGGTATCACTCTTTTCGAGCTGGCCCATTCGTGCCAAAGCATGGCTCTCTTTCACTTAATAAGAGTAAAGTTAAAAGACACCCTGAAGAGAACTAAGTGCTAAGCAGTAACTTAAACTGTGCAGAATTTAAAGGAGCTAGTACATAATTATTCAACCAACCTGTGTAGCCCTCTGCTCAGACCTTATGGTCTCTTCAACCAGTTTCAGAGCCTCTCTTCTCCTTTCTTCTTTTTCTTTCCTAGCTTCTGCTTCTTCTTTCTTCTGCTGTTTTATTTTCCGTTCTCTCTCTTGCACTGTCATTCTGTCTGAGGCCCTTACGAAAACGGGTTTCACGCGAGGACCTGAGAAAATAATTATTGTAGTTAGAAATAGTGTTGAATCAAAATTAAAATATAGCACAACATTTTTTATTGATATTTATGATATTGTAAGTCCCATGTAATAGAGAATGAGCCTATGGCTATATACGGGACACAATCCCAGATACCACTGAGAAATTTTCGAAAAACCGAAAAAAGACCAGTACCTACTACTTTGCCCGACAACCGGAATCAAATAGGGCAACCTAATTAATTAACTAACAGTCAGTTGCAGGAACGATCATTAAATTTTTAAAGTGACTTTAAATATTAATGAAGCTTTAAAGTGTTGCACAAAGAAGTATTTCTATCTCATTTTAATGCCGGATTAACTTTAATTAAAGAAACGTCAAATCGGGACTTTAGCCTATTTTTTACGTTGCACAAAACGTCATTAGCGCTAAAGGAGCATTAAATTGACAGTTTGGGGTTATAATTTTTAATGGCTAGTCAAACATCCATTAAACTTGTTATTAAACTCTCAATTCTTTTGTAAATAGTGCTAGTAATATTTTTTTACTTTATTACAGTATTATTTTGTCCCTTTCATCTTTATCCGCTCCTTCCACGACGACGTCGTGTAATTCCAGATAGGATAAATTTATTTGAAAAACATGACGGAGAAGAGTTTCGTGTGAGATACAGGATTTCTAAAGCTTTACACATTTGCGAGATACTCAATTTACAAACAAACTCGAAGAAATAGAGCCATCGATGGCCTCACATAGTTATTGATATGTTTGAGATTCTTCGCTACTGGATCTGCCGAAGATCAGCTTCCTGCCAAACATAGGCCTTCCTTAGTGTTAACAACCACTAGCAACACCAGACAGATATAATGTAGGATGTAATTATAATATAATAGTATTTAATTACTGAGTACTATTCATATAGAGATGAAAACTCCCAGGAAAGTTTCCATCTATAAGGAAAGATTCCTGAAAAATTCCATAGCTTCCGGAAGTTTTGGAAGTTTATAAAAAATATTATAATATCACTGAATTATAGCATTATTTCCCTTTTTTAATTTTATTATTATAAATGGAGTAGGTACTAATAGAAATATAAAATAGTTGCGGAAATACATTCAGAGAGCAAGCGCAAGTACTAACTTGTTCGCGGGCGGGGGACAATATTTTGGCGGGGGGAGGTGAGTGCCACTGCGCCGGCCGCCGAGATACGTCGTCCCGCTAGTATTGCTCATACGTCACTCGAAGCCGCGCGCCTGCGTCATTGCTGGATCGTTTTGTTTGTAAGGGCAGAGTCTTGCTTTTTTCTGTTATATATAGTATAGCAGTGCAGTGTGTAATAATAAGTGTTTAGGGAACAGAGAGTAAAGTTCCCTAAGAAAAGGAGGATCCTCCGACCAGGCGAGGTGATCAGCCTGGCGGGCTTTCTGCCCAACTGTTGTTCGTTGGGATTTTCTATCCGTGTTAATTCGCATGCAAACTTCATATGTGCGATGCAGGATATTTGTGACGTCATCCATTGATTTGCTCGTCGATAGTCTATGTGCGACTTCTGTCATCTGTCACTTGTTACTTGTCAATGTGTCGCCACAAGTGCAAGTTTAATTAAATAAATGAACTGTAAAAATGCCTCGGAAAACCGGAAAGGTTTGGGATTATTTTGAATTGATAAATACGGATGGCAAAAAAACCGCTAGGTGCAATTTTTGTCGAAAACATTTTGGAACCAATGCAACAAAGTTAAAAAATCATTGTTTGAGTGCTTGTAAACAGTGTCCGGAAGATATTAAAACAATTTTACAAGACAAGCCCATTGAAATATCACCATCTTCTGTGGGTAGTTCAACATCAACACAGTTCCAGCATGTTTTGTCCACAATTCCTATATCTACGCCGAGTCCTTTAGGAAGAGAAAACTCATTACAGTCATTAGCTTCTTCTCATGAGTCAAATGAACAACCACAAAATTCAATTACGCCAAATCAAAAAAGAGAAATAGATCTTAGTTTTGCTCGTGCAATTTATGCTACTGGTACGCCATTAAATATTTTAGAATCCAGTTTGTGGCAAAAGGCAATAAATGCTTTGAATCCAGCTTACTCAGTCCCTACAAGGTACATGATAAGCAATAGTCTGTTAAATGCTGAATATGAACGCGTGCAAAAAGAAACATCTGATATCATTAATCAAGCAGAAGCCCTGACAATTGTGATGGACGGCTGGACAGACATAAATGGTAAGGGTACCGTTAATTTTATAATAACGACCCCAAAGCCATTTTTTTACAAGTGTGTATACCCTGGTACAAATCGCGAGACTGCAACGTATTTATTTACACAATTAAAAACTATTATTGATGAAATTGGTCCATCTAAATTTGTAGCACTTGTGACTGACAATACGAATAGTATGAAAGCCACGTGGAGAATGATCGAGACCGAGTATATGCACGTCTTCGCGATAGGTTGTGCATCACACACTTTAAGTTTGCTCTTAAAGGATATCATGAAGCTTGAAAACTTTAAAGCATGCTGTGATTTGATTACTAAAATCATAAAATACATAAAAAAGAGGCACGTAGAATCAGCGTATTTTGAAAAGATGCAAAAAGAAAAATATGAAAATAATTCGAAGACTTTAAAGTTACCAAGCCCAACACGATGGGGAGGTTTTGTAATAATGATGGAATCCTTTCTTAGTAACCGAGAGGCTCTCGAAGCGACAATGATTTGTCAAGATTTAAGCATTAATCGGGAAATTAAGCAACATGTGCTTACGGAAGACATTTGGATCAAGGTCAATGCATACCACAATATCTTAAAGCCCATCCTTGTGGCAACTACTAAACTAGAATCAGACGCTGCAGTTATATCTGAAGTACCCCAAATGCTTGATTATGTTAAAGAAATTATGTCTAGCGCTCTAAGTACTTGCGAAGTCGTAACAGAAGAAGAGGAACGGTACATTATTGGAGCTATTGGGAAAAGGCAGCATTTCGTTGAGAAGCCCATTCATTTTGCGGCCAACATTTTAGACCCCAGATTTAGAGGGCTTAAGCTGACACCTGAAAAAGTTGCGAAAGGGCAAGAATTCATTAACCAATACGCCGGAATACTTCAAAAAAATACTGCTAAGATCATGGCAAACTTAGCTGAATACCGCGCAAAAAGTGGTTTTTACAGTCAAACTGGTATTTGGACTACTGTTGATCATATTGAACCAAGAACTTGGTGGAGAGGTCTCTGTAACTGCCAAATTCTATCATCCGTTGCCAGAAAATTGTTATCTATACCTCCATCTTCAGCGTCTACCGAACGAAATTGGTCCCTTTTTGGAAATACACTGACTCGTTGTAGAAATAGAATTACAACTGAAAGACTGCAGAAGCTGATTACAGTGCGAGCCAATATAAGATTGTTATCCGATAACCCAAACGAAAATGTTTATTTTGCTGATAAGGAGGAGGAATATATCAGTGATTTAGAGGAAGAAGAAATTGATGAAGATATAGAAGAAATTAGCTTCCAAGAGCCAGAAGCAAGCTTATCTAATTTTAATGTGTCAGAATCAGAGAATTCAGAGGGAATTGATCCTACACAAGATTCATTGAATTAGATTTTAGCAGAATCACTAATGATAAAAACTTAAATTAATGTTTCGATTATTTAATTAGTATTTTTATTACTTTACGTTCCTTAAATTATTTCGTATTTAACAAAGATTGCATCTATTATGCATTTCAAGTCATTGTGGTTACCTAAAATAAAAAAACGTTGCTTTTTTTCAAGAATATTATATTTTTGATAACTTCCAAAATTCCCTTGTTTTGGAAACTTTCCAGAATAATTCCGGAATTTTACCTGGAAAACTTCCAAAGTTTCAGAAACATTCCGAAATTTTCATCTCTCATAGGAATAAATATATTAAACCTTTTTCGTCATTTCATATTAAACCTTTTTCGTCATTTCATAGACTACATAAACTGTTTAAAATAAATGTTAGCTGACATGGAACGTCAAATGATATATTTAAAAACCGGCCAAGTGCGAGTCGGACTCGCCCATGAAGGGTTCCGTAACAGCAAGTAGATGACATATTATAAAAGTTACAAAATAACTTGGTTTTACATAGTGTTTGTATGAACGACAAAATTATATTTACGGTTTTTGATATCTCGTTCAAACCAATTTTCGTTGTTAGTTTCTATTGAAATCTACACCATATATTTTTTTTTTGTTTTTTCACTCTCTTATTTTAAAAGTTAGAGGGGGGGGGCACTCATTTTTCCTCTTTGGAAGCGTCTAACTTTCAAACGGTTGATTTTGACGAAAAATGGTTTTGGGAACCTTTTGGATGGGTGTCTATGGATATGTCTTTTTTAAAGACATTACTTTAAAAAAGACATATCCATAGACACCCATCACGGGTATGTTAGCTGAAAAAAAATTTTTTTGAATCAGTTCCATGTATGGATGTAAAAACCCTTTAATTTTTAAATTTAATAATTTTTATTCAAAATTCGAATAGCGGTTATCGAAATACATCAACCTACAGAGTTTCAACTATGTAGGCCCAACAGTTTCGGAAATAAATGGCTGTGACATACGGATGGACAGACAGACAGACAAACATGACGAATCTATAAGGGTTCCGTTTTTTGCCATTGGCTACGGAACCCTAAAAATGGCGGAAAATAATTAATTCGAATACTGGTCGATGAGACGGATTGTTGGTTTATAATAGTTCTGTAAAAATAAATTGTAATTCCTGAAATGTTATGAATTTCATTTAATCTTCTCGCATCTTGAAATAACATTCGGTATTTCCATATCATGCTAGGGGAATAGGTGTATTAATAGATGTATATACCTTGTATATTTTTAAGAATAAATAAAACGACTAATCTTGTTTTAAATTAATTTATTTTATTAGATATTTATTTTACTAAAATACCATACCGTCATTACATGGGGGCAATTCGTACTTCCTCTGTGGGTGCAATATTATACCATTCTTTGGTTAATTCTTTGCTTAAAAAGTTAGTACAAGGGCGATGCATACTGCCTGAACCAGCCTGTATTGCACCAGATACCATGGTTAATGAATAATGCTGAAAATTCTTTCTACAAAAGGAAAACTCGAGACGAGTCCAATTCTCAATTAATCACAACAATAACAAACACCTGGAAGCTACGTTAAATCTTCTCTCTTACAAACGCTGTTACGATACCAATGAAAGATAATTCAACACCACATTAAAGCAATTGATAATATTTTTATCGTAAAAAATTGGATTTTTCCTAAATACAGAGATGACAGAAACGCTCATGATGTCAATATTGACAACTAGGGCTGGCGATCTAGGAATTTCTTCCCGCGAACCAAAAAGGTTGATACCTATTTTAAATCGGAACACATAATTGAATCGGTCAGTGAATTAGAATAAGATTTGATATTTATATGTATTCCACTATTAAGATACTACAAAAAACATTTAATAGTAGCTAATTAAATTAACACATATGCTTAATCTGTCAAATATAGAGATATTTAATCAAATACAAAATATAGATATAGCTATTACGTAAATAATGTAATTAGCTCTGAAAAAACTCATAACTGAGTCTTAATTTACAAGTAACTAAGTAGTAACAAATGGTATTGTATTGATTTTTATAGTGTCCTTTAACTACATGAAATAAATCCAAACACAATCGATAAATCGTCATTTTAAAAAATCGGTTTCTTTCGAAGCGGGATTCGCTTCCTTCCATCCTTAATGACAATTTACATTCAATCAGTTCCAGAGAGTATACAAATACTACGTAATCAGTTCATTCAAAATATGTGTTTTAACTTGCAACACTTTTTAATGTCGTCTTTAGTTAAAGTCCCATTAAAGGGACCCGCAACAGTTTTGTGCAACGTCTTTAAATTTAATGGAATATTAGCGATAATGACGGATTAACTAATGTCGAATTTAAAGACAGTTTTCTGCAACTGACTGTAAATGATTTAAAAAATGTCAGTGATTTCAACATCATTATTATAATTGTAATCACTTTACCTGTATCTTCCTCACTGTCTGTGTACTCAGTGTCTGATGAGCCACTCTCTTCCTTATCTCCATCCAACATCTCCTCATCATCATCTCTACCAAGTACCTCCTTCTCAGCTTCCCTTTAAATGCAAATCAATAATGAATAACAGTAATAAAAGGTAACAGAGTTAAAGTCTTAGAATTCTAGTCTTTATCTCCTGATATTATTCTAAGACAATATTTTTGTGCACTTTAACTTGTTATTAAATTAAAGCTTAATACAGATTTTAAAACTTTGTATTGCCAAACAAATTGTATTTCTTTTATACCAAGACTGTGGTAAGAAAGCACACGGCCTACCTGATGGTGAGTGGTTACCGTGGCCTATGAACACTTGCAACACTTGGGGCATTTAATGTGCTTTGCCAACCATTAAGGAACCTATTTACTTCCTTCTTGAAACTAAAATTAAAGGCAAACATTTAATTTATGTACCTGGCAGCAAGTTTAGCTTTGAGAGCCTGTCGGCGTCTCTCAATCTCTTCTTCATCAAGTTCATCCTCACTCTCAGAACTGTCCTTGAATTCTTCAACACTACTTTCATGCTCCTCCTCAGGCTCTGCATCAATGATCTCTGGCTTGTGCTCAGCTCGTCTCGGAGGAGACTGGGCTGCTTGTCTTAAACGCCGCAAACGCGGATCATCAACCTAATGAACAAAGTTAATTAACTATTTAGTGAAATTACTTTTTAATGCTATAGAAGCAAGTTTTTTTTTTCAGTAATCTCACCTTAAGGCAAGAGCCTCATTAGGTAGGAAATATTTAAATGAAATAAACTAACTTCTTTCTCAGAATCACTATGGTGTTCTTCCTTCTTGCTTATAATCTGTGGTAAGGTCTGCTGCCTGCGATCTGGCTTCTGTTGCTCAATAAAGTCTTCAGTATCAGATTCTTCTGACGACGATGCTCCTTGGGCATAGTCTGGCTTTTTACCCGATATGTACCTCTGTACTTTCACCTTCTGCATAGAAATCTCTCCTGCAAACAAAAAAATGTGGAAGATGAAACATCAAAGAAAAACGGCAACGAAAAAATGGCAATATTGATACAAATACAAATAATGACTATTTATTATCAAAATGTATACTAACCTTTTTCATTTCGGATGGGAACAGCACCTGCTGTACTCTGTATCCCAACGGGCTGGGCTGGAAGCGTATTCATTTTGTCTTACGGATACTGCTTTTCAGTCACTTAAACTTTTCGTGATAAAATTTAGATTCCACACAGATATTAGATGAAGAAAGACAGTGTAATAGAGTTTAAGATGTAAGTAAATTATATGTATCAGTAGGAATTATTGGATCATAAAGTGAAGAAATAAACACAACCATCAACCACACTGAAATCACTTTTGTCAATGTCTTTTTGACAGCAAAATGACATTTACGTTGTAAAACCATCGAGTATAGAATATAATAGAGGAGCATTAGGAGTCCAGTCCAAAGTCCAACCAGTAACATTTGAAATCATGTCATTTATCGCATAATTGGCATATGGAAACAAAAATAAATTTTACAGTGTAATGTAATATGTTTGAAATACTGAAGAAGAAAGCAGAAGCTCGAAAATGTTCTAAACTTCTAGCAACATAAGTTGGAAATAACCCGACGACAACCCAGCGGCCCAACGTTGTTGAAAAATTAATAAATAGGCAAATAACAATCAATCGCAATCCAACAAAGAGATAATTTCATTCTCTTTACTAAAAGAATCCAAGTTGAAGTCCAATGGCACTCTACGGTTATAAGGCTAAGCTACAATAACCTATCCCAAATAAAAATAAATCATTTGTTTTTAATAGTTTGAAATGAAATAGCAGTGTTATATTTAGTTTTACTACAACTTTTACTTTACACCAGACTTCAGTATCTGTCAAATTCCATTAGATCAAGTTTATATAAATAACTTTCTGCGACTGTGACTTTCAACTTTCAACATTTATCATTTACATACCTATTTGGCATTTGTTAATAACATGTTTAATTATATACCTACATAATTTATATCTTATATAGATCTCATATTTTATTCATCTATTAAATGCATGTTGCGAGCTTCTGGTATTTGTATCACATTTGACTTTTGTTTTTATCAGTTTGTTATCATATTTTTACTCAACAGTCAACAACTTTATCTGTTTGATGTTTAGTTATTTCATATTACTGTTCTGTTAGTAACTGATAGGGAATTCAGACAGTTATTTTTCGGGTTTTGAGTAGGCCTAAGCACTTATAATGGCAGCTTCTTCTTCAGAGCTTCAGAGCCTAGACTTGTTGATATCAAAGAATTTGTCGAGTGTTGAATTACAAGAATACAACAGAATTCACTATGGCCGCACCCACCATCACGAACTGAACGTAAAGGAAAGCAGCCAAGAATCTGCAAAGGAAAATGGTTTCGAAATTGCTTCCTATGACTTTCCGACCAAGAAAGAAGAAACTAGAAGTCCACGCATAGTAAGAGTTGGTGTTGTTCAAAATACTATAGCTACATCCACCGATAAACCAATAGCGGTACAGAGACAAGCTATTTTTGATAAAATTCGCAAAATCATAGAAGTAGCTGGAGAGGAAGATGTGAATGTACTTTGTTTACAAGAAGCTTGGAGTATGCCATTTGCTTTTTGCACAAGGGAGAAGCAACCTTGGTGTGAATTTGCTGAATCTGCTGTAAATGGGCCAAGTACTCAATTCTTAAAAGATTTAGCCATCAAATATGGGATGGTTATTGTATCACCAATCTTAGAAAGAGATGAAGTTCATGGAGACACTATCTGGAACACTGCTGTGGTCATTAATGAAGTAGGAAAGGTAATTGGAAAGCATCGCAAGAACCATATTCCCCGTGTTGGAGATTTTAATGAATCTACTTACTACTTTGAGGGAAATACTGGCCACCCAGTGTTTGACACAAAATATGGCAAGATAGCTATTAACATTTGTTATGGCCGTCACCACCCACTTAACTGGCTTATGTTTGGAGTCAATGGTGCTGAAATTGTGTTCAACCCTTCAGCTACTGTAGCAGGATTGAGTGAACACCTGTGGGCTGTTGAAGCCAGAAATGCTGCTATAGCAAACAGCTATTTTACATTTGCTATCAATAGAGTTGGAACTGAATCATTCCCTAATGAATTTACATCTGGAGATGGTAAGCCAGCCCATAAAGACTTTGGACATTTCTATGGATCCAGCTACTGCACTGCTCCTGATGGTGCCAGAACTCCATCTTTGTCCAGAGTAAAGGATGGCTTGCTGATAAGCCAGATAGATCTCAATCTGTGCAGGCAGATCAAGGATAAATGGGGCTTCACAATGACCCAGCGTCTCGATTTATATGCAGACAGCCTCAACAAAGCTGTCAAACATGATTTTGTACCTCAAGTTGTTTCCAACAACTAATGCTGATCATACACAGCTTCTATGTTGTTTGATTGTGTTATAAATGGTGCTAATTTGTTGTGTTGATATTTTTTAAGCTTAAATGTACACTTTAAAATTGTTATCACAAATTATTTTTTTAAATGGTGTTGTAATCTAATGTAATGTCTTTACTAATTGTCTATTTTTATATGTTATGTTTTAAAAGTATACAACTTGTTATATCATAAACATGTTTTATTTAAGATATGAAATAAAACAACAATTTATAAAACCATTGTGTATCAATGAGAATAATACAGAAGTGAGCTATACATAAATATAGGGGTTAAAATGGGGTACACTCAGGCAATACCTCATTCAGCCAATCACAAAAACTTTGAGCACATCACTAATTACCATAACTTTGACAGAAGAATGCAACTAAATGGTATACAATTTTACTAAGAACTTAAAGTAGTTCATTCTAGATCAATTGATTTTGAATAATAAATACCAAAGGTACATAGAGGAATTAGGTGTACCTCATATTTATGTCTATCTACTTACAATTGCACAATAACAATGGCCAGCACCAGATTACAGCTGACAATGTTTAGAAAAATATTACAGCAAAAATAAGGCCCACGACTGTATGTACCCCAGTTCCATGACTGTATAATTAGTTTATCACTAAGCACTAATACTCTATGCAGTCTTTGCACGGATGGCAGCACGTTTACCGGTGACAGCCTGGAAACCAGACTTGATGCTGGCCACAGAGCAACGGGAACCACATGTTTCACACTGAAGGAAGAATAATCGAGTATCTTTCTGGAGGATGGTGTCAGGGGAGCGGCATGTGTGACATGTTACGTATTCCTTAATATACCGACGCAGTACATTCTCTATCTGTTTCTGTTGGAAACGACCTTTGATAATGAGTTGACTGTTACCATCCACGGACCCACTTGTACCCAACTCAGCCAATAAAAAGTCTAATAAATGTTTAGGCTGTCGATGAAGAGTTTTACAGATCTCTGTGAAGTTGGCAAATGATGTTTTCTTAGTACCAATTCTAACAACTTGTGGAGGTCTCATGATGAATTTCTGTTTTTTACCAGAAACCATGCTGGGGTTCTTTTCTCGCATGATGTCGAACACTCGCTCTAGTAGCTCGTCGTACGTGTAGTCACGGTCTGTGCCGCTCCATAAATCACCACTAACATCCTCGACATTCTCTTGATCTTCTCCCTTGGTGTCATCTTCAAGGACAAGCTCCTCGATGTTTTTCTTCTTCTTCTTCTTTTTCGTTTTAGAGAAGTCAATATCTAGATCTAAATCGTCAATAACTTCGTCCTCCTGCTGTTCCGGCTCTTCGGCCGGAGGTGTTTCCGGTAACGTACTTTCAAGTTCTTCCATGTTAAAGACTCCCTTCTTCTTCTTCTTCTTTTTCTTGCCAAAATTATCCAAATCGAGGTTATCATCCTCAGGCAAGTCGACGTCACCCGACCCAGCGGGCGCCTCCACGCTCGTGCTCTCACCTTGTTCGCCTGCGAGAGCGGCATCTAAGTCGAAACCGGTCTTCTTCTTCTTCTTTTTCTTTAAAGATGGATCAAATACCATGTCGTCGTCCATGATTAAGTTTAGAATTAACCACTAAATTACGTTAAATATTTTAGTGAATGGTTATATTTCAAGATAATTTGGCAGGTGGCTATCAGGCTGTGGCTAATGTCAAAACGTTGCATCAGCCTAGGACATTTCGTTCTGGAACGACTAATATTTTTAGTTGGTAACACTGAAAAATGTTTATAATTTTAACCATTTATTAAATATTTGCTTACTTTTATGTCAATGAAATAGAAAAGAAATATTGTTTGATGAAAATTCTAAAGTATTTTCAAATCTACACATTTTTATTGTTGTTTTTAGAAACCATCCTGTGTTCTTTGGATTTTGAATCTGTTTTTTGACATAATTGATTACAGTCAATTACAGAACGAAACATAACCTCAAAAATTAAATAAGCCTTCAAAATACTACAAACCCGAAGTGATTTAATTGTGGATCCAAAATGTATCTAAACAGAGTCCACAGAACGTTTCCTAAATTAAAAAAGTTAGTAACAAGACCGCAGTCTCAAGCTGTGCTCCCGGAACAAAATGAGTACACCGATACACCGGAGTATCCACCAATTTTGGACATGTCTTTGCAAGGGAAAAAATTAAGAGAAAGACAAGAACTTCATAAAAAAATTCAGGCAATAAATACTGTTGAGGAGAAACAGATTGCTCTGAATATGCCTCGTTATTATGGGTGGAAATGTATTTTATTTAATGAAGATAAGGTTCCCTACAATGCTATGCCATTAGTTCAATATTATACAAGAAGTCACTTCATCCCTGTTGATAAGCTCCCGGAATATTATAAGGAAACAAGCGAGGCAGCTGATGCCGTTGTTCAAGAGATTAAGGGCCTCATTGAAGAAGCAATTCTTATTGAAAATGGGGGTGTTGAGTAAGTACTAGATTACCTAAGTCTTAAAAGTAAACAACATCTTTGAGAAGCTTATAAGCTTCATAAGATGAATGATAAATGATGATTAAAGATGTTTACATCTTAGGAATGTTATAGTATTAAATGTTATTTATATAGTACAAAGTAAAAGGATTTTTTTTTTTACTATTATATTCTTAATATTAAACTATTTTACATTTCAGCCGAAAATTCATTACCAGCACAAAAAAGAAAGAACAGCCACAGTTGGAGGATGCATTAGCTAAATGTATAGTAAAGCAAATAAACAGAATCATCTCTAACAATTTGGCTGACAAAGTGGAACATGTTTTGTCATCTCAAGTAAGTACAAATACTAAATAAAAAATATCTATTTCAGTACAAATATTTATATACTAGATACAACATTATGGTTTAACTAGCTTCTGCCAGTAGCTTTGCCTGTGTTCCCATGGAATAAAAAGTAGCCTATTTGATTTTCCAGGCTTTAATCTACCCCTGTTCTGAATTTCATTCTGATCCCTTAAACTGTTTTGACATGAAACAGTCACAAACATCCATACTCAGAAACTTTTGCATTTATAATATTAGTATGATTTTTATTTTACATAAAGCTTCAAATCTAAGCATTCAGTTTAAATAGTTTTTACTTGCTTTAAAGTACATTTAATTATTATTAATGTAATTTTATTTGTATTCTAGGTTGATTATGATCCTCGTCATGAAGCATTTTGGTTTATTGGTGGTGTAGATACACCCATCAATGTTGTGAGGTGGAGACAGCAATATGGAAAGCTCAAGGATCGTTGGTACGAGTCTATTGACAGGCCTATTCAATACTTAGGTGGGTAATACATCACAATCATTGAAATTACAAATCTTAAACAAAAGGAACTTGTAATTGATTTATTATTGATCTTTGTTTCAGGATCTCCATTACTGACTGTAAGAAACCGTCTACCTTTGAAGCCCATTCTGCCTTTTGAGGAAGCTGTGAATCCTGAATTCAAAGTACCTAAGTTCACAGCTGAACCTCAAGCTTGTGGATATAGCACAGAACACAGACATGGCACGAATATACCAGGTAAAGTAAATTAACACTTATTGTCAAAGCTATTAAATTGTCATTTGTATAGCAATAAATCAAGTCCATTACTTCTTTTATTTCCACTAATTAAGGAAAATAATATCTTGTTTATTTTACAGGTTTCTGGCCTGGTGACTTTGATGAATTTGGCTTGGTATCTTATCATGGCCGTGGTCACATCCTAGGCAGAAGGGAATCCTTTGGACCTGAAGACCATATTGAGGCTTTGCATTGTCAAGCAATGAAGGCCAGCTTTGGTTGGCTACTAGCCCAGGCCAATTACCAAGGATTCACCACTTTCAATGATGTAACTTATCCTTTAGTTACACAAACTGTTATTACTAATGGTCAGCTGTGGTCTCTTTATGCATACCAATTAAATACTATAGAGTTGCATCGAGACAAGGTTGATAGCCCCAAAAGCAACATCTGCTTTGGAACAAAGCCTCTGAAATTATATGACAGCATAGAGAATGGAAAAGTACAGGGGCTTAATGAAGATGTCTTGAAAATGATTGTCCAGTTTTATTTGAATGCTCCTGAAGAACGAGACCATGAAATGAAACCTTATCTAGGAGAAGAGGAACAAGTTGTAGCTGATATTGAAGATGATAATAAGCGCTGTTGGCTTGAAAACCGATACAAACACTTAGTATCTAATAGACCCAAACATTACTTATTGCCTGAAGTTTACTTATGGGAGAGAGTGTTCAAGATTCAATTCAACTCAAGATTCTTTGAAGCTAAGAGGAGACCATTTGAACTTGGTATTAATCCTTACACCAGAAGATTGGATCAACATCTACCTCCTTATATTCCTAAAGTTTTGAGGCCATATCCCAAGAGCAGAAAGAAGTTCGAAACAACTTATTACCCTAAGGTTTAAACTAGATATCTATGTATGTATTAGCTGTAGCTACTGTAATTTATAGAGATAAACATTATTGTGTTGATTGGCACAGTTTTATTTTATGTTATCTTCCTATTGCAATTTTTTTTCTTTCTAAGTACAAATTGTACTTAGTAGGGATTGCTATAATTATTTCATTTATATATAATACTAGCAAACCCGGCGAACTCCGTTTCGCCACCAATAATTTTCCCTGTTTTCCTGCTTTTCTCTTGATTTTTTCCTGAATTTTCTTCTGCTATAAACCTCACGGAACCCGAGACCTTTCCAACGAATGCAAATCGTGGAAATCGGTTCGTGTGTTCTGGAGTTATAGCGTCAGGAAGGAAAAACCGACTTATTTTTATATTATAGACTAGCTACTTTCGGGCGGTTTCACCCGCTCTCTTCGGCTCCTATTGGTCATAGCGTGATGTTTTATAGCCTATAGCCTTCCTCGATAAATGCACTATCCAACACAAAAAGAATTATTCAATTCGGACCAGTAGTTCCGGAGATTAGCGCGTTCAAACAAACAAACTCTTCAGCTTTATAATATTATAGTATAGATTAATTTATTAATTGCCTACATCGCTTCTTACCGACGCCGCTCATCACGTGTCGGGTGCACAGAGATGTTTGTACTTGTGAAATACATTGTTATTACTTGACCGAACTTTAATTTAAACTCTAGACGTCATGCATTCGTGTTCATTCATCAAACGTGATTGTGATTATTTATTTATTATAAAAATATCACATAAACCTATTTTCGTGGTGCTTAAAATACTCAGTGTCAAGCATGCGCTAAAAATTTTTTTTCAAAATAGTAATGTCAATGTCATCTTGACATTGACGTTTGAAATTGTCATTTGTGTAAATCATTGATTCAAAACGTGTGTTTACGTTCGTATTTTCCACATTTTGCGACAATGAAAAACTTAAATGTTTGGGATGTTTCCGTCGGAGACCTCAATCTTAAATCAGTGGATAAACTTATAGTGTGTAATGGCCACGATGAAGTTAGTTCTACAAACGAACTGTATGTTTGTACACATAACCTAAGTGTGATTAATTTCGATCAAAATAATCAACTTAAGTGGACTAAAGATCTTTCGGACATCGCTTCTCCTGACAATAGTCCGATAAACATTACATTTCTCACACTTACCAACACTCTATGTGTTGGTCTTGCGAACGGTGAACTAATTACCATCAGCAATGATGGTAACAATGTAGAATTGACTGGACTGTGTGACAGTGGACTACTGGTATGTATCATATTAAATATACGACATTTTTATGTTACAAATTATTGTAATAGTAGTACTATTGGAATTGGAAAATCATACCACCACATACAATACTTGGTATTGCCGTATAGCAATACAATCATTGTTGTGGTTATGTTAGGAATTACCTACTCTAAATGTGTACATAATTTAAAAAAAACATAAAAATTATACTTTACTCAATTTCCAATAAGAAACTTTATTGTTCACTTATTGATTGAAAACTGCCTACTACAACAATGTGCCTGACAATCTTTTACAGGCTATGGAATGGAGTCCAGACCAAGAACTATTGGTACTAGTTACAAAAGACAAGAATATGATTCTAATGAGCATGTTTGATCCTGTACATGAGATCAGCCTGTTTAATGAAGAGTTTGGAGAGAAACAGTTCATCACTGTGGGTTGGGGGAAAAAAGAAACTCAGTTCCATGGGTCAGCTGGGAAACAGGCTGCTAAACAGAAAACTGAAGTTACTGCAGGTAAATTTATTATACATAGATTCTAGATACATACATAACCTCACACCTGTCTCCCATGGAGGTAGGCAAAAACAATGGACTGCCAATTGCTACAAATCTTACTTACTTCATTCACTTCATCAACAGTTGTAGTAAAGGGTACTTTTAATTTGGTCCTTCTTTAATTTATCACCAAACTGGTGTCTATACGTCCATCTAGAGCACCTTCTACCAACTATATTCTATGATATAATTTATTTTATCATCTGGAGCAGGAATATTGTCCAATGCGGAGTAGTCTAATACCTAGTCTTCACAGGACTTTTTATAACACAACAATAATTCTGTAAGTAACTTTTTATGATAAAATAATTAAAGTAGGTAATGGTTTGTTTTAGATCCTGAAATAGCAGACGATTCAGTTAAAATATCATGGAGAGGTGATGGTAACTTGTATGCAGTTGGATTCATGATGGATGGAATAAGAAGGTTCAAGGTTTTTGACAAAGAAGGCCATCTACAGTACACAAGTGAAAAACAACAAGGTTTGGAATCTAACCTGTCTTGGAGGCCCAGTGGCAATCTTATTGCTACAACACAGAAAATTAATGATAAGTACCTTGTTTCTTTCTTTGAGAAGAATGGCCTGAAACATGGTGAATTCGACATTCCTGTAAACACTAATACATTAGTAGAGGATATTAGTTGGAGTTCAGATTCAGAAATATTGACTTTACAGTGCAGAAACACTGAAAATAATACACAGACTTTACTTCTTTATACTATTGGCAACTACCATTGGTACCTTAAACAAAGCTTAACATTTAACAGCGACCAGAATATCAGCAGGATCATGTGGGACAATGACTTTGATATTGCCAACAACAAAAAATTGCATGTCTTTTTACACAATGGGCAACACTTTTCTTACACTTGGATTTGGAATGTAGATCACAGTAGAGGGTATGGGCCTGATGATGATGCAGTCGTTGCTGTTATTGATGGGAGTAAACTCCTCATGACAGGGTTCAGGCAAACTGTTGTACCACCACCAATGGCAGCAGTTGAAATCAAACTTGATGCTAATGTAAACTCAGTACATTTTGCGCCTAAAAAAGAGAAAGAAGGAGATCCCAATCCTAATTGCTTCTTTGCATACACTGCAGATAATAGGTTGGTGTTCTATGAACAAACTAATAAGTTTCCTCTGGAATATAAAGCATACAAAACTGTTGAAGCTCCTAAATACGATTATCCATTCCAATGTTACAATTGGTTCTGGGTCAATACTGACACAGTAGTGTGCAATGCAGTTGAAAATAGTGATACTTTTAAATTGGTAGAGTATTCAATTGGTGAAGATAAAATTGTTAAGAAACATGACATCTCCTTGCCAGCACCTATAACAAGGGTTCAATCACACCCAACTGAACATACATCACTATATTTCCAACTTCATGATGGTGATATTGCATTTGGCAAACTTGGGGAGGATCTTGAAATCCAAGATGTGTCTTTTGGGGTAACTTGTCCAAAATTTGATGTATTTACAGTAGACAATGAAGTGTATTTCATTGGACTATCACATAAAGGCCAACTCTACATTAATGACACAATGATAATGAACAATGTTAGCTCATTCTTTGTCCATACACATTTTCTTCTGTTAACAACACTACAGCATGTACTTCTTTGCACTGAATTAACAAAAACAGGTATTGAAGCCATTAGTGAATACCAGAAAACTGAATCAAATCACGTCTATAAAAGGAAAATTGAAAGGGGAGCTAAATTGGTTATTGCTGTACCAAATGATACAAGAACTGTGTTCCAAATGCCAAGAGGAAACCTTGAAACTATCCAGCCTAGGCCTTTGTCCTTGAAGATTATTGGAGAATTCCTAGATCGTCTTCAGTATCATGAAGCTTTCGACCTGATGAGGAAACAGAGAATCAACTTGAACCTCATTTATGACCATGACCCAGAAAAGTTCGTAAAACACATTGAGGTATTCCTAGATTCTGTGAAAAACATATCATGGTTGAATCTCTTCTTGTCAGATTTAGAAAACTCAGATGTAACAAAAACCATGTATTCCAGCAGTTACGCTGGTAAACCAGAAAAGCTTAAAAGCGAAGTAGATGGTAAGGTGCAGAAAATATGTGATATCGTTAGAGAATATTTGAAGAAGAGGTCAGATAAGGAAACTAAGATATTGCCTTTACTTACAACATTTGTGAAGAAAAATACGATAAAGGACTTGGAAAATGCTTTGTTGATCATAAAAGAGCTCAAGGTCCAAGAATCTGGCGGGTCAAAGTTGCCAGTTGGATCTGATGAAGCATTGAAGTACCTTCTGTACATGGTCGATGTGAATCAATTGTTTGATGTTGCATTAGGAATGTATGACTTTGATTTAGTCCTGTTAGTAGCTTACAAGTCACAGAAAGACCCAAAAGAATATGTTCCCATGCTTGATGAACTGAATGAAATGGAAGAAAATTACAAGAGATTCACAATTAATAAGCACTTGAAAAGGTTTGACAGGGCTGTAGAAAGTCTTGTTTCGTGTGGTGCCAGCAGACATAATGAATTGAAAACGTTTGTAAAGTACCATAGCTTGTACAGAGAAGCATTGTCCTTATTTTCGCCTGCTGACGAAATATTTCAAGAGATATCGGAAGATTTTGGTCTGTATTTGAAATTGAAAAAGCAATACACAGAAGCTGGTATTGTTTATGAAAGGGCCAATTGTGTAGATAAAGCTATTGAATGTTATAAAGAAGCTGTTGAATGGGAATTGGCGATCAATTTGGCGCAATCGTGGCCTGAAGACCAGTTTAAGGATTTGTGCTGGTATGTTTTCTTTAGATTACTTAGATGCTCTTTATTTTATTGAAATGAGGAGTTAAATAAATAATTATTTTGTTGTAGGGATCTGGTGGAAGCTTTGAAAGAAGAGAAGCGTCACAAGGAAGCATTGACGATACTAGATCAGTTTTATGGCAACTGTGACCTAACAATTTCTTACGCCATTGAATGTGCGCAATATAAAACAGCACTGAGACTCTGCTCGAAATACAATAAGTTAAATCTGAAAGGTTTGTATTGCGTTTTATTACTTAGTTTAGCCTAGACATATGTCAGTCAAACTCTTTCTGGTGATTCGAATATTTTTTTATGTCTTGTCATTTCATGTTCTTTTTATTTTTCTAGAAGAGAAACTTCTACCAGCGTTGTTAGAGGAATACAACAACACTAGAGAAATAATTGAGACTAACTACGCAACGTTTATAAGACATCGGGAGCGTCTCCAAGTAGTGAGAGTGAATAAAACGAAACACCCTGTAGATACATTCGATTTCTACACAAATAAGGACAGTGACTTATATTCAGATGCTGGAAGTACCGTCGCCTCATCTAGGGGTTCCACGTAAGGAAACTCTTTTATTTACTAACTATTTGATACTGAAATAACTTTAATAAAGTTTTGTAGTTGGTAGGTAAGTGTAGGTAGAAAGTACCGACACTCGACGTTAGGTACTGATTGGACACTGATGACATTTTATAAGTACCAAGATAGTGCTTGCTTGTAGGATATACCCTTATTTTCGAAAAGCCCAATAATAAAATTCCAGTGCATTTGTTGATATTTTTCCACTTTTATCTTTTACTCTGCAAGTTGTGCTTGACATTACCTACGAGGTAGTCTTCACTATTATTTGTACTTAAATTTATTTATTTTATTACAGCCGATCCTTCCGGTCAAGTAAGAACCGAAGAAAACATGAGCGCAAGGTAGCATCACTGAAAGAAGGATCTCAGTATGAAGATGTTGCATTGGTCATGGCTTTGCATACTCTAGTTACGGCTACATACGATCTGAGATTGTCTGTTAAAGAATTAGTTATTGCTCTCAGCTACTTTAGCAAAGACAAGGAGGCTTATATTTTACAGGTAAAAATTCTTCTTATACAGGGTGTCCCTGAAGTCGACGTCCAACAGGCACCAGATGATCGGCAAGGTTCCAAATGTTATCAGAAAAATATAAAAAAAATTCTAAGTCCTACAGTTTTTAAATTACAGTGACTTATGTATTACCCACGAAAAAGTACACCCTGTGCCAGTCTTTTGACTCTTGTTGCTACAAATCTTTATTTTTTCGTCTGCAGTCTTCTTTACATTATCCTGAATAGTGCTCCAGTAATATGGAATCATAAATTCTTAGCCAACTGCTTTAGATTGGAAAACATTGTTAGTTTTAGAGGAACCAAATACTCTGAATAAAATTTTCACCTTACTTTAAGTGACTGTACTGAATAAATTATGTATGGCGCTAGTAGTGGCAAATTTCACCAAAATTGGCGCATTTAATAAGGATTATAAAATGGTATAGCACTTTGCAAATTATTTCTTAAATTCGACACAAAAAAAGATTTTTCCACGAAACTCCGTTTCGATGAATTTATTTGAACTTACTAAAAATTCTTCTAGTGTACTCAAATTATACGTTATAACCTCGTACGTACTAGACAGCACTTTGCACGCGATTTGTTATCATTATGTTGAAAATCAGCGAGTATCTCTTGTCAAACAACATTGTCTGTCTACTCATGATTTCGCTTGCAGCTTTCGTCGGCAATATTAGCGCTAGACGAACTGGTGTTGTGCATCTCGAGCCATCGTACTCGGGTTTCGGCATTTTAGCTGAGCACTGGCTTTTTTGCGCCGTTTTGATTATTTATTTTTTAAATTATTTTTTGCTTTCCCTGCAATTCCTTATAAAGGTGCAAATAATTCTTTCTCGACAAACTAAAGAATATTTGATGCTTCATCCCGCATTTGATCACAAAGCATGAACACGTAATTTAATCGGAGGATTCACCCATTTCTTTTTTTTTTTTTTGATGGGGATATGACGAGTAATTGTGCGTAAGGGCTCATGTACACCATACCACTACCGCGTCGATACGCTGTATACATGACGCTGCCGCGTCCGTTCCTTTTGATTTTACTACACATTTGATAATGTGTTTGATACACTATGAACATCATATTGCAATCATTCCATATTATTTAGTGAAACATGATACACAACATCGGTTCCTCTAGTAAGTCTAGTAATATTGCCGACGAAAGCTGCAAGCGAAATCATGAGTAGACAGACAATGTTGTTTGACAAGAGATACTCGCTGATTTTCAACATAATGATAACAAATCGCGTGCAAAGTGTTGTCTAGTGCATACGAGGTTGTAACGTATGATTTGAGTACACTAGAAGAAATATTAGTAAGTTCAAATAAATTCATCGAAACGGAGTTTCGTTGAAAAATCTTTTTTTGTGTCGAATTTAAGAAATAATTTTCAAAGTGCTATACCATTTTATAATCCTTATTAAATGAGCCAACTTTGGTGAAATTTGCCACTACTAGCGCCATACATAATTTATTCAGTACAGTCACTTAAAGTAAGGTGAAAATTTTATTCAGAGTATTTGGTTCCTCTAAAACTAACAATGTTTTCCAATCTAAAGCAGTTGGCTAAGAATTTATGATTCCATATTACTGGAGCACTATTCAGGATAATGTAAGGAAGACTGCAGACGAAAAAATAAAGATTTGTAGCAACAAGAGTCAAAAGACTGGCACAGGGTGTACTTTTTCGTGGGTAATACATAAGTCACTGTAATTTAAAAACTGTAGGACTTAGAATTTTTTTTATATTTTTCTGATAACATTTGGAACCTTGCCGATCATCTGGTGCCCGTTGGACGTCGATTTCAGGGACACCCTGTATATTTTTTTAACGTGTTGTTAAATCTATGTTCGTAATAAAGGACAAGCCATAGCAAAGAAACAGGCACCTATATCCTCAACAGGACTCTTTTCGGCCTTGAGCTTCTAAAAACTGTGATGTGCAATATTTAAATATTTAATATGTTACGGTAAGAGTGAATAATTGAAAATTATTAATAATTATCTATGATTATTAATAATTACCGAAACTCGAGGTAAAAGTGATAAATTAATCACATTTGTCGGTTATTATTAATAATTTTACCCTAGTAGTGATAAATGTAATAAGTGGCCAAGATGTTATTTTTATTTCAATTTAAACGGCAATATATTGTACTTGCACAAGAAATATTTTTTGAAAATTTTAATTTGTTACATTTATAGGTGCTACAGAAGATTTACAGGCAAATCAAATAATATGATTGTTGATGATTTAGGATTCGTGTTGATTTTGTTAATGAAACAATAATTGTTTAATTATATTTTTGGTATAATTTTATGTACCACGAAAGACTTTCTTGCATAATTTTGATGGTAGATTAAATTTTTAAAAGAATTTTATCTTTAATTTTGTGATAAATGTGCCCTTTTTGGCAAGGCGAGAGGGTGTGTCAGAATTTTACTGACTAAAAACCATCCCGTTCCTACTCCTCCTTTTCGAGCCGGAGCCCCGGTAAATCCGCTAGGTAGTCCGCATTCCGCAACTTTTCGATTTAAGCTACTTACTATTTTCTAATTTTAGCACTATTTGTGTACCTAGGTACTCATGCTGAAATCTTTAAATTACAAAACTTAGGGTATAGTTTTCATAGTTTAGAATGAGTGAATTTGTTGTCCTTTCGTTTTAAAGCAAGTACAAGTAACCTTGTTTGTGTGATTTCTAATTAATATAATCGTAAGACTGTGTTTAATATTATAAATAAATACCGGCTGGTCAAAAAACATTGGGTTTATATTTATTTTATTACTTTCACCAATATGTGTCGTGAATTATTAATAATTACTAAAAGTAATAAATTTCGATCGATTATTCACATTTACCAAAACGTGTGATTATTATTAATAATTTCGTAAAATTATTAATAATTTTCAATTAATCAGATTTACCGTAACATTTACATCTATCTAAACCATTAAGTTGTTTTATAAAAAGACAAATATCTAACAAATTCTATATCTATCTACAGACGTCTTTGGAGAAAGTTTTGAAAGAAATGAAGGATAGTTTCAAAGAAATCTGGACAAATGAGTTTGTGCTAGAAGCGACAAACGCATCTATAGCGGCACAGAATGTTCCAGAAGGACAGAGCATAATACCACAAGGCATTGCCTCACTCGGTAAGTATTTATTATACCTACATAAGTATTTTATTTATTACACACATAAGTCATCACAGGCTTACATTACAATGCTTTTTCTTTCAGATCCACACATAAGAATAGCTCCAGTTATTTCCGACATCAGTTGGAAGCTTGAAGGTCTTAATTAAGTTATAATCATAAAATGAAAGCACATTTATCAATAAATATTTTATTTGATTGTTTAACTCAGTACTTTTATTATATCACACACATTTAGGCGAGCAGTAATAGCATAGGAAGGACACAGTGCCCTTTCTGCTCTTATCAGACACTACAACATGAAAATAATCTTTTAATTGGAACTCTTTATAGCTATAATGTTCTTTATTCATGACGGGTTCTCCACAAACACATGAGTTGGCATCATCTAAGTATTCTACTAAAGTCCATGGAATAGTATTGGGAGCATAAGAGATCTTCTGTTTTACAACAACTCTGGCTGCTAAGTCTACTAAACTGTTAACATACATTTCCCAGGGATTGTTTTTAAGTATTTTTGACTGTTCTGTGTCTCCTTCATAGAGTTTGTTGTCTGAAAGATCTATGTAATCCAGGCGACATTGGAGCAGACTGCATGGAAGTGATGTGAGGTTGTTCCGAGCTATTGTGAGATACCTAAAACAAAGGGTATGATGAGTGTTTTAACTACAAAATTTAATTAAAAGTACAGGGTAGTATCTTTTATAATCAATAGGCCTATAAGATACAATACACTATTTAAAAATCTTTAAGTAATGGTTGTATTTAAAGTGGATACCATCATCATCCTTCAATTGCAAGAGGCTTGCAGAGAGAAGTTTGATTTAGTGCAGGCATGCAGTGTAGGATGGCCTACTTTGCAATAAAAGACAAAAGGCAGCCAGCTGCCTTGTGACTTGTCCAGACAAGTATCACTGCAAATCACTCCTACTATGTTGCATAAGAATATGAAACAATGACTACATCATTCTTTTAGTTTAGTCATAAAAACCCAGTAACAAAAAATATCAAGTTTAACATAGTATAGCAAGAAAAGGTTAAAACACCCACCTGAGATTGCTCATGCGTCCAATAGTGTTTGGCAGATATTCCAACAAATTATTATCCACCTTCAGAGTAACAAGACTCTGTAATTTCCATATTGATTTTGGCAAGTATTTTAATTCATTCCCAGTTACATCCAACAGTTTTAGCTTATTCTTAACCTGTGAATGAAGTGCAGTGGTTATTATAAAAAAAATATAATTAAATACTCCATGTGATTTTTTTTTTGTACTTTTGAATAAATAAGCCTACTAATATTATAAATACAAAATGGCTGAAGAGATCAAGAATTGGAAACAGGAGTAGACTATGATCTGGAATAATACATAGGCCTCTTGAGAATGAGGCTGAAGCTACTGGCAGAAGAAACTATACATTATGTGAAAAAGATAACAAACATTATATTAAATGTTTTTTTTTTGATATTATTTATTTATTTATATGACAGGACATTATGTGGAAGTCTTAAACAAATTTTATTTTTTATTTTGAACAATTTATTACCTGAAGTCGCAATAACCACCGCCAATCTATTACTCCTTTAATTCCAAGTTTATTATTAGCCAAATGCAATTCAGCTAGATTTGCCATACTTCCTGGAAGTTAAAACTTTTTTTATAACAAAAGAGTTAACCTTTAAATTCTGTATTATTAAATTTCAAGCCATCCTTACCAAATTCTGGAGGTATGTTTTCAATGACATTGTTACTGAGATCAAGTACGACAAGTTGTTTCAATAATAAAATGTCTCTTCTAAAATTGCAAAGATTCAGTCCACTAATACAAAGAGATTCCAAAGTTCTTGGGAATCCTTTGTTGGGGAAAGCACTCCGATCACGTATTACCATTTTTGTGGGGGATTCTTTATGCGTTACGGCTACACTAGATAATTTAGCTAAATTTATTGTCTTTGTATCACCGACGATGCACGACCTAAGTAGTTTTACGAAACATTTTAATTGTATGTGTTCACATTTGATACATAAGTCATGAGGCGGTTCTTCGAAGCGTATGGTAGCTTTGCCTTCATTTATGAACTTAATAAACATTTGTTTCACAGATTTAACACGATATTTTGTACCAGTTTTGTTTACAGTTGAAAATAGTAGCACACTATACTCAGTTTCATTTTTAGGTTCTTTTATTAGAGCCAGAGTAGATTTTAAATACTTCCCACTAGGTCTTATATTTAAAGCACTATGCAGTCTATTGATAACTTCGACTTGGCAATGTAATTTCATGGTTATGTATTCTAAAACACCTTATGAAAACTAAAGAAAATTGAAAACAAACGTGCCAATACCGCCAAAATAATCTGACATTTATCAATAAACAAATCCAAATCAGTCGGTAAAATGTCAATGTCATAGATATCAGCGGTTCATGGTTGTGCTCTACCGAGAATAAAACAAAACCGATAAATATCGATAAATCAACAGAATATAGTTAGATATAGTAAAGAAACATTTCTCATCGATTATTTTTAAATTGAATTTCTTTATCTTAAATAAATCAAAATCAATACTACAATCAAAATAGATATGACAAACAGTAGTGTTTTGAAAATGCTGTATTTAGCTAGATCGGTTATGGTATGATAGATACAGTTAAGTTATTTCGTGTCGTGTACAAGACTTGATCGATTCTTAGTATAGCGGATATCGATAAGGATATTTTTTAAACACAACATCCCTAAGTGCGGTTCGACAGCAGCAGCGGTGGCGCGACCACGACGACGTTTCTAGTATACAAGGCATAAGGGCAACAACAACTAACGTAACAAACAAAACAAATGATATTCTTTATTCTAATCGAATTTTTACTCTGTAGCTACTGAAATTCTTAAAATATATTATGTTTTATAAATACTGCTGTTGTTGTGTATCTCATTAGTTTAGATCAACTCTATTTATCGACAGGCTAATTTATTGTTTATTGATTTTTTATTTTTTCTAATCTGGCAATCATACGTTTGTCGGCAGCTTCAGCTGTCTAATCCGTTGGATTTCCCTATCGCCGCTTTCTGGGAGTTTATTTGTTACAGCAAAACAGATCATTCGATTTCCCACTAATTTCCAATAGGTAAGTGAAAATAAATAATAATACACACTTTATGGGAAGAGAACAGTGGTCCATGTAAATTGATTCATCTATTTTTTTTTGCGATAGTTTCATTGGATATTGGTTTATGTTTATTTACGCAAAAATAATTTTAATCAGTATTATTATATTTAAGCAATATTAAAATATTTGTACAATAATATTTGTTATTATTTACAAACAGATCCAATATCCTGAAATGGCTCAATTGGTCGTACAATCTCGGTTTGCCGGTCTGAAGATCGAGGATGACGACTACCCACCCACCGAAAACCAGAAGTCGAAAAAGTCGAAAGTGAACAACTCTAAAAAGACTGAACCTCCAAAGAAGCAGAAAAATGTTACAAATAAACCCCAGGTAAATTTCCAATACAATCCTTACTAGAACCTGGTACTAATAGGAAAAAAAATGTTTATTATCTGTTTCTTCATCATCATTAATTAGATATTAGTTTTCATTGTATTAAAAATGTATGGCTTGTAGCCTGGACCAAAAAAGAAGAAGTCTAAACCACAACAAGTATCTGCCGATCAATGGGAACTGTGGAAACAGAAGGATGAAGAGATGGTTGTTGGCCATTTTGAGGATGAACTGCAGCAAGTAAGTTCTTTTATTTATTCAAATATTATAATTATTGTATTAACCATTTGACCACCATGTCAATAAAGAAAAAAAAAATCCCTTCCCCACACTATATCTATATCTTTAATACAAACAACAACAAATCTGTTTTTTTTTTCTGTTATCTGTAAAATAGTTATATTTTTGTTGACATTTGCCGACTAAAGTGTCGTGAACACATTCTGATTTGTCGAGTATAGCCGTCCATGGTGGTCTAAGGTTTATATGTTATTTTGTAGTATGCTATAAACCTTTATATGATGTTTCTAGTTACCAACCATAGTTGTTCACTATGTGTTTTCAATTTTCTTGTATTGTGTAAACTCTTTTTAACAAACCTTAAGGAAATTAACACAGGTCTTGTTCATGTGTTATGGAAACTAATAATAATTTTCAAAGAAAAACCAAAAAAACCCTGAACTAACATACTGATATTAACCATTTATTACAAATTAAACAAAGGCTTGTATGGTTTTGCATTCCACTCAATATTATACTTGGTTTGTTTTGCTCCAATTAATCATAGCATGATGTTTTATAGCCTAGACCTTTCTCCATAAATGGACTATTGAACACAAAAATAATTATAGCACTGGAGATTAGTGCATTCAAACAAACTCTAACTTTATACAAGAATAACATTCAACTTTCAATCTCAAATAAATATTATGTTATTTTGATTGTTTTCTTGCTTTACTAATATTTGTTTTATTGCTGTTTCAATATTATTTTAATCATGTTTTAAGTTGTGGTGTAAGTTTGTTTACTCAAAATGCATAACAACTTCGGTTGTTAGAGGTGGCTGTTAATTTAATTTTTCACTGTTTTATTAAATTTTTGTCTCTTTTATACTTATTCTTTACTCTTTTGTATGTTATTGTTTACTGTCTTATTACATATTGAGATTTAATCAACATGTAGTTTTTGTAATCAGTACAAAGATATAAGTGACAATACAATATTGATTTACTTCAATATGTTTATTATACTTATATCAAGTATTTCATTTATTTATTTTAATGCTGTAAACAAAGGCAGATAAATAAAAATAACATTTACAATAGTGATTTGAGTAGCAATAATCTGATACAAGTAATTCAACATTCACGTAAAGTAATTCAATTACATACAAACTTCTTCAATCAACTCAGTAGCTACCAACGATGAAACCGTTACAATAGTATTCCGAGACGAAAATAATGTTCCAGAGTTGCAGCTCTTGCATCACTTCCGGTTTTCAATAACAAATTGAATACTGCATATTAATGGCTCGCTATCAAGACCTTGCTGTCAGTTTCAATCAGTTGCAATAACAATTTCCTTCCATTTGTGACCTTTTATATGACATGTTCCAATGTTCTGTCCACTGCAAGATATTGATTTTACCTATTTGTTGAGTAAATTGGTAACTATATTTAGATCATTGATTGTAGGAGGGTGAGGCCAATTATTGTGAAGTTGTCTGCCCTAGTTTACGATTGAAAATTGTTTTATAGTTTTGAAATAGTGATTTTGACTGATTCTTTGCCTGAGTGGTTCCAAGTGCGACTGCCGGGCAAAGGGTCTCGTTTTCGATTCCTCGGTCAGGCGAAGTATTGCTGGGCTATTTTCGGTTTTCCGAAAATTTCTCAGTAGTTGCACGGAGTCTGGATATGTATCCCGGTTTATGGCAAAAGACTCACCACCAATACATGGGACTTACAACATATATTTTTTTAATAATTGCCCCTCTAGAATATGCTTCTGTGCCGTGTGTAATCACACCCATGTGTACAAAAAAAATCCATTTCACACACACCTCACTACTAGACCCAGAACAACAATTTGCAGATCACATAAAAATGGGTTCCGTGCGGCAATCGAAACCGCGTTAGCCAATCGCCAACGAGCAACACCGACTTTCAGTTCAGTTTTTTTAAGAAAATGTAATTGAAATCCAAGAGTGTGTGTGAAAATTCAATATATGTTTGAGACCTTTAAAGTTTTGTTGGAAACCTTTTTTAAGATGATAATAAAAAAAAACTTTGAATTTAAATAACTCTATTTGTATAACATTGCTGGCGATTTAATACATACTATTACATATCTATATCTTTTCACAATGACATGGCTGTTGCGCTATACACAAAAAAGACTAAAGGTTTTTTAAGAATTCAACTTTTTATTCCTAAAGTTGGATGAAGATTTTAACAAATGTTATAAAGAGTTTACACTGTTATTTCGCTACTATTTTTCTAAATATATTTTGTCCAATCTAGAAGACACATTGAAGTGTAGTACACATCAAAAAATTAAAATAGAGTAGCCTAATATTATCGTACTACTAGCAAGTGATAAAGGGCGCATCGCACGCACCGCATCATCAGCAATGCTTACATGCGATGCGTGCTGATGACGTCATACGGAATGCGTACGATGCGTGCGATACGTACAATGCGGGCCTGTGGACGCTTACCTTAAAAGAGTAATTCTGGATTATGTGCCCTTTTGTGTATGCTATTACAAGAATATAAGGCACTATATTGCGCACTTTAAAAAAAAATTATACTGTACATCTTTTGGATTGGATAAAGTAATCCTAGTTTTAATATAATGATTGCGAATGCTGATGTTTGTCTGTATTACACGTATTTTTATCATCCTTGCATGTTTGTGAAAAGGTTTTGATAATATTCTGTGTTTATTTTATTTGTAATTTTTGTCTAGATTTTATTTCCCATCAGCCCTCAGAGTTTACCAAAAATGCATTATTTTCCTATCTTACATTGTCTAAAATTAACATTATAAATATGAATATTAATTCGTTAAAAAGATTTAAATTTATTGACATGATTTGTTTCTGGAACTTTTGGAAACCCTTTCCTAAATATTTGAATTTTGTAAAGGTAGTTAGTTTCATACTTTCAAGTAGTTTATTTAGTAACTTAAAATTCGGTAGGGGGAGAAAATAGGAATATTTTATACAGACCTTTAAAGTCTACGTTAACGATGTTGCAGGCGAGAAGTTAGTATATCATTATTTTACAAAGCAAATGCAAATGGCAAATGGCTGAAGGGTTTGTTTTTAGATCTGCATGCATTACATGTTAAGATATATTTCTAGGCTATATTACTATCAAAGCTTGATTTTGAAAAGGAGGAAGGAAGAGTATACCTACAAACTAAGGAGAGTGCAGAATTTGAGGAAACGATTAGTGAGCTAAGCAAGCAAGAAGCTAAAAAACTAAAGAAAAAAAATGTCATGAGCCTGGACCAGTTTAATGATATGATGAATGCTGGAGAGGAATTGAAATGTAAGTGGATTTCATTATGTATTACGCCTATTTTTTAAGGGGCGAAAATCATCCAATTACTTCTCTCGCCTTGGGCGAGGCGAGAGGGAGTGTCAGACTCTTATTGACTAAAACCACCCCGTTCCTGCTCCTGCTTTTCGAGCCGTAGCCCCGGTAAATCAGCTGGGTAGTCCGCAGCTCCGGCCAGCGGATCATTCATTACATATTCTGCCTAGCATTCTTTCAGGGGGTAGGTACTACGTAGAGGTGTACCAGAGTGTACCTGAGTGTACTTATTGCCTCGTTGGTTAAGCGGCCTTTATTATTTGACTTGATACCAGGATCAGGTATATCAGGGGGAGAGCATCCATTGTTGCGCTCTGTTAATCAGATTGAATATCTAATCCAACTAATGCAAAAAGCCCTGGTATTCCTTTTTAGGTAATATCCGTTTACATATTTGGCATCGCATAGATCTAATTTCTTTTTTAAAATCACTTGTGACCATTCTTTCTCTTATCAATTTTCAGTACCACCCCATGTTAATGAGAAGTGTGTGCAGGAAGTTCCAAAGTCTCCCGGTAAGGACCCAGGGTTTTTCGACCGAGTAAAAGCCGAGACTAAGAAGGAACTCTTAAAGGAAAAGGTCGTTGACAAACCCAGGGTACCGCCTCCAATAAGTAATGAAGTTATTACGAGATTACAATTTACTGATGCATTGGAGAGAAAGGACCAGGAGATAGCAACACTGAAGGAAGAGGTTGAAAACCTCAAACATGAACTTTTCACAGTCAAATCCAGAAATAAGAAGCTGTGTAATATACTTGGACAGGGAGAGAGTAAGTTTTTGATTGTTATTTCTTGCAAATCAGTTACGAAAGTTTATTAACGGTGGTTTTGACCTTACTAGATAGTCCCAGTCTAAGATTTATTGGTTTACCAGTCAAGGGCTGTATTTTGTGAATTACTTCAAATAACTCATTTGAAAGAACTCAGGAATTTCAATCATCTTAGAAAAAACTAATTCAGATGCGAAAGCGCATCCTAAAAGTAAAGACTAACTTATTTAGTCAATACGTTTTCTATTATATTCTTCCCATTCGAAGATTAAAAGGCATATTATTATAATTTCCAGTGAAAGACAAAGCTGAAGTGTTAATAGAGGTGGAGCGACTGCGGTCGGTGCAGGCCGAGCTGACCGCGGAGCTGGCCTCGCTACACACGGACCTGGAGAAGGAACGCTCCAAGAATACTGACCCCAGAGCCCATAAAGACAAGGTAAGCGGAATTTGTGAATATTGACTGTCTATTGCTTACCTTGGGATTATTGCTTACCATATGACACTAATCTGTAATATAAAAAAAATAAGTCGGGTCTCGGGCTCCGTGGCGTGAGGTTTATAGCAAAGAAAATTCAGGAAACATTTTTAGAGAAAGGCAGGAAAACAGGTAAAACCATTGGTGGCGAAACGGAGTTCGCCGGGTTTGCTAGTCTGTAATATAAAAATAAGTCGGGTTTTTAGCGCTATAACTGCATAACGCATGAACCAATTTCCACGGTTTTGCCAGAAAAAAGAAAGCAGGGAAATCATTAGTGGCGAAACGGAGTTCGCCTGGTTTGCTAGTGCCCAGTAAAGAATTACCTAGTTGTAAATAATTGGGCAATTTTTTTACAGCTACAGCCATTTTATTTCAGTCAAAACGTCTAAAATAGGGAGACCTGTGAAACCAGTTATGGCATCGCGACAAAAGTGTTGTTTTTTTTTTCATTCCAGGTTGTGGTTTGAACCTTTTATTTGTTCTCTTACAGAAAAATACCACAAAAAAGAAAAACATACGGTTCGATGTTTCGTCAGAAGCTTTACTAGCAAAAGATTCGAGTTCCGGTACAGGTTAATTAAAAAATTTATACGTATTTTTAATAAAAATTAAATGTTATAAAAACCGAAATAAACGGAAAAAGATCTGTGAGATTTTTATTATTTGTATTATAGTTTAAGATTAGGTATTTGGATTGTGGTAGTATCATATCCTTTTGACACATATGTATGACTTTATTTTATTATAAAAAAAAACATAATTATTATGTTAGTATGTATGTTTTTCGTACTCTAGGTGTATAGGTTAAAAGTAAATGATACTCAAATATTGATCACCGTTATTTTAAGATATGTCAATTTATGTGAATAAAAATATTTTTACGCGGTAGGTACTGTGAAGGCAGCTACATTTTGTGTATCTGTATTATTCTGCTTCTGTTCCAACCACCACAAATACATCAATCGTAATTAGTCAAATTTCTTTAATCGATTATCAACTCTATGTATTTATAATAAACTTATTGTACGAAGATAAAGATTGTACGAAATCTCTAAGTTGTTCAATCGATTTTATACTATTTATTGATTGCATCTTGAATCATCCGACTACTGCGGAACAAAAAGAAGAGTTATAATTTTGATCACCATGAAGTTCTTCAATAGATTCTCGTCTATTAAATTATTATTATACTTGGAAATAGTTATTAAACTATTTTACTGTTCTAATACTATTACTTAAAACTATCTAGGCAGTGGTTGCAAGAGCACTGCAGAACAAGGAGTCTTGAATATTTTCAGTTTTGGAAATTCTAGAATGGAAGATTCACTTTATATTGCTTGAAATTAGTTCCAAGTCCTGACAAGGTATCCATAAGTATCACAACTCGTTAGGAGTGGGTATTATTATCAAAACATGCATTTACGGTAAGATGATTTCATTTACCTTAAGTTACCTATTAAGAGAAATTTGACAAATTATTGATTGACCAGCTTCTGTACACTATGTAAAATTTAATTCTGCAATATTGTAGATTTGGTTACACATGTTTGTAGTATTTTATTTGATACTCGCATTGGTGTACTTTGAACGTAAAATAGATGTTTGTCGTAGCTCAGACTAATCTTTAGTACGTGTAATTAGTTAGACTGCTCATGTATCGCTTAGCTGTTAAGTTTCTAGTACATTCGAGTGAAAATTTATGGCAGTTACGATGTGTGGCTCCGGCTCTTGATGATTAATTTCATACCGACTGTGTCTGTTTTGTCTTGTTTATACTAGGCTAGTATTTTAGTCGAGTAGCGAGTAATTTAGTAGCTATCTCTTGCTACTTTCCAAAATATTTCTCACTTTACAAGAATACTCGCCTAAATTATTGGTGTTCAGAAATATTGCAACGTAGTGCGAACTAAGCTAGAATAAACTGGTTTTGTTCACGGTTTGGTTCACATCTATCATTGTGGAGACGCTAGCATATTGAGTTTAAAACTGTCTCAATTGATTATATGATTTTCAACTTTATTACAAAACAATTCGATTTAAAATGTATTAAAGAATTGAACCTGGTAATGAATTTAGTATAGCTTGATAAGCGGCTATACATCTTGCTTCAATAAAAAGTCAACAAAAATCTGATCACTATTTTTCCTCTTGTAAGTAATAGTTTGTTTTGTGTTTCACCTCGTTGCCATAAATTTTGACTCGGATGATAATTATCACAAAATAATTCCGTGTAATTTTAAATAAGCTACATTATTTTTGCTTGTATTCCTATATTTTTATTGATTGATATGATTTAGATTTACTATTAGCTGGTTCTCTATGAACAATTGCTTTTTATATGTAAGTACTTTGAAGTATTTCTTGACTAGTCTTTCAAATGTGATTGGCTCCCTTTACTGATACTCAAATTTTAAAATGTGATTTTATGTTTTAATTTTCAAAATTCAATTAATGGTGCAAAACCAGTATTGATTTCGCCTATATTTTATAACTGTGATTTATATTTTTAGCTGGGTTTATTGAATTAGAAGTTATAAGTTTTGTATTGACAAAAATAAAAACATATTTAAAACAATGCACGATTTTATTGCCATATCTATTACATACACAATTGTAATCGGTAAAATAGAACAATACAACATTTTCCTACAATTAATAGTAAAAATGTAAACAGTTGATTTAATAAGTAATCTGTGCACAAAGGTTAGTTCTCTAAAGCGGTTTAAACATTACAAAATTAGAATTGTGTATCAATCGATCGACTCGTCCCTGATGCATCTTAGAACTGAAACATCAGTGGACTGGAAACTTTTCACATTGATATTAAAATCCTTAAAATAATTACGTGATAAATAAATGTATTACTAATATTTAAAATTATGCATAGTCACATAAAGGAGAACATAAACAATGCTTCTTAAATATTCATAAATATTACCGAAACATTTGTTCCAGAATTAGGCACAATTGTATATACTTAGTCCATATTTTCATACACACAAATTATTGATGAGAGGAGACATGTTTACAAGTTAACCTTACGTACGTTTCTAACTAATATAAGGGTACTTAATGTATAGTGTAAGAGGTCTACATTTCTACATTCTAGTGCTATTCTATGTTACTCGAATGATATATGGATGTAAACACAATACAACTGTGTAAAGCCTGGTGTACAAATGCCTAAGTTGTTGACTAGCTGATTTATTTATTGTCTGTAGGTATGCAATAGAAGCGATCAGATTCCAGCTCTGGATACCCAGCGTGACAATGTGTACGTTTATATTAAACTTATACCACTTAAATACAACACAATACTCAATAATTCATTTGTACAAAAATATGAATCATCCATGAATACATAACATTACACGACTTATGTATATACCTACTTATATCATACAAGTGTCATATTGGCAGTAAAAGTGATTATGGCAACGTGAATTTGATTTCTAAAATATTTTTGGTCCAAAATTTTTAATATTATACTTATACTCGTTCACATTACGTTAATTTGCATTATTTTATAGAAATACATACACCACTTTAATACTGATGTTACAGAATATAAAATATTATTTATTAGTAGTTAATAACTAAACAGAGACTATGTTTTAACTTATAATATGGCAGTAAGTGGTAATTGCAGAGCATTGTTGAATGTACTCGCAAGATTCGCACGTCACCACGTAGGGGTACTATTCGAGTACTTACACGTAACTGATTTATGTCTATTCGATGGGTTATGTCATATTGCAAAGAATATGTAACAAGTACAAAACACTGGCGCTCAGTCACTCACAACTCCGCAATTCGAGTGTCGCTCGATAGAGTCCTACACTGATTTTTATCACTTCACGTCTCACTTCAGCCATTGCCTATACAAATGCATTTGTCTCGGTATCATATTTCCGCGTTCCTTTCTAAACCCTGTTTTGCTCAATGGTGGCAGAAGCGTGTAGTCTGCAGTCCTGACTGAGCAGGTTTGAGCTGTCGCCCGGGCTATGACGAGACGTAGTGTTGGGAACACTATGTTTGAAACTTTTTTCTGTGTAATATGATTGTGTATCATAAAATCACTGATCGATCTTTCCTTATGGATTCAATTCCATGTGCGCGTGATATCTTCACGTTTAGCAAGCTGGTACGTCTGCACATTTGATTGTGCTTATTGGTTTGATAAGAGCATCGCATTCAGAGTCGTCTATCACTTTGTTTGTTATTTTATCCACGCAGTACACGCCGCGTTGTTTTATTGCCTCCTCGCCCTGTAACAAAGTGTAAGTGCTTAGTAAATGCAAGAACACCATTGGTGCCTATTTGCGACAAGAGAAAAATAAAGTAATAAAGTTTGATATAAAAATTGTAGAGGTAGTATTTTTTTCAGTTTACACAATTTTCCGCTAGAGGCGTCTTTGTCTTTTTGAATCTACTTACAACACACTCACTAAATAGGTCAACATGGCATACGTATGGCAATTATAATTTTCGCGTAAGTACCTACCCAAACTTACAATATGTCACAAAAAAATATTATCAAAGTACTTTGAAGAGTGCTGGTAAGTGTAAATGTAAAGAGATGTGTTAAATATCGCAGATACATACCGGCATGTGACAGGGTTTGGAGCACGGGTTCCAGGCACCCACCCACCAGTGTGTGAGAAGTGGTCGCTGAGTGGGGCAGGCCGGCTGCCTACACTGCTGCATCAGGGCCTCGTGGCGCGGTGACTCGATGTGGTAACATAGGGACTGTTCTACTGCACCTGTGGGATTTACACGAAGGTAAGTAACTTTGTTACCTAATATTGTATCAGAACTAGAGAAAAGAGCACCGAAATGTAATAACTAACTGACTTTTCCTTTTTATGTTCTAATTTTGTAGTTGTTTTTATGTTTCAGTTACCGTTATTTTTGAGTCAAGTTAGATCATTGATAGTTGCGTGATGATCAGAAGTTGGACTGTCTGATAGATGGTTTTAATAGATAAATTTTCAACATGTCATTCTGGATAAGTGGAAATACAGGAAGAAGTAGGTATCACAACATACTCAAAACCTGGAATCTGAAAAAAAGAATCTGGCTAAAACTTAATGCCCACTTACGCCTATAAAGATAAAATATCAACTTACGATTATTTTCATCGACGCATTCGTGATGTCTCCTCATATAGCCAACGCCACAGGTAACAGAGCAAGCCGACCACTCAGAGACGCGGTACTTGTATTGGCGACGCATGCGCTGGTCCACTGTATACTGATACGTCACTCCAGGGTTACGATGCCTACCTCGGTATATTCTTTGCTGCAAATATAAACAATTTATTTGAAATGGAATGTTCTGGAAAGTGAAGTAGTCAATAAGTGTTTTTACTGCATATCAATGTAGGTGAAAGGAACCTGTCGCCCCTAAATATCGATTTCACGATAACTGTTCGGTGCTGTACGGTGAATTGAACACATAACAATACAAATTACCATAATGCATGTTCCTTGTTACTCATAAAATGTTATTGTACTATTTCACTTACATAAACTTTGATGTCTTCTGCGAGCGGACCAACGATCCGTACTTTCTCCCAATCACGGTCTCGTTCGTAAATAGCCTGAGTTCCAGCTACAAAGTATTCCGTCATAGTTGCATTTCTGTAATAAAATTTGTAGGTTAGGAAAATGGCGGGCACTGGGAATTCATAGAAACGTTTTCCTCCGTTAATTTGCTTGTCTTACCTCGCTCCGGTGAGGTATATTTTATTGGACTTCGCGCTTCCAATGGATATGTAATTGCCTGGATTGACTTTCTCTTCTATTTTCACATTCCTTGACCCTGCAGGTATGACTGCAACCTGTTGATAGGGAATTGATTAGTATCTGTATGACAACTTCACGGTTATGGGTCTCTAATGAGTAGGTTTGTAGGTAAGATGTTAGGTACTTAGTAATATTAATGGAAAAGATACTTTTGATCAACAACTTTAGAAAACTAGAAACAGCAATCTTTTCAGTCTTTTAAACTTACTTCGCTTAATCCGGATTGTCTGGTAGTTCCTTTGCTGTAAATGCCCTGCACAGTCTTGCAGGCTGATCCATTGCCGCCACAAACTCCACATTTGTCTTCTTCGGTTTCCGAACCCACTATCCAGTCACAACCCACTTTGTAGCATACACCTGCGAAATTAGAACATTATTTATCAATCAAATGGTCTACTAAACATGAAACGATGTGAAATCTATATGAGGTGCCTATTGTGACCAAAATAATAGACATCGCCATTACATTTCGAAACGGCTGGATTAGTATAGGTTTTATAGCGTCACCGCTGAGCACGTTTGTGCGATTAAGGGTCTTAATCGGTTCAGCGCCCTAATTGCTGTTTTGTGACGATTTTAAACTACAATTGAGGTTTGTATTACCGCCAGATTGGCTATTAAGAAAATTTATTGAAATTCGATGATAGAAATTACTGAAAATCTAGGTTGAAATCCACTATGAGGGTCATCCCCTGTATTAGGTCCTATATTAGATTCTTCAGTCGACCAATGAACTTAGCTACTTTTACCAGTTAATGTACATCTTAAAATCTTTTAGAACATCTTTGACAAAACAAAGATAGGATTTAGCTTTGACGCCAATCGACATCAGACTTGTCTGAGTTTAACCACAATAAAATATTAACTAGATCAATTTTGAACGTATAATGCAACCAGCGTAATTGTGCTGTCCTTACCGGCTATACACATGTCCCGCGCCCCCAAGCTTTGTCTACAAGGAGTGCCGTCGGCAACGAACCCGCCCAACATTTCCACATCGGTGCCGTCGCGAGGCAGGCATCGTAGCTCGCAAGGTTTATCTGTAACAACACACCATTAACGTTATATCTGCATTCAACATTCAATTTAATAGTGTCTTATTTATAGCAATATTTTAGTGAATTTTAACAACTTGCTGTTTTGATGTTTATTCCGATTCGATATTGGTGGCCTTGTGATTGTGACCATTAAATTTTATTGGGAGATTTCCTGCTATCATTGCTAGATTTTCAATTTTAGCATCCACAATACCCATTGATCCCGAAATGAGTTTCGTATTGTCAATTTAATCCTATTCTTAAGTCCATATAAAATGGATTGACGTCTATGATTGAGTAAGGTCTTAAGGAAGGTTATCATAGACTTGGTATAACTGTCTGTTGGTATATTTGGTAAGGCTTACCTTGGTCATAGTAAGGTATCCATTCAGCTATAGTGTCGTTTCCATACGTCATGTTGTTATGTTTGGAGCATTGGACTTCTCTGTACGACGGTTCGTTAATAGGACAGGGGTTCGTGTTGCAGATCTTATATCTGTAAAAAGTACATTGGATAAGCAAATCTGAAATGGTATACCATAATAGGCCATTTTTATAACAAATACTTCTAAAAGAGTCTTTCTTCTGTACCAATCTTTAGTCTAACCTACATAGATAACGAGCTAAACTAAAAATAGACTCTTTAACAAAGACCTAGAAAAGAAGTAGTTTAAAACAGTATAGCCGGAATAGCAGTCATTAGTGGAATACTCACCGGCTTCTATCTCCAATACAGTAGTTGCCATTGTTGTTGGGTTCTGGGTTGTTGCACTCGCGCGACTGTGTGGAGACCCCGGCACCACACGTTCGAGAACATTCGCTCCATTCAGACCATGGGCCCCATTCGCCGTTGCGAGGTTTCGGGGACGGAGTACGTGGAACGCAGGTCTGATTTTGACACCACTGTGAGAGAAAATATGTGTTAGAGAGTTCATAGGAAACTTGTTGCAAAAAAATATTGTGTAGATTATTTATTTGGCACATAGACCATCATAGTCGCGGTCTCAATCGTTTTGAAGTGGCCTAAATCCTATGATGTTCTGAGATTTATCATTTGCTTATAATATTAGTAGGATATAACCACTTCAAATGTTCTTAGATGATTCGATTCTAAGGACTGTAAAACCCCATGAAGCCGGCTAAAAACCCACTCTGTAAAATGGCCGTTAGTAGAAAAACTTCAAAGAGTTTCCTGCGTGTCTTATCGTCTCACCATATCGGGTCCACAAGTGGTTCCTGGCGCGGCGGGGCGCAGCATAGTCTTGCACGTGTTGTTCACTAGACACCACAGATGTTCACACAACTCTGTTGGCTTCGCACAAACGACAGCTTCCGCACCGAACTGTAAGTGGCATTGACTTGCCGCGTCGAACATTACACCTGAACACGGAAATAACAGTAAATAAAATATGAAGATAAATATTTATCTTTGAAGTTTAACCACAAAGGAAGTGAAGGCTTACCGGCAGGATCTTTGGGGTAAATATACGAGGGCTCTTGAGCAGGCTGATCACTTAGGCACTCGCCCAAACCCGCACTGAAACAAACCATACATTTTCATAAAAAACTAAAACATTAAAACAAATGCTACCTTTATATATTATTTATTTCGATAACAAATCTAAAGTTTTAATAAATACAGAGATGTATAAAATTGTTCAACGTTATTCAGAGTTGAGTTAATTTGAGCTGGACTAGAAAATAATCGACCATAAAATTGTAGTACAATACGTTTTCTACGTAGTCGAGCGAATAACAGCTGAAGCAGAACTGCGGCCGCACCTACTGGATCCATTTCAGAACATTTCGCACAATTACGAGCGCGTTTACACACTTTACAATGATTTGTGCGTACGAATAGCGAATGTGGCTCTATAAACGCATGCGCCGGTTTCACAAGCGGCCGGTCCTTGGCAGACGTCGACGTGCAATAAACATGTCACACTCAGAACCATCAATTTTTTAACAGCCTCCGTTTATAATTCTATTCATCACGGAATACTTATTAAATTCATTATATAAGTGCCATAATTTGAATCTTTATGATGATTTGCCTGTTCGATGATGACAAATAAGTTGGGCGCGTGTTAGAATATAAATATTGCATGACATTTTAACTGATGGACTCCGTTGCTTCATTTAGTAATTAATTTTTCTAGTTCTAACATAACGACATCCGCCATTAGGTTTCGATCGTTATTTATGACTGCGTAGGATTTCTGCTTTCAATTTTATTGAGACTATAAAACATTTTATATAGTCTGCTAGTAATGACAGTATTATGCAAAGACGAGTCACTTTCATGTGCAAATGTCCGATTGAATTATGTTGAATTTGCGGTAGACACAATAAGTATAGAAATACTCAATGAGTCCACTACGGAAAAGGCTTGACCATTCAGTAAATAAAGTAGCCACAGAGTACATAATGAGCGTGTATTATGATCAGCGGCTATTTAACGGTTATGAAGTAAAATAAATAAACGAAAAGACTTAAAAGCTTTTCGCAATTTACACTAAAGACGGTGTCGAATGAGTCAATGTAATAAGGAAAAGTAAGTACCTTTAACTTTAAAGTAAAACGGTACAAACTCGTTAGCTTAGGGGCAATAAATATAACAAATAAGTGTTCGAACATTGTTGCGGTTCTTTGAACAGAGATTATAATACATAAGAAGTACTTATGATTAATGGGTACTTAATACTTAAGATGATTTGAAATGTTGACCTAAACAACTTATATTATCTTATTTAACAGGATAACCTCTCAAACCGCCGCAACTCTTGTAAGTCAGGATCTACAGTAGATACAACCATGAAAACCCCGGAACACTGAAGTTCGGCGCATCCCAGGGACATAAATGACTGTCTTAGATCCCGCAACGAAATAAATCAGAAAATATTATTAGAGGAGAAGAAAAAGAAAATTTGTAAACTTCGTGTATCAGTGATGGAATTGTTGACTTACTCTAAGAAGTTGGTGACGTCACGTTTGCTGCATCTCGACCATGCCACCTGAACAGTGTCGGATTCAAAGATCGGAGTCATGATGTGCAGCGTAGAACCTTCACGTCGATGGCAACCAATTTTCTCAGTGTCGTGGTACAAACCGAAACTGTGAACAAATAAGAGAAAAAAGATTAGTATGAAGAAAGATTTGAGTAACTTACATCACAGCTAAACTTCGGTATAGTCTTGCTGTACACGACGGAGTCTTTTAGTTCATCAAGGGAGAAAAGTTGCATATTTTGGAACTACGACTAAATCTATGATGACCTTCATGCAGATGTGTTCAGTAATAAAAAGAGACAACGAACCATGTTTCAAAAATTTTCTAAAGTTATTATCCTATTGATGAAAGACTTATCAGTCACGTAAATAGGGGTAATCAAGTATCAGCCCTATATCTAGTCCATACGGTACAACGGCAAAATTATTCTGGAATAGGCTCCTTACAAGTTACAGCACATCAAGAAGTGCTCGCTTAGATTGGCAGACGGTATCTACAGTTTTGCATACTCCGTTACTTATAAAAGCGTGTTCATTATCTAAACTACGTTTTGCATACTAGGAAGCATGTAGTAAAATAGCTATTCAACTTGCAACAACAGAATTTTCTTCTTTTCTTTAGATTGTTAACAGTTATTTTATCTGCGAACTATGAATCTCTAGTAGAATGTTTTTCGAAATTAACTTTAAGACTTAGTTCATTAACATTTTATTTAGGTAATATAATTAATAAATTATTTTTTAAACGTTTTGGCCCGATCTGTCAATAAGTGTATAATTATGTAAATATTGGCGGCAGAAACCTTATAGATTAAGATGGAATAAATCGATGTATTGCACCACAATGACGAAATGGCCATCTTTAAATAGTATTAACCACTGATTTAAGTTAGTAGTTATAATCGATATGGCCAGATGGATCATCTACGCATTATACATATATCATTCATGAAGCTTTATTAATGCAACGATAATGACGTTTATCGGGCCGTGTAGCAACATGTTAATCTTAATAGCTCTATTAGCATCGCTCGTAATCGTTATCTTATTGCATGAACGGTGGCGCTCCTGTAAAGGCACGGCTACAACAGCTGATCGTAAAGTCATTATAATGACACTACCAGACCTTGCCTAACATGTGACATGCTTACATAACATTTCGAGAAAATCTCTGACGTTTATGTAACAGGAGTGACATGTGTGGTTGACGTTTACGTTTTGTCTTTGAACGACAACTGCGCAATGTGTTTGTCAATACCCAAGCCCTGAGATGTGAAAATCGAGTGTGAATTAACGTTATCTTCATTTTTTTTGCACGACTCGTGGAAAGTTAAAAGTTAGAACGTTTTTGAAGTCAAAATTATCTTATTAACGAGCTGCGCTGTCAACTAAACAAATAACGTTGATGGAAGTAGACAATAAATAAATTTGCATTCAGCTTCAAAGAAAAAAAAGAACGTAGGTGATATTATTATCTGTATTTTTCCCGCGCAAAGTCTATAGGAGTTCGTTAATCTTTTTCTTTTCTTCGTATTTCTAAAAAATACGTTTTTAAAACAAGTTTGTTTAATGAAGCATGCTTGTTTAGTGTCTGAGTGTTGGAAAAACGGATACAGTTAATTGTTATTGCTAGCTGTGAGTTCACTGAGAGGTTTCAGGTTACGGTTAAATGTTATAGGTTAGGTTAAGTTATCTAGCTCGTTATAAATAATGTTGTATAATTATTGTGACGTATTCTCGTTAATGACGAGTAAACTAACAATAATAAATCATAAAATTAATCTGTTAAGTCTATCTGGTATATTCTCGGAATTATTACCTATTTATTATTGTAAACATAAATAGTGTATGTTTGCAACTTTATTAATGAATGGGTAAACTGTTTGTGGTTTACGGCCTAAATCAATAACCGATCTGACCCCAAAATCTCTGGATCATACTTCCCAATCTTTCCAAATCCCGATTCCCCAACAATTAAACAACAAATCCCCAGCACTTGTAACGCTTCTGGTGTTTCGGGTGTCCATGGGCGGCGGCGATTGCTTACCATCAGGTGATAAATAAAAATATTTAGATCGATCTATATTTTGAATTATAATGGGTAACTAATTAATATTTACATGACATTTATAGGTAACAAAAAAGTAACCATGTAATCTAAATAAAAATAGTAATTTATGATTAATAATAACACAATAATCTGTCGATAAAATAATATTGATAGGCAATAATTCCCATAATATTGTACATTTGATTGTTTTAAATGATAATCAGTAAAGATTATGACATTCAGTAGCCTGAGTTTATTACCAGCTTAGAGGTGGGTATCTACTGCAAGTTAATAAAAATTATAATCGAGTTGTGAGCAAATACTCTGGAATTTGTATCGGAAATGCATGATATGAAATAAAAGTATGGGACAATCTATTCATAAGCCAGACTCAATACGGCTAGACAAAACAGTGGGTCAGTCAGTCAGTCTCCGTGATATTTGGCACTGGATCCCACTATTATAATCTGGTGTCTGTCTATCACGGCACACTGTCAGTTACACGCTTAGACATCGCGAATGTGTATCGAAAATATATTGGCATAAACCCAAAATGTATCAATGGACGTTTCGCTTTTATCTACCACTCGAGATGGATTTTCACTTCAACACTCGTAAACCCAATGCAAAAAAACTTTGTGTCAAAATAAAAATATAATAATAAACCTGTCCGTAACAAAAAAAAGCGAAACGGATCTATTTGAATGTAAAAATATCAATTTAATTGCTTCTCAGCCAGACGAATTGAAACTCCGGAAGTGTCGGCACGCGAGGTTACGAACTTGTTAATTCAGTATTTTGGTAGGAGGAAAAATAAATTTGCAATTAATTTTATCAAGATGAGCCGCGACTGGTTTCGATTTGGATTAAAATAATATAATGGTTAATCTAAATCTGTATTTGTTAAAGTGAAACGATTTGGTTTTACATTCGAGCGATAAAATCCGATTGAATGCCCATCATGTTCATTGCACACCACATGAACGTAAATGTCAAGAGTCGCGCTCGCGACCCGTATAGCACGCCTGTCGCCTGCAAATTATTTAATTTATTAATAAATCCCTTATTCTTTATTCAAGATAACACTCTGAAAAATAATGAACTTGTGTGGGCCGATAGTGCGGCGTCAATGCACCGGGTGCATTGTACGCGGCGAATGATGCATTCATGTCTACAAGAAGGTCAATGGCTGACTCGTGCTGTTTGCACATTACATAATCAATGTTTGTATTATGATTGTAAGCGTTGTCTAATGTCAGAGACAACGCCTTATTTGTACTAAATACTACAATTATACGTTCACTTAATAACGTATGCAATGCAAGTGTTCAACAATTTTCTATCTCGAAAGCAACGTCCTTGCGGTAATCTCGGCTCAGAAACATGACTCAGTCCCGATAACCGAAGCACTCGGCAACGGTTGCCAAATAAAACTAGCACTTATTTCCAAAATAATACAAACAATATTACGCACAGTTGTTCGGAAATAATTTTAAAATATACATTATGAGTGGCGCCGGGGAATCGATGATACTGGTACTGATTTGTTTATTTAAGAATAAGTCAATCGTTTGATGTGGCGCTGAAACGATTCGCGGTATAGCCAGGTATATAAGGAAAAGTTGTTATTATTAACTATTCGCATAATAAACATAACGATTAGAAGATGTTTGAGTAAAGCTTTAACATCTTTGCCGACTGTTTCATAGGTAGACAGAGTAAAAATATGAACATAAAAAAACAGGCGCTTTGCGTTTACCGCACATAAAGTTAGTTTTAGTCGAAGTGCCTAAGTAATAAATTATAATTGTAGTAATAAGCGCATAATCTATTTATGTAGGTCAGATTTGTAATATACTGCAAACTGCAATTGAAATATGTCGTTCCGATGTGGCTACTTATACTAAATGGAAGATGTTTATGTATAACTAGCTTCCGCCCGCGACTCCGTCCGCGCGGATGTCGGTCTTCGCGTGGAAGTTTTATTTCTCCATTTTGAGTAACTCTGACAATGACATCTTATAAATATCTATTGGACCCAAATACGGCGAGGCCCATAATAATTAAGGAGATCCCTCTATTGAGCTACTGCTGTTGAGCTCGCGTTCTGTAGATAGATAAAACTGAAAAATAAATAATTTTTTTCTACGTATTTTTCAGGATAAAAAGTATCCTATTTTATGCCCAGGAAAATCTACCAAGTTGCATCGAAATCGAACCATTAGTTTTCACGTGATGCCTGAACATACAGACAAAAAGACTTTTTTTTTTTTAATATTTGGGTTTGGTATCGATCCAGTAACACCCCCTGCTATTTATTATTTCAATATTTTTAATGTACAGAATTGACCCTTCTACAGATTTATTATAATATGAATGAATTAATGAATTAATGAGAGTGTTATAAACGTAAGAGTAGAGAAATATAATCAGAAAGCTCCGAACTGCTAATCTATCGGGAGTTATACGTGTTATTGTGAATCAACCATAAAAGATAGACATTTGCTGTCGTGGAATATTTTTTAAACAATTTTAAGGACAACATTTCCGTCATACATTATTTCTATGTAGCTTTAACCATGTTATAACCATGTTGTTAACCATGTTATAAACGTAAGAGTAGACAAATATAATCAGAAACCTCCGAACTGCTAAACTATCGGGAGTTATACGTGTTATTGTGAGTCAACCATAAGAGATAGATATTTGCTGTCGTGGAATATTTTTTAAACAATTTTAAGGAAAACATTTCCGTCATACATTATTTCTGTGTAGCTTTAACCATTAAGGCTATACACGCGACGGAGGCTTAAAAAATGGAGTAAGTTCTCCTGTTTTCCCAACATTTCCCTTCACTGCTCTGCTCCTATTGATCGTAGCGTGATGAAAAGTATACTATAACCTGCCCAGGAGTATGAAGAACAATTGTACCAAGTTTCGTTGAAATCTGTCGAGTGGTTTTTATTTCTATAAAGAACATACAGACAGACAGACAGACAGACAGACAGACAGACAGACAGACAGACAGACAAAAAAAAAACTGATTGCATTTTTGGCGTCAGTATCGATCACTAATCACCCGCTGATAGTTATTTTGGAAATATATTTCATGTACAGAATTGACCTCTCTACAGATTTATTATAAGTATAGATCAGTAATGGGTTATAAAAAGCTTGATTGGTGAGAGTATCAATAAATCATAATAAAAAGTTCCTCGAGACCCCGTAAACCTACAAATGATATGAGGATTTATTAGTGGCGATTGGCATTTTATGAGTCGTGGGTACCGTCAGCCGATTGTATGGAAACTACTAAGGGTATGATAATGTTACGCTGTTAACATAAATCTTAGCTGGACTTTAAATCATTTTTTGTATCTAATCCGATATTCAATTCTTTATGGGATGTAAAACGTTCAGTAGATCGATGGAAAACTTATGAAGGACTGTACACATCTATTTTGGGAGCGGGTATCCAATCAGTAACTACGCTAGCTGTACATTATGTGTTATATAACCCGCGTGTTTACATTGCGATTAATATTCCCAGTTCAATAATCGATGCGTGAGTCATCTAATCGAAAACTTTTACAGAAAATTAATCACATTGTAATCTAAATATAAGCTGTAATTGTGAATCAAGGTCGTGTAATCAATGTGTTTAAACAACGCCCTGTGAGAGATTTTCAGTTAACTTCTGGTAATTTTATTTTAAGTTTAACTAATCATGGGATTTTAACTAATCAATCGTTAGTTATAAGGATAGAAGACGACGATACGAGATTACGAATTATACTTATAACAAAGACTCATTAGGGTTCCGTAGCCAAATGGCAAAGAACGGAACCCTTATAGATTCGTCATGTTTGTCTATCTATCTGTCCGTATGTCACAGCCATTTATTTTTTATACTTAATAGGATGGCATTTGGCCACTATCTCCCAAGTTGTATTTTGTAGGAAACACAGACTCCAGCAAGGAATTCCATTCCTTAGCGGTTCTAACAAGGAAACTAGAAGCAAAATGCTGTAGATCACTCATAAAAGGTATCAAAAAGTTGCCTATCGGAAGCACATGGAATTTTTAGATCATCTAAAAGCTGTGTTAGTGATTGATAAAAAATGCAAACAAATGAGATCTCATTTGCAATTCTAGTTCAAACTACTTAGCGAGAAAAACCACAAAATCGATGTTTCTTCTCGCAAATAGAATTAGATGAATCGAGATGAAGATAAAAGAATTTAACCACAAAACTAATTAATGAGTGCGAACTGCCAAATAACAGTAATTGGACGCATTTTATTTTTTACATTACACTGGACAGTTGCCGAAATAATCTCGTTTCTCGGAAAATTGCAAGAAAAAATATAATGATGCATTTACGATTCAAATAGATTTATAGAGTCGTTCAATTAAACATATGAGCACGGATAAAAGTAAAGTATTCGGGGATAGTAATTTTTCTTTAATACGGTAGTTTATTTTTGCAATGATTATTTTTAAAAGTTTTATTTTGACATACTTACATTAAATTATTTTATGACACTTGCTTACAAAGACCAGTCAGAGTTGTATGATCGTATGTACATTATGATCACCTATCATAACTAGGAAATTATTAGAAAGAAACTGTATTACAAGTATACTGAGCTTTTATGGTTTTTGAAAATAGGATGACTGATTTTTACTTTAATTTTATTCTCCGTCTTGTAGATAATTTCAAAATATTAGACACGTATTTTTTATTTTCTTACGCAAACAAATACTTTTGAAGATATGTTGATTTGAAATATCGCGTGACGTTTTTTCTGGGTACGTTTTACACATAGAAATGACGTATTTGCTCTCACTTCTAAACTTTGATTCGTTTTATATAAGCATTGTTATCTTATATGACAAATTTAAAAATACCTGACGAATATTTTTTCATTATCTAACTGACGGATCTCTATTCCTACTAACAGTTGCATTGGTATCTGTTGAGGTCAGACCACCGAACTTGTTCAGACCTGACTTTAAACCAATAAACCACATATTCAAGATACAATGTGTCGTTAATCCCAAGTATTTCTTTGAAATACAAGTAGTCTAACAGTGGTTTTCATTAGAAATACACTTTTTATGACAAGATCTACAGCTATGGCTGATTAACGCCGTGTCAATGACATCATTAAATCCCACGAATTAGTTCGCCATCACTTCTTAATTAGATTTCGGTATTTTCCATTACGTTAAACAAATAATCGTTGAGTAATTATAATTAACGCGTACTTAATTGAGTTTATCCTTTATCTGTTTCTAATTACATAGGTATTGTAATTAAATAGTGTGGGTCGTTTAATTGCTGGGAATGCTTGTTGCTCGTTCTTTTTTTACTTGTTTTTTATTATATTACGCACGTCACTAGAGTATTTAGTATAACCATAAAAGTAGACCCTTCCATGCAAATTTCTTTATTCCTGTTAAGATTGTTTTAGATCCCCATATTCAGTGATTGGTTCCGATTTATTCAAAATATTTGTATGTTTTCACGAAGGTATATAAAAAGTTTCGATGAAAATTAGTTCATTCCTGCTAGGCTTATTTTAGATCCCCGTGTATCTAAAACCATCTTACTATCCTGAATATGGATTCAGTGATTGGTCCCGATATTCAAAATATTTGTATTTTAAATAAAAAGTGGGTGCAATAAATTAAAAATTACTTACTTGTGTCCCAATTCGTGTGTGATGGTGTGAGCTAACATGATCCCGTTGTCTTCGTTGACGGAACAGCTGCGATCTGGCTTACACATTCCAGCCACGTGCGCTACTCCCAGCGTACTGCAACAAACATAGTACTTGTAATACATATTGTAACAACATTAATTCAGTCCAGTCCTAGACTAAAATTCATAAAAGGGCAAACCATTTTCCATCTCCAAACAAAAACATTGATTGGGACAACGTATTTAAAGTAGTCTTTTTTTTTAAGGGGGGAAAATCATGCAATGTCTTCTCTCGATGCGAGAAAGAGTGTCAGAATCTTACTGACTAAAAACCACCCCGTTCCTACTTCTGCTTTTCGAGACAGAGCCCCGGTAAACCCACTAGGTAGTCCACAGATCCGGATCAGACATCAGCCCTACTGTGCTATCCCATTTGAGGTGGTCTGATGGCTCTATGAAGCGCGCGTGAATTTAAAGTTAATTTAAATTAATTTTATGTTATCTTAAGTATGAAGAAATTATTTAAGGGTTTAATCGATTATGAAGTAGGCGAATAAATTCAGACATACGTAAAGAGGTCATTGCGAAATGTGACTTGTACCTATTCCCATAATTATAATATTTGAATGTAATATCTTACGTACGGTACTTAAAGAGTTTATTTTACGAAATTATAAAAAAAATGTCATAACTGTATTCTGTTGCTAAGGACTTATAGTTTTCTCTAACATAAATAAACATACATAAAGCTAATGAATAAAACCCGCGTTAATTGGCCGTAACTCATTAGTCAATATTGTCATAGCAATATCCCACGAGTTAACATCTTTAGTACTTATACAAATAATATAAGAACACATTGATTTCTAATTCTCTATTTATTTAATTGAATAAATTTAAAGTTTAGAAAAAAGGAAAAAAATACATTTTCTTTTCTATTTATTTTAAAAGTTACTGTTGGATTTTGAACTAAATATATTTATATTCAATATGGTACATTTAACTATCTATTGACCTCATACTCTGTCAGTAAGCAAATTTCATCAAAATCCGTTCATTAGTTTCAGCGTGATTGGCGGACAAACATCCTAACAAACAAACTTTCACATTTATAATATTAGTGTGATAGTGTGATTAATGTCACATTAAGTAAATAAATAAATATTAAGGACTTACATGGCGTTTGTTCTTAATATTCTTTTTTAATAACATGACTGTCGTTAACAGTTATATGTATAAATATATGAAGGGAATTATTTATACATTATGTATACATACATATATATGTATGTATGTGATGTCGTAGTGGCCCGGAGGTTTAAGCCCGCTCCTCATGAGTGAGGTATATGTACTTTCTAAGATTATTTAGACACTACTGATACACGGTGAAGGAAAAACATTGTAAGGAAACCGGGCCTTATATTTTCTAATTATAAGTTTGTAATCGCCAACCCGAATTCAGCAAGCGTGGTGAAATAATACTCAAAACCTTCTTCATGCGAGAAAAGATTTTAGTCAGTATTGGCCGCTAATACAGGCTGTTGATGTATACATATAGCAAAGTTCTCTAAAGCTGTTTGATAATATAATTTATACGAGTATTTATGTTTACAATTACATACTAAAATAATCACGTAAAGTTATCACACGGGAAACAAGGAAATAATTATTGTTTTGCATAATGAATTAGCAGCTAATAAAGAATGCAAGTCGTGTCTTCTAATTGCTTGCTAATGATACAGGTACATAGTGGGCGTGGCCTTATTACAGTCTAGGCGCCAGCGCACCTCTATCAAACTCGTGACGAGACGAGACACAACTACAAAGTGTAATAAAAAAAAAAGTAAAAGTGACGTTTTTTATAATTTTCTTCCGCTTACGTAAATAAATCGATTTCAGTAACAATTTCGGAAAGTTGTCAAAGAAAAGTTGTTGCGTAACAATAAAAACTTATGAATGGCGTTGAAAGCGAAATTCGATTTACGTTACAATAGTTAGAAAGGGAACGCTGTCGTATCTACCAGTCTATTTATTCTTTGATGTCGGCTAGTACGGGAATAGCCGGCTAATAATACACGTACGTCGCTGACTCACACGGAAGCCGATGAAAAGCTCTATAAATTCCATGTAATAAATTCAATACACTCATATACTATGTAAACGTATTTAAACATTAATATGTTTATTTATAACGGCATATCCACTTTACGATACTCGATTAATCAAAATATTTCACACATCGATATTTATTATCGAGATGTCACGACACTAAAGTAAATGTGATTTTTGTGAAGATTTATTCTGTTTGACTCATACATTGATAAAATTGATATGACACGTGTTCCCAATTTAATATTTATATTTTAAAAATAGAAGTAAATAATATTTAAATAATTTTGAATGCGTTGATGTCTTTTGTATAGGACATATTTAGGAATGCGAAGGTTTAAAAATTGTAAACAAAAAATCACTGTAAAGTTATTTTAGTTTTAAAAATTTTGGTGAATTACTAAAGAGGATCATAAACACATATATGACCAATTACTGGGTACATTGTAAAATGCTGGGCTATCCTTAATAAACGCGCACTGCGTGCTATAAAAGTTCAATTTGGGATTTAGGTCACCGCAGTGTTGTTGAACGTTGGGCCAACAATCGGTCACTATTTACGCACAATTTCGATCATTAACCTGAACTAGTGCTAAACGTGGATTTAATGGAAATACTGGTAGGCAGAAATTAGTTGTTCCTTTCAGTATACATTTGTAATATTGACACAATTATAAGAAACATTTTGTTGCTTAAGTCCTTATTGATTATTTTTTCCAATAACATTTGTTTAATTTAACTTTATATATTAAATTTAACCAAAATCACCCGTATTGCGTAAAAACCGGAACCAAATAAAGTAATTAATACCCACATTAACACCATAAGGGCCCCATACACTAACTTTACAGTTTACAGCTATAAAATTAACTGATCGTTTTATCGCCGCTGTAATACAATTCGCAATAACTTGTAATCACCTTTTAATGACGTTAAAACTTCGATTAATATTAACCTTTTACGTAGAAAGTCATAAATCAAACCGCTCCGTTAATTGTTCTCTTGTTTTAAAGTAAGCGTGAAATTAATGAAATATTAAATCGATGTCGGTTTCAGTGTAATGGCGCCTCGTTTGTTACACGGAAATGTTTTTGAAATTTTATATAAATGGAAGTGTTTTTTCAAAAGTCTCTTCATCTTCTTCAATAAAGAATTAAAAACGACTTTCGTGTGATTGGTGGCGCCACTGTCGAAAATGAGTCTTTACATTTTAATAGTCGGACAGAATTATTAATAAGATTTTCAGTTTTGAAATAATACCATAAAGTCTCGTATTTTACCTGGTCCTTATTTCATAATAGGCTCATCCCGCTTACGATAGAACTTACGACATAGCTAGCCAATAGGCATAATTGCCACATATCCTGACTGCTACTCATTGCGCAAAATTTCAAAATGAATAACCAATTATTATTTGCTCGTAGTAAAATCGTAAATCCCAATAATACATTATTCGACACAAAATCCAGATTGAGGTAGCAGTTACGCTTACAAGAACACTCGAACAATCCTTATTGTTCGAAATGCTACCTTTAGCATTTTGTCTAGTTTAAACGAAATAATTTATTCTTTTCATCCAAAAGTAGTGTTATTTATCAATCGTCATAAAAGGTTTCATTCGGTTACTGGCGCGACCTTCTTTGTTATGTCACAAGGTAACGAGTAGGTGCTAAATATCAGTTTCAATGTGTGCGTAATATTTGCAACGCGCCTTTCTGTCTAGCAGTCTCCTAAAGTTTGGCTGTTCGACCACCAGAGGGCGATACTATCGATTATGATACACCATTTTCCTTATGTTTTGTAGATAGTGTTCAGTTTTGTAGGTTGGTTTTGATAAATTGTTGTTATCGGTGAAATGTATCGTTGATTATACAATGTATTAAGTTTAGATGTAATAGTCTAATCAAGTTTTTTTTTAAGAAAATGATTTCGTTTTCGAACTGTCTGTACGTCGCTTGTTCATTGATTCAATGTTTGCAATTAGTTGTAAGATGTAATTAAAAAGAAACTGATTCGAAATTCTCTCGCAACCTCACCGAATGACCCGGTTGCCATCACAAGTAAAAATGCTAATTGAACGCGAACAAGACATCGGCAGAGTTCGCTTCAGGCGGCTCGATCAAACGGGAGGAGAAAGTCGCATTGTGAATTCATACATTTTCGGCCACAATACCAATTTTGGTCAATAATTGTACCGAATAGGGTCAAAGTATAAGTACGTATTTTCTGTTTATCATACCGATATATGTTTAGTTGCGTAAATAATCTATAGGTTATGTACATGTGTTTTTTACCTCGATCCAAGGATGTTTGATCCATCCATCTTGTATCATTTATTGCTTTATCGATCTAAATGCGTCATAGAAGGTGATTCCGATAATCTACGCCAATCAATAGGTGTTTTAATCTAAAGTATGCACATTATAAGATTAGTGATCGTGTAGCGGAAGAGATAAGCGCGCGCAGCTCGGTCGGGCGACCGCGCGGACACCCGAGACTGCGTGGCGTCGACACGACACAACTACGAATTAAAATTAACCGAGATCATTATTTTTAACGAGCGCCCTTTGTCCAACCGCCGCTACTCAGAAGTGCGACTTCGATTATGCAGGAGATTAATACCTAAGAAGATTAGATGATAACGTTTAAGGAAGCTCTTCTGCGTAATGAGAGCAACCGTCTGGTTTAACTGCAGTTAACTAAACATTGAACTGTGGTACAAATAATTACACTTGAAATAACACAGGTGCTACTGCTAACTCGTAACTATGCACACATAGATACGTATGATTATCGAGAGAAATATTCGATACACATGAGCAGATTTTTATGAATTTAGATTCCAATTAAGTTAATTTATGACAGTTTCGTGTTTATGAATACAAAATGAATATTAAATAATATGTGCATATTTATAACTACCAACTACCAATTAGAGAGGAAGGTAAAACTAAAAATTATTGCAATGTTAAGCAATCATAAAAATTCAAAGTTTTACGAGAGATTATTAAAATGATCACACAGGTAGACCGGCTGCCGTATAAAAACAGTAGTAATGCAATTTAATGTAAATACGTAGGTTTTATTGCATTTATATGGGAAGCACGTCGGCGTGGGATAAGTAAAAAGTTTAATATAATTCATAGTTGTATTGATTGCGATTTTTATACAGTCGTGCATAATGTATGGGTGTGCGCGTGGTGGGACCGCCCTGGGCTTGCACCGACACCGTTACCACGATTGTGTTTTGATTGCCGCCTTCTCAGAACATTCGACTACTCGTTTGTACCGTTTACCGAACGCAGCGAGCTTCCTCATTGCATTCATTACACACTGGTTTTGGGCTTGCGTGATCTGGATACGAATTAATGTAGTTAACAACTCAGAGCCGCTGTCGCCTCGCTTCAACGCCGTGTAATGGACAACATCGTTTATTAACCAGCTGCACTTTATGCAGTTACGAACGTGTGAAAATTTTTCGAATTGCGCAAAAGAAAATTCCATTATGAAACGTTCTGGGTTTCAGTTGTAATTTTCGGTATCTTCACAAAATCCCCAGATATAAAACTTGCTTTTTTTATCTCCGCAGTAAATTAATTTCAGCCGTACATACGGATACGGCAAACATCATCATGTTTGACCGTTCTATGTACTTGAGTGTTATCTATTTGGCTAATGTAAAGTGATAACAGTAATAATAAGTAAAATTTCCTCCCAAACGTCCGCTTTCCTCGACAGAATTACGTAATCTCGTGTTTTTATGAAAAAGAACGAGCAAATCTTGCAGACACTAGCAAAGGCAAGTTGCGGTGACATTGAGCCACGGTAATTACTTTGAGATGAAAAACTATAATTCATACAAGAGTTTATTATTTAGTAACGCTCTTTGAAAAACAAATATTATCTTTGAAAGATTAATGAGGATGCAAGTGAAGAAAAACATCCGATTCTAAACATTAGTGTAGGAAGTTACGTAACACAAGACGTCTGCTTTTCTTCATTCATAGTAGCAGTAGCTACGCTTGCAATGCGCTCATTATGTCTCGTTGAAACTAAAATGTTGTAATTTGTTAACACCTTACTTTCTCAATGTACCACCTAATTTCTTTTTTAAATGTTGCAAATAAGTCCAACGTTTTATTAGTTTCGAAAATAAAATTCTTATTTTTCGAGTGCACACGCTTGTTGAATCATGCATTTCGATACCAATGCGATTTGCGAACTAAAATAAAAGAATCCATTTTAAGATTAATTGAAGCGGTTACCTATTAGTTTCGACTCGTGTTTGCGGTTGAAATCAGTGCCATTTACAGGCAGTAACAACACTTCTTGTGCAACAGAGCTTCGCATGTCCAAAAAAATTGTACTTGTAATTATATAACGCTATATGGTTATAGGCTTTTGTTAAAATAATGAATGCCCAATTTGTAGCCACCGAACATCCTTGGCCTTAATGTCGGTGTTTTTGATGTGACCACTCGGGCCGGCACACCGCCGTTAGCGATTCGCAAATATACGCAAAAAACCGATAATGATGTAAACAGCAATTTGTCGAGAGTTCCAACGTTTTGGCAACGTTTTTTTATCAATCATTACACGTAACTGTGAACTTGATGAATTGCCGTTGCATTCTTTAAACGTGTTTATTTTATGCAGTGAGTATTTATTTAAATACTACTACTACTCTTGGGCCTATCGTATTTTTTTAAGGAGGAAAATCATCCAATGACTTCTCCCGACTTGGGTGAGGTAACAGGGAGTGTCAGACTCTTACTGACTAAAAACCACCCCGTTCCTACTCCTGCTTTTCGAGCCGGAGCCCCGCTAGGTAGTCCGCAGCTCCGGCTATCAAAGTATTGGATTCATATTTTATTATCATAGAATTAAGATTAGTGCCCAGTTTATTTTACTATGTAATTATCATTACCATATGAACATGAGGATAATAATTAACTTAAACAAATCTATTTACTTTAGCATTAAACGTTTAAAGAACGGGCCTAATATGTTGTCATTATCATCTTTTGCAAACTCTATTAAATATCATTATTATGTTTGCACATCTAACTTAAGTACAGTTAACTAAATCACTTAAGCACACTTCGCTGGAGAGACAGACACTTCACACCATCTGTTTATACTGCAATCGTTCAATGTCAAACCGTACACTATCGCCTCTTTCTAGAAACTCTTTTGCGTAAAGGATAAAAAATCATTGCAACAACTGTTGTGCGTGAACGTATCTTTATCTTTTTTTATCTTATTTAAAAATAGAAATGTGCACAATGAAAGTAGGCGATGATAACGAACAAATGTTTGAATATTATGACAAGTGTGTTTGGTCAGACATGGCGGTGCCGATTTTATTGAGTGTTGAAGTGTTCTGCGGATTATATCGACAAAGTAAACGTTCAAACTAAATACCGCACAGACTAAACACGAGCGGCGTTATGCAACACATGTGCCCGACCACCCGGCCTCTTACCGACACGAACCAAATGCAACAAAATTATGATTTATTTTAATTACAATCTAATTTTACTTTTATTTACCCGGTAAGTAGGAGAATATATTTGCGCGTATGTCAAAATATGTAAACACTGCCTTCATATGCCAGCCGTGTTTGGATCTCTTCAGTTTGATTTAATATATGTTTATCAATACTTCGGATTTGAGATTAGCAATTTCATTTTGATTGATGCATCGCGTATTTGATTCAAGCAAAAAATGCATGCTCTATGAATATATTCGATCGACAGAGAGTTTGCATACCGTACTGTTTATTACTGTTCCAAAATACTGATGGTGGATATATTTATTTAAACGTAAATATTTCTACCGTTTTTAAAAGAATGTTACACATAACAGTTCGATTAATGTGAGAATCATAGTTGTGACGTAAAGGAGAGAATATCTCTGTAAAACTTTTAGAAATGCGTACACCTACATCCAGGTGTCGGCGCTCAAATCAGAAAGTGTTCTATTTCTGCGTCGGTTACTCATCGCGATTCTGTTTACTTTGCTAACAGACGGCTGCTCCTGCCATTGACCTTGTCTCGACGTTCAGTAAAAAAGAAATGCTAATATGCTGTTGCCCCCAGTGTTCGAGTGTACTTAGCGACGACGTTTGTGCACTGTGACCGGTAGACTGATTGGCGTTTCGTTGGACGTATTTGTTTTTTACATCTACTACGATGTATGAAGGCAAACGAAAAGTTTCTTGTGTTAAATAGTAAAAAAGTCGGTTCGTACCTACAAGGAGTGTCGTGCTGGCTGCAGATGTCTCGCCTGGTCACTAGAATGGCCACGTCGTGGTGGTGAGGGTTGTTGTCTCCCTCCGGGTTCAGCTTGTTTTGCCAGCGACAGAACGAGCTCAGCGTAATGTCCGCGTTCGTCGTTACCTTTAGATCTGGGGCAGCCTCTATTTGTTCCAACAGGATGATCTTCACGACCACCACTTTTATGTAATTACCGATTGTAGGGTCCATATACAGTGACGATACCTGGACAACACATTTATTGCAATGTAAAACATATTCAAGAACTTGATTCGGTTTTTTACATTGAAATTATTAATAACTTTGATTATTTTTATTGTATTGGTTCAAGCAAAAAAAAAGCAAACGCGGAAGTTTTGTTTACACGTACCATATTCATAATAGTAAGCAGATATGTTTCCAAATTGCTCTGGTCGTGGAAATCGGTCATAGATTTGTCGGCGACTAATAAAACTTCGACGTGGCGCGGCTTGCTCACGGAGCGCGTGCTTCGTCTTGCGCCATCCGCAGTGCGCTGCGCCGTATTGTGATGATTCGGGTAATGAGGATGGTGCTGCATCTATAATAATACACAGTGTATAATAACTTACGGAAACATAAAATTACAGTTAAAAGATATTTACTTTTAGTTGGTAGGTACTATTTCTGTCCAATTTCAAGGAAAGGAATCGTGAATTCGATGAGTATTAATAGTTTTGTGTTTAAAGCCTAAGAATTGTGTCGTTGTTTCAGATGTAAATACTTAGTAATCAAATATTGGGGTCGAAACGAGCAAGTCTATTAAAGATCATAGGTCTAACAACATTAATTACGTAAAGTTACGTAATGTGTAAGAAACATGTTCAGTTTATCCATACCTTGTTACTGTGCTCGTAATTGTGTCGTGCTGATTCTGATTTTAGTAAGTTCTGTTTTCGCCAAAGGTACGTTGGCTGTTTCGTGGCGCAATTTTTCGATCTTTTCCGTCGTTGCTTGTTCCTTATGATGCGCATCCTCTGTGCTTCTGTCAACCTATTACGATTCCTTCTTCTCGATTTCATTGACGCTTGATCTATTGATCTACTGTTCTCATAAGAACTAGACTGACTCTTAGAATTAGGCTGACTTCTAGAGTTGTTCTGTAATCTCCTTTCCTCCATGCGGAGTATGCTCTGATGTCTTCTGTATTCCGCTGGGTTTCTCCTCATCATTTCCATTCTTCTTCGCCTCTGTTCCAAATATTCTCGTCTGCGCTTGTCAATTGCTTCTTTATTTTCGCGATATCGTCTAGCGTTAGCTCGAGTTCGTTGGTTGTATTGCCTTGGATTTCTGTCCCGGTTATCTCTAATTTGAGTATTGCTTCTGCTTCTACTGTCTACTTCTCTCTTAGCTCTGTGCCACGCGGCAACTTTATCGACAGCAGATCTTTTGAATATCACGTGCGGTCTTGGTTCTGATTTGTTGGCCGGTATTTGATTGGATGGTTCAATCCAATATTCTCCATGCTCCGTTCTCAAGAGACCCGCCTGTAGATAAAAACAGTAATAAATAACACAAGATAAATTACAACAACCGCAGCATACGTGCAAAAATCGGTACCTATTAAATAAATCACCTTGATTAAGGTAACAAACGTCTGTATCTCTTGTCGGTAACCTCGGTGTTCTTATGACAGCTTATCTCATTTGCGTCATGGCGATGGCGTGATGATATAATAAAGCATTATGATGATACTCTCAAAAATATCAAAGAACTGGGAACTTATCTGCGAAGGTTACATTGCAAAGTTTGGGCCGGAGATTAACGTAGTATTGCATGACTACTTAATGTTGTCGGATATCGTACACACAATTTATTAAAACATAATTTATTTAAATAGTAAAAAAAATCTATAGAGGTTACCGATCAGCATAATATACCTACATCTAAATAACATTGAATGGCCTACGGTCCATTGAGAGCTTCAAACCGGTCGAGCGAGTACTGGGTCAACAAATCTGGCATGTTTGCTAGTAAAGCTAGATAAATTGATTGATAACGAACCAGAGGCGGCTTTGCGCGAAATTTAATGGAAACTGTTCCATCTGAACGGATATCTTGATCAACTTAGTGGTCTGCCTGATTGTGGAATGATTTATACTCGATAGATAATCAGTTAAACGAATTTCCTTTGAATATAAAAATAATGAATCGTCTCCACGCGTCGTAAAGGCAATCAATTATAAAGGTAGATTAATTGTTTGCTTTGATTTTAAGGTTAAAATATGTATGCTTAAGTTCTTATTGAGATATAAACGTTCAAATTTATTTGGTAATCAAATACAACGAGGGGTTTTTAGGTGCGTAATTAAGTACATGTGCTTAATTAATATTGCACAGGTGTTGCTTGGCACTTTGCTAAACCGCTTCCACGTTGGTTTGGGCATATCAATTATCTCCGAGCCCTTGGATTTACATCAAAACTTGTCTTAAACAAGATTTTTTATTGATTTGACTAATATTTATCGGTGTAGTTAATTTTATAGGAAGTGTTAAACCGAGAAATGTATTTAGTTAGTAAAGCATTTGTATCTTTAACAAAGGAGCTTTTGCATAAACTAGGTATTACACTGTGTCGTTAGTATAATGAGTATATTTCAAAACTGAATGGTTTCAAGCATAAAGTTGTCTATTTTACACCGTTAGCATAAGCACATGATCGTGTACTCGTAGTCACGTCATAGTTCTTGTGAAATCGCACATCTAAGACGCCTGTGTGTAAGATATATTATGTTATAGTATGTAGTGGTATGTGGAGTGGTCTGCCTAGCCTGGGTGTCGCCGGCCTTGCCGTCAGAAGGCCGTCCGCGAAAGTCTTACTGCGCAATTTAACTCATTAAATTGATTGATGTAAAATTTGATTTAATAGCACTTAGTCGGTGTGACTTTGATAGCGCGCAGGCTTAATTTAGTTGCCGCAACATATATTGCGGTTTGAATTTAAGATAAGATTTAAGATTCGTTAAATGTTTACAGATATTTATTCAATGGTACCACTACGAGCCTTGCCTGGTGGAAAGCTGTTTTCTAACTGATAAAGTAGACCCGAACAAATTAATGGAAAATCTAAAGATCTCAATACAAATCACCTGATAGATGCTATCTTGTATAACTTATGCAAACGTTGCTTAACTACTATTAAATAGCCTTTATATAAGCCTTTACTCCGCAAAATGACTCGTGTTTTTGTACTGTATAAAACCGAACGTGGTTTACATTAAATACTCATTTTGTTGAAGTCGATAATCGAAATCGTTCTTGTTCATTGACAAAACTGCTACGAGGGAATCTCATTTGGCCTCTAGCGGTATCACTTTCAATTTTATTATCTTGGCGTTACGGTTGTAGGTAGAAAGTGAACATGGTCATGAAGTGACGCGGATATGAGCACTAGAAGTGTCCAGCTGTGCCGATCAAGTGCCCATTCAAACTCCTTAAGATCTACCAGCGTTTACTAATGTACACGCACAGTTTTTAGACATACATTTCCTGTATTTGTTTGTCTAAGTAGTACGAAACATTGGTTACACTTTCCGTTGAATAAATACATTAGCTATTAAATCAACACGTGTATATGTAAAGTACTGGATGTGGGTTGCAAATACGAGGTTTTTAATTTATGCATTGCCACCGGGGCTGTTTTTGTATTCAATATGAAGCGTGTACTTGTGGTGTTAATATTAGCAAATGTCGCCTGACGTCATCCAATCATCAGACATATCAGACACCATTAAGTTCTTATAGATATTTTTCATCTATCAAAAAGGTATACGTTTAAAAAGTTCTAAGAAGGTTGATATCCAACTCGGTTCAAACAGCCAGTTGTTTTATAAAATAAAATAATGATGTCTATGGAATTTAAATCTCGTGTTCTCTATTCAAAAAATCGTATTTGTTTTGTTTTTAGTGGCCGCCTTTTTCAATTAAATGAACCTTAATTTTGTTGATAGTGTAAAAAATAACTAAATTAAGCTCTTCAGGTATTATAACATTTAATTTTATTTTCTGAGATGATTAATGGGATTCTGGGTTCCCAGGTCGTTGGGTCATAGTCCAGTCTGCAGTTTTGCATAGTTTACGATTAACTTGCTGCATTTTTTGCAACCGTAATTGCTTACAACATTCATGTTTATTTACCCTTGTAAATACGAGTAATATGTCTTCCAGGCATACCAAACCAGTAATTTAACAAACACAAAGGATTGAACGAACGAACGAGTTTAATATATCATGTGTTTGACACCCCTTTAAGCTGAGCATTCATTCACCTGTCAAAGTTCATTCATCCTTACTTTTTAAGATTGATGTTGTTTGAAGAACCCAGATATACTACCATAGAGCAGCACGTTAAGCTCACCTAAATAGTGAGACAATTTTGGTCTTTATCGTTTTGTGTTACGGATCAAAATCTATTGACATATGTATAGGTTGATGTGCGTTGTCTGTCTTACACAGATATTTTTTTTATCGTAGCAACCTAATCCTTCGTAGTAGATATCTATCATAGATATAGTAAGCCTAGGATGAAAAAAAAAAAAGGGATGAGCTATGAATGTGTGAGTGCTAGGCACTTTGATTTACATTTTGAGTGTTTATTTAGTCCAAGTATTAGTTTAGTAGTTTTTTATATTAACTATCGTGAGACATACTAAAATATGCGTTGCTGTCAGTCTGTCTGTCGTAGGCTGCGCGACGTCACCGCGTCTGCGCACGCTGCTCATGATGAAGGGTCCCTCTGTGACTCAAAACTTGTAGAGCTTTTCTCCATTAATTTACGTGAGTAAACCGTGATTTTTAGTTAGATTAGTAATTGTTAATAATGGACCAGATTTTGTTTTTAATTATTGTATTCTCTATTTTGAGACGAAGTCATTATTGTGACGGTCTACTATAAGTAGAAAACATTTTGTTTTAACTCTTCTTGTGGGTATAAGGAACCATGTGCTTGGCAGTCATTTCAAATTTCAGATTTCAAAATTTAAATTAAATAAAAAAATTAATTAATCAAAGCATGAATGACTCGAAAGAGTTTGTTTAGACATCGAACGTAACTGCCTTGCTCAGAGTCATTTAATGATTACTTAACCCAGTCCTTAGCAATTGTTTTCGATACAAAATCGTTACTAAGGAATAGTTTAAGTAACGTTACATGTCTCTGATTAGCAGTAAGACATAATCACGATAGCTAATTTTGTTAATAATCCACTAAAACTCATTATGACTATTTTGCATAATTTCCATAATTATTATGATATAAACGTTTTTAAAATACCTAATTATATTTGCATTTTTATACAAAAACAAGCTTTATGTTGGGTTTACATAGTTTATTACGGAGGTTTTATTATTTAGTATATTTTAGTTTTAATGAAATTATTGTGTAATATTCAAGTTTGCATCGAATATTTTTATTGACCACAGCGTGATATCGATTTCAAAGGTTATAAGTGTAACATGTCGGGTTTTATTAAAATTTTGAATATTTTCTGTAATAAAATGTAACCTTTTTAACCCTCTGGAATTTGAAATGTGGCTTGGCAATAAAAGGGTTTCTTATGAGTACATTTGGACTACCCTTTCGATCCATAATGGGGTCAAAATTATTTTTAAATAAGGCTAAGAATTGGAAGTAACAAATAAAAAAATAGATTTTAAAATGACTGACTCTTTGACTGAAAGAGAAAGTAGTTTTTAAAATGACTTCTTGACTGACTCTTTGACTGATAGAGACTGGGACTTACGATACAGGGAATCCTAGTGTGGGGTCCAAGGCCATATTAAAATGTAACCAGATTCTTTTTGTTAAATTTTTTATAAAAAAGAATTACTGTAGAACCCACTCGGGATGTATAAGTGTAGGTATAATAATGGAAGGTTGAAATTAGGGTCAACGACTAATGAGATATCAAAAGTCCAATTACATCAAACGACCTATGTCTAACTAATGTTAATAACATTAAATAAAACAAAACAAAAAAATGGGATAATACAAATACAAAATAATATAATAATGAAACAAGATTGTTCTTATTATAAAGTACTTAAAATATCTACACGTCTAGTATTTGGCAATCTAACTTTATCAACCAGTGACAGGAAGACGTATTTTTAAAAACACCATGTAGGTTGAACGCAAATAAAAACTTCTAGCTAACTATTTGTGTATAATGAAGCACATCCGTTGTTAGGCTATTAAATTGTAAAACAAGAAAAATCAACTCTATTAAATACTTATTATAAAGACGTAATTGTTTTGTTCTGTGTCGGTGTAAAAAATAGGCGCAGACTATTAATATTATAATTATTATATTGGTATGTTTATAAACCTGTGTCCTGACTGATAGTTATGAATGATAGTGCTAAGTGCCTAATAGCTATAGTACCTAAATGGTGTTCAAAATATGTTGATTAAGTCTCTGACAGTTTATTACTTATCCTATTGTATTTTGTTCAATCTCGATTTAAAAATATTCTTATTATAAACATAATAGGGATGATGACGGGGTATGAAAATTAAAAATCTGTTCAGTCCGTCAGTTAGGTTTAGGTTAAAAAACAACAAGTTTTTTTTTGTCATATAAAATACTAATACTTAGGTAAAACGAATTAAAGTTTAAGATTAGGATTTGTTATACCAAAAAACAAATAATAACTTTCAAGTAATATCACAACAGATATATTGTGCTCCTACATAATATAATTAGTAGCTAAGTTAAAACAAGTGATTGTAAACAGAGTAAAGTCTTCATAGCACCTGCTGTTATCTACTGGTTTAGCGCTAAGCAAAAAATATAACATTAAAAATTCATGCAAATTTTCCTGTATACACATTTACACAAGACACGTGGAACCTATTTGGTTAAATTATTAGAGTACAACTATTATATTTTTGTACAAGTACAAATATTTTTTTATATATTATTTTTATTATACATAACGTAACGTCACGCTTTTTCATCCCCGAAGGGGTAGAAGGAAGGCAGGAAGGGGTAGGCAGAGGTGCACACCCGCACGTAATGCCACCGTACAATGTACACCCACTTTTCATCATTTGTGTTATAAGTCCCATGTAATAGGGGGTAAGCCTATTGCCATACACTGGGTACCATTCCAAACACCTAATACTACAGAGAAATTTTCGAAAAACTGAAAAACACCCAGCTTTTCATCCCGAGATCCCTTGCCCGGCAGTCGCAATTGCGACCACTTGACCAACGAGGCAGTTTTATTATACTTATTATGTAATAAGTAACAACTAGACATTATATCATATGGTTCCACAGCAATTTCCTTCGATACCATCTTAATTAGATGGGGTATATTTGAAGCTATAATTCCATATTTCTTATCGACTTGATCGTTTAAAAAAAAGTTTGTTTCCACGAAGAATAAATTTATATTACCCGCCCACGTGCCCAGTGAGCAATTAGTTTTTTTATTACGTTACACATGGATTATAAAGAATGGATAAAATTATATATTGAGCCGGCATGTCGGCTTAATTTGTGATATTGATTAATTTTCATGTCAAAAGTAATAAATTGTAAACAGTAGTGATAGATAAAGTGTAGGTAATTGCAGAATATAAATATCTAACAAAAAAACTATAAATACAAAAAAAAAATGTTTCAAGGTGAGCTAAATTATTCACAAGATGCTCTGCGGTGAATAATAGGTTATTTGTAGGCATTTTGTATTCGTGGCAACCCTACGTGCTACGAATATAGGTGCTACGTGCTGAGTCGAGAAAAACCATTAGAGTATATTTCTAGATTGTGAAGATGGAATGATTTACAGGTGAAAAATGAAAACTCTTTTACACAAATCTGGACAAGACTATGGAGCTTATAATTTTTAAGAAAGAAGTAAACCACGGTATTTTATCACCTTGTTGAATTAAATAGGAATTGACCTACGTGCGCAGTGGTAGGTATACCCGAACTTAGTAAAAACTCGTTTTCATTTAGTAATTTGTAACTTGATTTCCAAGAAGTTGATTTTCCTTGAGATATAAAATAAAAATTAAACCTTTTCCTTAAATCGAGAAATCCCCATTAATAGCCTGATTCTAAAAAATACAAGATTATTTACGAGTATATTAAGTTTATATGAGATTAAGTTGTAAAGAGGATAGGTAAGTTAACCTCTTTAAAACGCCTGTAAAATCTTACTTTATTCTTTATGTGTTATGGGGTTACACTACATAAGAAATTTTTATCTCTTAAAACAAGAACCGATCTATCATACAACACACACCATATGTCTAATTAACACTAATTACAATGTCAAAACAAATTAATTAAATGCATTCGAACCAAAAGTAACGCCCACTTTCATTCGGTAGTTGAAATTTTCAATAACTTGTATAATATATGGTAATTTTTTGCAAAATAATAACCAAGGTTGAATTTCATGAGGCATTTTATTTGACAAATGAATAAAATAAATAGTTTTAATGATTGTAGGTACTAAATGTTTTTGTGGTAATAATTTAATTATGAGTTATTGTTTAAAAGCTGTAACTAACTTAATGACCTTATTACGGCACCACATAATGGTCTTGTCTGTACGGAAACCCCCGAATGTAATCGTTTAGGTTTTTTCAAAAAGCAAAATTATCCAGTGATACCAATAATGAACATCTTGTGAATGTTTATTAAACCTACTTTTCATTAGCCCTTCTTTTGGTTACTTCAATTTGAGGCCATATAAATAAAAAAAAATATTGAGAATGAATACTCCTGATAATTCAGATTTCAGAATTGATGGAATTTCATCAATAAACCAATGAAAAATAATAACTTTTAATATTCTAATACTAATAAATTGTTTGCACATATAATAAGAGGTGTTATTAGGGCTTTTTATTTATTCAAATCTCGTCGCTATTTGTCAAGCGTTTAGTTTACGATGAGTTGTGACGGGGCCACCTGCCCGAACTGGTGCCTTGTCGCCCGCGGCAGAAACGAGCCGTCTACACGACTGTGAATGACCCTCCTAGCTAATAATACTAGGTGTCATCAACCGACCATTTTAATGTTTCAATTTTATAGTGTTTTAAATATTCACCTTCAAATTTCTTTCATCTTCAACGTCTATAATGCACGATAAAATAAACAAGATGTTTTATCAAGATTGCTAAAAATTCCACTAAATATGTATGATTCATTCTTCAATTAATCATAGGTTCACCCCCTATTAAATGAGACTTAAAGAATATTAGGTACATTGTCTAAGTGGACCCCTGTCTAAACATCCGGGGAATAAAAGGAGCTATGGTTATGTTAACTAAAATATCACGCCACTTATAATTAACTTTTAATCAAAACCAGTTTAATCAGTTCAATTACCAGTATAATGACTACGAATTAAAAGGTACACAAGTAATACAAGGCTAGATAAAATTGGACAGATTTACATTTACATAAGTGTGTTTATACAACATATAAAGACATAAACGGGCCAATCAATAGAGCATACTTTATTGCAAATTTATGCTCGATACATGTCAATAAACAGGTAATAGTTGAGAAGCAATTAATGAAACCCTACTTTTCGAAACTTGGAACTTGCGACCGGCCCCCACTAAATCATAATTTCACTTTCCATCAGATGTCTTTTGAAAGTAGTATATGATATAGCATTACTTTACTACGAGCCTAAGGAAAGTTTACTTAGATATAAATTCAATATCTTAATGCAAGTAAAATCGCATTATTTGTAGGTAAATAACTGTCTTCTACGAGAGGTTGTAAATTTCGAGACTCTTCGTTTTTATTACATTTTGCTTTAATATCTAATCATTAGCATTTCATAGTCAACACAAGTCATCGTTTTAGTGTTTGTTGTAACCTTTACCTATACATAACTATACATAGATACATAGTCATACTAATCTCAAGAAAGGTCGTGGGAAATCAGCACCTAGGTAGCTTAGCTTACTGCTGTTTTATTAAAATTGCTAAAGTTTTTTCTCATAGATTTCCCAATTAATTCCAATAAGGCAAGTCAAATATATACATTCACCCCCTACTATAAATAACATTTGTTATGGAACTGGGCGATAATCGAGCGGAAGTATTACCGGAAAGTAAGCGATCTTCGTCGCCCATGGACCACCACTAGAGGATTTATAAGTTTTAAAAGGACTCATTATAACTGACTAAAAGTGGGTGGTATTAACACCTATGCCTTTTCTTTAGGTGTATCAATTAAGCATGATATTGTATACCTATGTACTTGTATATGTTAAACACCTGCCCTCCACAATCCACTAGAGGTCAAACGCATATTGAGTTTAATGCATATTCATTCATTGTTACAAAATGTGTTCTTATATAACCATTGAGCATAGATTACCGTTAACAAAGACTATCTAATGTTCCTCACAATCTGTGAAGGTCGTTACAAATAGGCACGTATTTGTTAAACATTTTCTTAAATAGATATTTAAAATCCACATTTCTTTTGGTATCGAAATAGTCTTGATAACACTTTTATTACACCTATAAATATTTTAAATTATGTTTTTTATTCTATTACTTATTTCTCTATATCATTTTAATATCAATGAAATGTAGTTTCTATTTAAAGCCAGACTAGGATACATTTTTATGTGAATTTAATCGATTTTTTTTATCTAATTAAATCTGTATCTAGGAATTAAATTAATACTAATTATGTAAGTGTATCTTAAATATATCATCTGTATTAATTTGCCTATTTTATTCACTAACACATACATGTAGTTACTAATTTCATTGTAATAAACTATTGGAAAATAATAGGTACATTAAAACAAAAACCACTTATCGGTCAACGACCTTTGGCATCTGGCATCTATCTTGTTAGCACAATTTTCCTATCATTTGATAGATTCGCATGTCTCTGTTACCTCCTACCCAATAACCTGATTATTAGAGACGAGAGAGTATCAATGGAGTATTAAATGCTTTCAATAATAAAATGGGTAGATATAGTTACTAGATGATCTATTTTTGACATCGCTTGTCTGAACTTATTTATTTATTTAGTGTCACCAACATGAATACATCAATAAACTGAAATAAAAAAGGCTTATCTGTATTTACAATTATAGGTAACCACAGCATGCATATAATTTTTAAGTAACTTGACATACAGTATGCGACGGTCAATCAGCTCTAAAAAGGGAAGTAATAAAAAACAAAAGTAAAGGATCAAAGGTCCAAAAGTTGCAAGCAAAAAGACTGCAAGTCGTACAAAGGTCAAACAAAAGGTAACCCTAAAATGTATGGGACCTACCTACAGTTTAATTTGTTAGCCATATTGATTTGGCGAATTCCTGGTAAGCGTGTAACAGTCAGTTGTGTGTCGAATATATTTTATTGGACGACCTCACACTGCACAGAGATGGCCCGTGATTTATCTAACATTCCATTTATTTATGTCCAACTATAAAACTAACGAGTCGACTGTAGACATAAAAAGGTTAGACATTTGACTAGTTGACGCTTCATTTGACTGAGTTCAGTTTTCGTTTTGCTACATCAAAAATGTATACGATAATTTTCTGTCTTTTTTTGTAACAAAGTTAATACCTTACTGCTACCTTCTTCGGTTCTTCCAGCTAAATGTTGTTTTTGTTTATTTTGGGACAATTCTGATAAGGGTTAATATTTTTTTAATACTTAGGTGCCATTTTAATGCACTAAAATCTTTTAATGATCTTCTTGGTTCTGTAATTTAAAACCGCAAGTGTAAGCTACTTAAAGGAATCGTGAAAAAAGGTTTTATGCTGATCGGGAGTTTAGGACTTTAAAGATTTTATTATTGTATGTAATTATGTATGCTCGCAGATAAGGTACCATTAGGTGAAATCTACTCGCTGTCTCTTCATCGGTGGTTGTACACAGAACTCATAGAAGATATTCCTAGGTCATTTTAAGAACTAACCGTAGTAAAAGTTTCGTTGTGTAAGTGAGGTTACACGAAGCCCACCATAAACCCCGATCTATCAGAAAACTTCGTGAAACAATCCCGATTCTCCAACAGCCCAATAAACCCCCATCCCTATCCTCTAAAGACCGGCAACCCAAATTATAATGCCTCTGGTATTTCAAGTGTCCATGGGCGGCAGCGATTGCTTACCATCAGGTAATCCGTCCGTCAGCTCGTTTACCGGCTTATACCACAAAAAAAAACAGAATACAAATAATAAAGAAAAGAACTCACAAGTCCATCACACGCTGAGAGCGCAACACTAGACGCAGGCTGTCCTCTAATGGACCCGGTGTAGTGGCATGCAGTAGCGGCTGGGTGCGGATGGTCCCGAGTTCTCCCGTCCACGCTGTGGCGTTCCACCACCATCGCTGGCGTTATAAACGTTACTGATGGCCTGCAACAAAGAGTATTTTATTAGTTTGTGTTAAGTTTTTTGAAAGTATGTAGTAAGAGTCGTACTCGGTATATAGTGATATTATTGCTCTTTATCGAATTATGCTCAATATATGAGATTAACCTATCGTCCCCGTGAGCCAAAATGGAGACGATAATAATGAGTGCTTTAATAGTTATTCTGTTTTACGGAACTGAGATAAGTACATTACAAAAAAAAACGCTAATCCTTCTTGTCCCGTAAATCGCCTTCAAATTCAGAAATATGAGGAGCAAAATTCGTACACGGACACGGTGATTGAAAAGAGAATTTCACAATTTGATGAAATTGTATCGACTTATAGAGGTACGTTTGTGTTCGTATCATTTGAGCACGAACCCTTTGGAGGCCTATACAAGTTTACAAGTCACGACTTATGTGTGGGTGTCCAGTAATTAGAGGCAGATATCGTTGACGAGAAAACAAATGAAGGTCGAATGCTCCCATAACGAATAGTAATGTAAGGAGGAGTCGTTGAACAGAAACAAATGAATGATAAATACATTTCTGCCAAGCCCCCGGACGAAATTATATTTGTAGATGTCATTTCAAGTGCAATGCATGCAACCATTGTCTTTCAATTGTTGCATAAATTGAGTATGATTATGAAAGAATACATAATATTAATTTGTAAGAGATTCGTTCGGTTTATTTTTTTTAAGAGGTTTTGTCGATTAAATTGCGAGCTATCATTTTAATTGTAGTTAGCGGTCATAAGACGCAAATAAATGCGTAATTAAATTACATATTGAAGGATGAAACGACAATAAATATAACAATTAACGTTCTGATACAATCTAAATGATTCTAAAAATGCGCGTAATTCGTAATGGAGTAAAAAATATTTGCGCGTTTCCTTGTTTTTACACTGATGTATTACCCTTGTAGGATTATAACGACATAATTGGGATTCTCGGCCGGAAGGCGCACCTTATTCGACGAGGTCCAGGCAGATTACCACAAACTCTTTGCTCAACGCCGCGAGCTTCGGATTCTTGCGCGCGCTCACAACTATGTGACTACTCCGTAAATAAAACAAGAATAAATTAGATACATACAAACTATACTTAGACCACAGACTCGATTGTTTATGAAACTAAGTAGTGTGATTAACATTCCTTTCTAACGTTATTTTCGTGTGGATCGTTTTGTTTTGTCTATATTTATAATTTTGTTTTATTTTACAAATCTCAAATAACAATCGAACATTGAAAAAGTCCAGCCGATAGCCATAAATCCCAACTGCGGTTTAATCTTATATCGTCCAAGGAATCTGTCCACTATGGCGACGGCCACGACGACCATAAAAAGTAGATTTCACACTGGCACACGGTCAAGATTTATCGGACAGTATGGTCCGGCCTTAGATAGGTACCGGGCAGAATGCAGCAATTGTGGAATGTAACGATATATTAACCGCAGAAAAAGGAAAGGATACACTGCTGCTCACTGTATTTGTAAGTAACCGACCTTTATATCCTATTTATTGACTATAAGTGACAATAATTTATGAGTCAGTAATTGTAGTTGAATAAGTTTTATTGATGTCAGTTTACGGTCAACAACCTGCGCGTTACGCAACACTTTGATAATAAATGCTGAATTAACGTAATTTTTTCAATGGAACACACGCGCAGTCGTCGACATGGCGCCACTAAGCCAACACGGGACAAGTGCTGTTGTTTTTAGTTTCTGTAGACATTATCAGCCTTGGGTTGCGGGCTGTCGATCAGAGGCAAACAGTTCGAGTGGCGAGTAAGGTACTAAGCACACAGATAAGGCTCATTACGGCAATTAGTAGAGGTAAACACAGCCGCCCCAGATACGTGTTGACACAAGCGTCTATGTGTGTCCGTCTGTACACGGCAACAGATACACTACCTGTCATAATTGACGATTGATTGTTTCAAACGGTAAAGGACTGCGTTCATTAGCCCGTAACATTGTGGAAAACTGGTCGACTACAATGCTCGATTTGCATACGAACATCATTTAGTAAGCTATCAGCCAAATATTAGGCTCGTATTGTTGAATTGATATTCAATACGTCTTAATATACCTTCATTCACCTTAATGAATTCACGTCCTCAATTAAAGATAGTGGTACCTTAACAAGTCTTATCGCGCGGCGTTACTTCTCTTTTGCATACGAACGAATCAGCTGTACATTAATGTGTACACAAGTTGACACGACCACTTCGATTTCAACAGGACCTTATTTCTTATCGCTTACATTAAGCTGTTGCAATCCACACGTATTTCATTGAGAATAAAGGAAATATGCGCCAAATATTTAATTGTATAAAATTAGAATCTTATTTTTTTTACAAAAATGGCGCTAAATGGGTGATTAACGTAACATTTAAGATCTGGTTTATGCTGATTAGACCTGTTTGTAAAGTGCGCGTGTATCCTTATATGTGGCAACACAGGCGCCGTGGAGACCTTACGCGGCACTAGCTCTATACGCGGCTAATAGTTGCCATTAACATGCAAATTTCTTTGAAACACTATCATTATTACCACCTAATATTTATACTGTTGTTCGGTCGCTGACAAAAAAGGCCACCTATATTTTAGGTAGACTATCAATATGCTAAGAGGCTGTTGTATCTGCTTCTGTTTACTAGTCCCAGTTTCCTATTACATGAAAGAAAGACAACTGGTGAATAGTGAGTGTCCTATTAATCTCTGCCTACGCTACTGAGAAAATACAGTTGCGATGTTTTATGTTTCGAAGACTCAACACGCAACCATGGATTTCTGCCACCTCTAAATCTCCATGCAACTTTGTAACAACGTTTGTCCCATATTCAGTAGTGGAACATCGAATACCTATGTTCGTCATTATTTTTATATCAACTTTCACCTATTGATTTCAAACACACCTAAAGTTACTCTATACCCACGACACATCAAAGTGAACTTTTACGATCGTTTTCAGAAGAAAATGTAAAAGCAGACTTTCTCAGAACCGTAATGACGAACATATTCTCCGACATTAAAGAAGAAGAACATAAATATTGTTCTTTTAGACGCAGCGACATGTTATTTCGAGATGTTTAACATTCGCAAGTGTCATAGGTCGTTTGTTAAATGTCAACGCGAAAGCATTACAAAACTAAATGAAGGTAAAACGGCAGTAGGTGTGAAGTGTGAAGCTAACGTATTATTTCCTGGGAATGAGAGAAACGCCGAGTCCAGAGTCAGACGCTTCCTTAGCGACACAAAATAAAAGGGTAAAACTTAAAGCGTATTGTTTTGAGTCGGCTGTAGCACGTATCAGGTATCGCACGGTGATATATACAGCGTGTGTAGATATAAATCTCTCAGAGCCCTGTGGTTTCGGCGCCCTGCCGTGCGAAACCTTTATTTTATTACAGCGTCTTACGAGTTCCTTGCACTTGAACTTGCAATGCGTTTTACCTACATACATGCTAGCCTATAATAATATCGACGACTTGCGACTCATTCTGTTGCTTCATTTTAGCTCTCGAAATAGAAACCTCCTACGCAGTCGGCACCTGCTGTGGGCGGTCCCTTATGTGTTAAAAATGATAAAATTACCATATAAACGAATGATTTTGGGATTATAACCATATCAATAATCAATAAATTAACTATTACAAAACTATCCAATCAATATTAAATATTCAAACATCAACTAAATCATAAACATGTTCCTAAATAAAGTTTTATAAAAAACTCTATTCTCATACCAATTACTCAAATACTTACAAATTGTTATGCAAATCTTTTGAACCTAACGACTTGGCACGCAGAACCTGTCTGATCTCGCGCCGTGTTGATGTTACCAATGCGAAAATTTATTATCGATGCCCCCAATTTACCAGTACCGATGAAATTTACAACAATCATTAGACCGCTTTGGTGCGATCTCTTGTCCAATTTTATGCGATAAAAATATTAACTGCAGATTGCAGGCGATAACACAACAGGCGCAATTTTCGAAATAACCTTAGCATATACATAAGTTGGGTTTTACAACTTACTAAGGTACAAAATGTTTCAAAGCATTTATTTGTACGCGTTCAAATTGCTGGAGCAATTTCCTTCTTGTACAGTCAAAATGTTCTGCAACGCGACAACAAAAGCCTAACTAAATTATATCAGCGATTATCAACATTCGTTAAGTGTTTGGCAAATAGAATTCGCTGTCCACAATCTTAATTCGTAGCTATAAAATCTTATAATTCGATAAACCTAATGGACTGCATATAAATTAGGAATTACGACAACTATTACAATTTTACTAGGGTGAAAGGACTAAAGCCTATATCGTATACTTCGCGTTTACAGTTATTACAAAATCCAGGATTTTATAGAGAATGTAAACCTGACAACAGTTATTATTAAATAATATTTAATGTAATATTATTGCGTAGTTCACGGGAGGTATATTGGCCTGGCTTATTTGATTCTATAAATCTTAAAGCTGCGTTAATGCAATTAAATGTTTCGTTAGTTGACCGGTGTTTCATTTCAACAGTATTTCGAGTATGAAGTCGTTTATTCTGGTTATGACCAGGATAACATCAAAATAGAAGAGTCATGAATACATGAATAGTTCAGTCACCACCTGGTCCAGTTATAAATCTTCGTAGCACTCGACGCGGGACTACATAAGTGTGGACTGTATATTGCATTATGTATACAAATATAATTCTGCGTTTGATCGCTGTATACATAAACAATGTTTAACCTTGGCCTTACTCATATAATTATCCAGTTCAAGAGTAACTGTAACAGAGTCATTTTAGATGGTAACGGTATCGTTTACTCTGTATTTGGACGTTTTAGGAAAATGGGAAAACTATTGACTTTCAGATTTTTTATTTTGCTGCCTTTGTTTTTTTGTTACTCGATTTCGCCCGACAGCTCCAATCAGCCATTGCTCGCACTTAATATTATTGACAGTAGCATTAAACAGTCGTTTTTCATTTATTTGGGTATTACTATATTCGGTGCACGGGCGGTCCCGCTACGTAGGGTCACGTTGTGCAATCCTTGCAATATTCATCGTTCATTGTATTACAATAATTGCCACATAAATATGTATGAATTGAACTTCGAAGACCATACAGCAACTTTCAAACTGTCGAGTTTTTGTCCCCAGTACATTAAAAATGCATGAGCCCAGCGTCCCAGTTGCTGCATGAGAAGAAATTCGACGAGGTCACGAGGCCCGCACCCCAGTCTGTCAAGTTTGGTGACAACTGTCTGCATTAAGGTGATCATGTGTATTTTTTTACTGCCACTGGATCAATACCGATAAGAAACTTACTATAGGCATTTATTGGCATTTTTTATTTAATTTAGAAAGTGTGAGCTTATTTAAAAAGGTAGTCTGCAATCAAGTCGGTGTACGTAGGCACAAAAAGTGCACGAGCAGCTTCTAGCTAGTGTTGCGCTTGCGTTCACACGAGTGCGAGTGATAGCGACGCTTCCGCGAAACTATTGCGCGGCGAAAACGCGACACACGCTCGATGCGTTCGCGCAGCTTTGATCACACTGCATACGCAACCAGATAACTTCGGTAGGTGTCATTCATTGTTATTCTTATATCACAGCTGTTTACATTTACTATACGCCTACCTGTTTATAATTAGATTTATGCCATTATCCCATTACAACATAACAGCTACAATAAATCAATAAGCCTGATTATTACGAAACCTCACTTTAATAGCTACGAGAGCATGATTATCTGCTCCTTATTGGTAACTATAAATTAATTGGATATAACTCAAATTATGTGCAATTTCCATGATATGGCTTTAAGGGAAAATGGGTTGTCTTTTTAGGGTGTCACCAAATTAAGCAGTATTCAGTTTTTGTGAATGTTGCAAACGTGAAGATGACGAGAGAGTGTGATGTAATGGTTTAGCAATATAATGATAATAATCTTGGACTCGGTGCAAGTGAGCAAGGGTTTATCTATTTCGAAAGAAATAATGAGTGGCTCATGTATCTGATCCCGTGTGCATAGCCTACGTCTGGGATTGCGTTAGTCGATGGCGACATTACTTGTATGCGTCTAAGTATTTCGTAAGCACGAACACCTCAATTAATCAAACTAATATATTGAACGCATGTACTGATACTGACTTTATAATGTTCTGATATAATTTATGCACAAATAAATGCCCAGTAATTGAATCGAGAGGTTACCTATACTCGTAGTTGTTACCTATATGCTGAGTGATGATGAAGTATATAAACTTCCTGAATCTGACTGGACGTTTCGTTATCATAATCTTAGATTGCTTCGATAATTTATTTACATCATTATTTGTTGTATGAGTGAGGTTACCGGAGGCCCAATTACCCTTCCTAACCTTCCAATCCCCGTTTCCTCAACAACCCTTAAATTCCTAACCCCCAAAAGGCTGACAACGCACTTATAAAGTCTCTGGTGTTTCAAGTGTCCATGGGCGGCGGCGATTGCTTATCATCGGGTGATCCGTCTGCTCGTTTACCGGCTTATTCCATAAAAAAATATATGCATGAAATTGCAATAGGAACTAATATCAGCAATAGGTACGTAACCCTAAGAAATTCTTGTAGAGTTTAAGTACACGTTCGCGAACAAATTTAATTTTATTAACAATCTTGTGTTTCATAAATTATTAACACTATTCGGCAAAGGAATGCTGTTATGCCTTCCAGATTTGGAATTCATTATATCTAAGTTAAGATAAAACAAGCTTTAAGCTCGATTAGGAAAACTAAGCATTATTTTGCTAGCAACACTAACAGTAGTTATTGATTTATTATGGCAACATTATCTTAAAGAGTAATCGGGAGGAGATCAGATCTTGGTATTTTACATCTTTACTACCATAAGTGTTTCGTTGGAATGAGTATGAATTTAGTGGTCACGCCACCTGTTGGCTGTCTCACAATTTATCACTGTCTCTAATGACTGTATTATTTACTACTGGTTGGCAAAAACTGTCAATAAAAACGTTTGTTCGACAAGACACCGACTGTCGTACCTATTTTCATTACGAAAGGCGCGTATTTCATTATAACTCTTGTGATTTATAGACTGTTCGACAAAGCCAATAAATTGAACTATTACAACTAATTAAATTAAGATAAGAGAATGTTGTGTGATTTATTTTGTGACGGAAAGTCCTAGTTTGATGTTGTTGGTGCTATATTTCGTTTGCACCTAGATACATGGATATTATATTATTCTTGTTAGCGAAACATTAGTCAATGCTGGGATACAAGTTTGCTGTAAAAATGTACGGAAATAGCCTTCGAAATTTATGAGCTTTAGTAAGTAGTGCGTGCGGTGAGTTAGGCGCGGGGCCAACTACATGTCTGAAATTAATATCGTGTACCTATCCAACACCAGTGATCGACTACAAACGGTCGATCCTAATTCCATACGCCATTATTGATTCTTTTCTATGAAGTCTAAAGGCAAAGGCATTAGATATACAATTGTGCTTGTTATCCAGTGTAAAAGGTCGAGCACAGTTCCAGATTTCATGTTTTTAGGTACTGATAATTTTAAATCGAAAATAGTTACTTGACTGCTTCACAATCGAGGCGAATTTTCGTAATTAGGGTTTATCTAAATTCCTTTCCTCAAATGTAAGATTTCCTTTATTTGTTACACAACCACATGAATATAGTATACTCTATTTTTAAATATGACATCTAAACCAGATAGGAAGAACCAACAAAATCTTTTATGACAGTCAAATAAAACCGTCAAAAATAAATAGGCAAAAATGTCCAATTATAACTGTAGTTTGTATGCGATTAAATAAATAATGGTTGGCGGTAAACAAAGAGTCATTTGTTTAACTAGTGGTGGTTGGCCGGTAGCGACAACAGTATTAATGCTGCGTCAGACGAACAACGAGCAGATTTACAAAGATTTATGTGCATAGTCCTCGGAAACGAGCTCAGACCGTCTCAAGGTTAAAACTTATTAAAATCACATAATTCCAGATGAAGAGATATTGTTATGTATTTTTACAGAACTGCAAAACATTTTAAGCAATTTTACTCGCTTCTTAATCTGCTTCGAAACGTCTAATTTTGCCCAATCTGAATTGTTTATTGAAAGCAAAAAACAAAAGCTAGCGCCCTCTTTATGGCGACCTCGCTAAACTAAAATCCTCCCAATTAAGATTTTTAAGAACACTCCAGATCGGTCCCGTAGATTGGGAGAAGACATATTGAACACGATCGATTCCTTAGAAAAATATTCACTAAAAAGTGTTATAAGAGGTCAATGTTTGTACATAATTAGTTGGCAAAAACAACCAAAAACGTATGTAACATTCAGAATAAAGACTAGATTTACTGCTCATTAAAATTCATACAATAAAGATTAACTTCCTATTCGGCACGATACCGGCTTACAGATGACCATATTTCAACTTGATTGATTATTCCAACTTTATTTTTTACGAGCGTTGCGATAAAAAAAAGTACGAAAAAAGAGTACAATCAGGTGATAGAATTAAAGCTACCTGTATAAAGCATAATGGAATAATGTAAGTGATAAGGTAGATAATGTGTCATTAGTTTTGTTCAACAGATAAACGTCGATGTGGCCCAGAGTGATAGCGAAGCCAAGTTCAAATATTTGAGAAGGTCGATTCGCGATAGGCGAAAAAACAAACTATGTCAGTCCAGACGGCAACAGAGAGCGGCTCTGGCGCACGCTTGCTCTGTTATCTATTCAATTATGGCCGAATTTCACATGGCCCAGGTTATCGCTACGAGAGATACTGTCCGAATCATGTTTTATACTTTAATGGATTAAATAAAAACATTTTATTACTAAGGAAAAACTACATCACCGGTACTTGCTTTTGTATTCCAAAAATAAATACAATAAATTATATTTTTTACATCTGTATGCAACGATGCATTGCAGTCATGATTGATTTTGAACAAGATGATTTTTGCTTCGGGGTTTTTTAACATGACCAATTTTGCTTTTTTGCCCTTCTTACCTTTATTATTAAAAAGGTTAACTGTAATTATTGGAAGCGCAGTAAAAACATTGCAATAATCGTTTTATTGTATTAGCTGTCAAATAATTACACGATTTTTTATCTTATTCTGAGTACTAATTTGATATGCTAAATATGCATAAATCAAAGGAAAAACAACATATTTTTAATTAACCTATTCACAAATGCAGGATAACTTTACAACAATACAGTACCAACTTTTAACACCGACATTGTACGATTAGAATTGTAGAACATTTATCTCTATCAAAAAAAAAAACAACAATAGATGTTTGTATGTAGAGTAATATATCGATATGTTTTGTAATAAAAAACAGATCACGTGATCCATCGGGTCAATTTACCATCACGTTGAACGTACTCGCCGCTATCGCTCGCCTTTGCCCGTGAACTTCATTTTGTATCTGTGCGTACTCCAGATACAGTGACAGACGTAATCTTATCTATTTAAGTAATAGAAGAAGCCACTGAAAGTTATTACAATTTGATTCTTATGTTTTTTATTGTAATAACGTTGTTTTCTGATTGTATTGTATCGAATCACATGTTAAACAGCATGATGTTTTTCAAAACGGTAGGTAAGGGTTTATTGCAGAAATGTGTTGATGCTATAAAGCCAAATGAGTATACGGATCACCCGAGTGCATTGCTTGTCTTGTCTGAGAGCAGTGCAATGTGAATTTAATTGTGCCAAGATCAGACACATTATTATTATTTTGAAGTTATCTGTATTAGAATTAATCAATAATCTGGTGCCCTATAATCACTGACTGATAGGAGTGTTACATTTAATGTGACTGGTTTTTCTAATAGAAATAGGCTTTGGAGCACAAAGTGGCGTTACCTTAATAGTCGACAATCTACTTAATAGTGCTCAGTTCGTTAATAAATAATAAAAACCTCAAATTTTCCCTGTACGTCCTGGAAAAATACCCAAAGCTTCGTGTTCAGATGTGTGTGGCTGTGGCCTTTAGAACCACAATTCACTTTTTGTTTGCATAATTAAATTATATTGTTTCTTAATATAAAAAATATCTAGTATTCAAAGTGCAATAAAACTATTAGGTATTGATTACTTAAATTGATTTTTTATTGAAACGTACGTTTATTTCTTCTAACATCAGAAATAATAAATAATTGATGGATTGACATAACTGATAAGGTTCATCAGTTTCTTCTGTTATTTCTTGTGTATTTTTATGAATTAAAAAAATATTAAATATTAAAACATCACTTCTTCTATTCTCAGAATTAGCGAAGGTTTTGGACGTAATATTTAGTTTTTTGTTATATTGACCTTTCCCTCTTGCCCCCTAAAAATACGCTTATTGCTATACACCGAACACATTTCCTTGACACTTCAACTAACAATTACTCCTTATGAGACACAAAAAATAAATAAATATTAATAATTATAATAACACCTGAGTAGGCTAACGTTAGATGGTTGGATCAAGAGCCTGATGCAGAAGGCAGTACTTCTGGATACGGCGCGTATTGTCCGGAAATTCCTCTCTCTTGAGCCCTGACTGCCGGTAGCTTGGATTTATCCCGTTACTGGTGGGCTACTGCTTTTTATATTTTTAAATGTTTTTTTTTAATTGAATATTTAAAAATGTAAATATCAAGTAAAGTAAATAAATAAATGATAATTATAATAAGATATTCCTTACCTCAGGTCCAGCCTGAGTTCTCGTCCATCGACAGTAAGGTTATAATGAACCACATGAGGCTGGTGTTGCTCCGTGTGTTGTAGATCCCTGCGAGCTCGCGCGTGCCCGTGCGCATGGGCGTGGTCGACCGCATGCGAGACCAGCTCGCCGTGCGGCGTCACCTTCACAGGATGCACCACTTGCACTTTCGACGCGTCCAGGTGTTGGTGGGAATAGATACCTGTGTAGAAAATAGAACTGTGTTATTAAAGGCAAAGAGTTCAGATTTGGAAATGATTTAGGCTAACGAGATCAAGTTGTAGACATAGTGTCGTAGACTTGTTGCTGGTAATATGTAGCCTAAAATTTTGGTTAATATAAATAAGTAAAGATGTTTGTTAGTGATAATTTTCGGACTAATCCTCATGGAAGCAGAGTCACATGACTTCCATAGATTAGTGACTAGAAATAAATAGGTAGAAAAATCTAGCACGTTGCTAAGGAAAGGAAAAATTATGATTATGTAGTTTAACGTACAGTAATGGGCGCTGAGCAAAGTTTGTGTTTGTAAATCGTACGCAACGGGATGGAAATAGCTGCTGGAGTAACAGTTGGCGTTTACGATGAAAGGGTTATACACACTATTACGCATGTCAGTAAAAATGTTTACTCTGATAATGATTGTATTAAGTAAGACCACGTGTTTGTAACGCGATAGCTGGTAGTGATAATAATCGTCCCAGTATAGAAAGGAAAGAGTACCGAAGAAATATCAGGGGATAGTTAAAAAAAAATAAAAGAGTAGGTGAAGCCAATTCACGATGGGAATGAAATAGAAAAAATAAATAAGATTATTGTGTCACTTCAACCTCTATTATGAACTGAATCAAGAATAGGAAGAGGATTATCAGAATAAGGAGTTAAATAGATAGAGAAAGACTTAAAGCCTTTTTTCGTTGCCAGTAAGATATAAAATTATTTTAAGATTTATCTTTATCAACGTATCAACTAAAACAGATATCAAAGACACAAATATTATACAACAATTTGATAATAAACCTCGCAGAGTAAAATTCTCAGAAAAGGATAATAAATTCACAAAACTAACAACGATAACCTAGATTTTAGTGACAATAATGACAACGTAGCAGTTTCAACGCCACGGGATGTAAAGCTGGGTATTCACTTAACCGTGTAGCATGTAACGTATCAGATACAGTATCGAGTGAGCTCGCAGTGACCCGCCGATTGGCGGTATCACTGCGAACATAAAGGCGCACAGTGTTTTAGAATCCCTGGGGGGAAGACATTCTTAGCTAAAAAAGTAACCGCCTTTATTATTACAAATAGCAAAGTCAAAACAAGTTAAAATTCATACCTGTTGTAAAGCTTGAATAACACATCAAATAATATATGTGATAAAATCCGGATATTAAATTTTGCTCTTAAAGATAAAAGAAAAATAAAAAAAAGTTCTATTTAAACCACACTCCGAATTAGCAACTTTAGTATTTTTTTTTCTCGAAACTAAAAATAAAATTGACATGGGTTTCCTTTTGCAATTTGTGCTATTAGGACTAGCTACATCGATATACGCTATTAGCTAAGAACGTCTTCCTCCAAGGGATTCTAAAGCACTGGGAGGCGGCTTGTAGCTAGATATGCTGTGGATCGTGGACCAGCCGTACCCACCGTAGCAACCACGCAGGTTGATACTGTATCTGATACGTTACGTGCTACACGGTAAAGTGAGTACTCAGCTTAATGACTTAGTTTTCTAGTTACAACGCTTTGACAAACAATATCGTACGACAATAACCTGTCTTTCGCTGACGCTAGTAAATAAATAATTTAGTCTGCCATGTGTATTGGTGACGCAAGTAAAAAGTTGTTTAAATAAGACACCCTTTTTACACTCAGCGTTTTGTTCGACAAATCTAATTTTAGATGTGATTATGAATTCGTGACACGGCTTCTGTGGTTGTTAAAGGGTTTGTGACTCGTGTTTAGACCCTTTTTTATAAATATTTTTTTTCGCAGTGTCCCGTATTTTAACGTCAAATGATTACTTTTGAATTTATTGAAGTGCTAGTTAGGGTCGGTTCATATATGACGGAGGATGCATCGCGTATCATCGGTTGCGAAACGCCAGAACAGACAAATGTATAGAAAAACACTTCCGACCGTTCACACTCAACCGATGATACGTTTGTGATACGTTAGTGCAAGCGATGATACGCTCAACAGATATGAACCGACCCTTAAGAACTGATTTAGAGAATAGAAGAAAAATGAAAAAAAAAAGTTGAAAAAGCCATTGGTACAGGCACGTAAAAATCTTTGCCTGAAAAAAAAAAACTATCAAAGCCATTAATCTACTTCGAAATTTAAAACAAAAATAAAAATACAATGGAACGTTAACAACTGTCCGCATAGAATGGACGGACTTAATGGCATTGCGTTTATGAAGTAATGCGGTCCCGTGCGCCTGCGCGACCGTCCTAAACATGGCGCCAACTCCAGGCGCCATTGCACTTGTATTTTTATACCGTATCTCAAAACGATTAACGCCTTAATTATACACTTACAACATTCCTTCAATAAATTATTACGTGGTTTTTGTTTATTTTGTGTTTGTTTGGAATTAACATCAAATTCAATTAATCGTTTAAAACAAAGTTTTATGGTATGGTGATTCAAATTTATATTGGTACTTAGCAACTAAACAACTGATAAATGTATTTTTTTACCGTTTGGCCACCAACCCTCTTACTGCTAGGCGAAGCGAAGATGTGAAAATGAAAACGCTTTACAATATTTATTGGATGGAATGTGTTTTCATTTCTACAAAATAAATATTTTGTAGAAGTATGTAACTATATCATAGTATAACATTAAACGCTATTAAATTCCCATGGCGTCAAGTCCAGTAACATAACCCTCACCGCGCTAGCCTGACACGTTCCTAGACTACAAAATTCTCGGTAATATGTTCAATTTTTCATAGACAATCACAATTACTAGCTTATCACTCATCATATGAACGATTTCATATGAAATCTGTGTGCGTGGTCAGCGACGGAGCGGCGCTAGTCACTCGACACTCGCTGCAAAGGCCACACAAGTTCCACTCGCAACTCGTGTTTTTCTCACTCCATATTAGTCTTCCGAGGCTCATACATAAATGAATTTAATTAAGGTAAAAACTGCAATTGTCCAAGCCTTACCTGGTTTAAGTACTGACGATAAATGGATTAATAGAGCGATAATTTTCTTAGAAGTCGCCTTGAAAATTGTAGCGACGATGCGCGATGCTTCAATAAAATTGTGCGAGGCTTTTTTTTCGAAAACCAGAATTTTATTAATGAATCCGAATTTTAAGGCAACAAAGCTTTAAAATTTACTATTATTATTTAGACTGGTCGTAAAAGCGGCATTTAAAATTATGAAACTGATCTTTAGATAATAAAATAATGGTGCTTACATAATGAAACCAAATATTCATTCCCAAAAAATTATGTTGATTATGCTTGTAATCGTATTAAATGTACATTAAGGCATTAGATATGCCGCGGAATTTCCATAACGTTGTGAATCTTTAAGGAAATTATTTTATCTAAAGGAAATTATTTTAAGTAGTGCTTTTGTAATAAAATTAATAAACTCTTCTACTGTTACATACAATGCACAGAAGCAATTCTAGCGTTTTCTGTCAAAAACACCACCCAATGTCGGGCGCCAATATCTCATCGCAACATATACATACACTGTATTTGATAACTTAAATAATTTAAATTCTCTACAATCTCTAGCTAAATTCACCAATTAATTTAACACAACAAATATTACATAAAATAACCTTCGTTTTATTTTAATTTAGCAGTACTTGCTTACTATTCTATGCATAGTACGTACGTACGTACATGTTGGTAATGATTTGCAATAGATTGATTACGTAAATTAATTTTATGCCCATATACACTAGATCATTCAATTAACGTAGTCAGGTAACCTAGTTAGGTCGATATTACCTCTGTAGGGCGCCATGTACGTGGCCTAAAGGACTAACTAATTTGACGAAGAATTTTTATTACGTAGACCTTAACACGATAACCCCTGTGGTCATAAGTATTGTATAATCTAATAGAATTAATTATTTATTATTCATAAAATTCGAATACCGGATAGGAACCAGTCCGATGTAATTTTCGCGTCTGAGAATCATTCCATATTGGTTCAAACGTCATTATATTTCGGGTCTTCGGTCAAGGCGACCCATAATTGACATCAGATTTTTATAATAGCGAATCAAACGAGCAAAACTAAGGTTCAACTCGCCGAGCAACAAAACTAACTTGTGCGAGGCGATAAAAGTATGTTACATCACCCTTAATTGTACATAATCAGAGTGTTCAAACAAAGGTATTACATGTGATGTGACAAGAACAAACGTCTTAATAATAGTTTCCTGTAAGAAAACTAGAGATGCGTAACTATATTTACATTGTGACTAAACTATTACAAGCATTATAAAAAGTTAGGACAATATTGCCGCATGAATTGGTTAGATACAGTTTTCGCGCAGTGGAATAAACGTTCGCGTCTCCTGTTTTACTGTGATTAATGGGTGAACATGATCAGGCGCACGATCTCTTTACGATCGTATCCTCGGGCGACAAGTGACAGCTTTACGTCATGGTTCACGTCACCAAGATCAACAGATTCGCGCCTTTTCTGCACTACACTGATAAGATTGCTTGGGCAAATATTGAACTTGTAAGATAAGCGAATCAGGATCGTTATACTTTGCACTTTCCAGCGATAAATTTGGGCAATAATTAAGTACTTTTACGATATGATAATCAAACATTAAGAAGGTAATTTACGGGATGAATAATAAAAGTTGTCGCACGCACTAGATATCAGATTTAGTTAGGATATTGGTAACATTTGATGTGGTACTAATTTAGAATGAAAGTTCGACGACCGTGTCGCTCACTAACAGCTTTGTTTTATAAATCCCGCCACCTATTGCCGCTTTACGGTTATTGATTTGATTACGTTTATGCTTCATTTTGAAGCTTTCAGTTCAACTCACTCAGCGTTATCCGCGATCTATTTTTGAAATGTTCTTAAGTCTGCAAATAGAACTCTTTATAGCATTAGTGCTTCAGTTAATTCATGTTCCATCGGCCACTTATTATTGGTTTGAGATGCGCTTAAAATCCACTATGTACGCGTACACCGTTAATATTAATTCTCTACAGGTGCGTTATTCATTTGTATTACGTACGACACCGAATGTTCATGTAGCCAGCATGTCTAAACGGACAAATGCATACGCAGAAATTACATCACTATTTTGTACGACTCCACAGAAAAATTGGCCAGACATCGTACGATTTTAACAATAGCGTTGTAAGCATTCTGCCATGTTATTTGAATTTATAATGATAGCTGTTTCTAAATTTGAATTCAGTGTACCGTTCGTTTTTCATTTGTTTTCGTATTATGTTTATAAAATAAAATCCGCAATTTTAATTTTAATGCATTTGACCTTAAGAGCATTGAGATGCAAAAAACATAATGATAAAAATATCCACCACGTAGGTGACTGCCGCAAAATGTCAGTTGGATACAGTAACACAATACTGTGTTATATTATAGTTTAGCGTTTTATTTTACAGCCTTTCATAAGCCGATTTTATGCGGTAGGTAACCTAAAAAAATATACGCTTTATTTTGATATTCAAGTATTTTATAACAAGTTCGAAATGGCTGTATAACTACTGGTGTGGTCGTAAGTTGGTAGAAGAAATTTGTAATTAAAATAATTATATGTTCGTGGTTACTGGTCTTGTGTAACGTAGTCTGTCTGTAGTATCATATCGAAAATTGTACAATAGTAATTTATTGGGAACCAGTTTTTATGAATGTTCGTAAACAAATATTAAATTATGTTATCTAAATTATAAGTATATAGCTATATGTAAATTATCGTGTATAATTTGTTGAATCGAAGTTTATGGGACATAAAACATTTATAGGAGGAAATATTAGTTAGCAAAATTAAAGCTTCGCATTTTCGCGTTAAAGTAAATAGGGTCTAACTTTAAAGCGACCGCGTGCAGGGGGCCTATTCCGGTTCTCGAATCCGAAGTTTCGTTTAATCTTCGGCCGTAGGTTTTATTGATTTACTAATAGAATTACTTGAAATAACGGTTTAAGTTTAATTTCATATCAAAACCTATTTATTTATCTTCATTTCATTCGTTCATTTTTCTTCACGAAAGTTCGCAATAAATAGAATTGTAGTATGCAATCTGTGAAGATTTTTCGTTCGTGCGTTGAATTAGAGTAGGCCCCCTGGTCGCAACTGTCAATCGCGCTCCGAATCCAATTACGAGTATTTCAAACTTTTTGACATTTACAAAACAAGGCGTAAGATTAGCGTGACGATGTACGAAGATATGATACTTTATCTGATGGTGGACCCTTGTCACATGTCACTTTTAATTGTATAACAAAAATCTGAGATATCGGATTATACGAAGATTTGACCTCTAACGCCTTGACATGTTTTATATCGGTTCTGATTTACATTATGACTCATTCGAATTGACATATATCTTGTTTAAATAAATGGCCTTATTATTGAGAAATTATGTTTTTTGTGGAAAAGGAAAAAAATCATGAATGGGATTCTTTTGGCGTGTTATTGAGTCGTCTTGTTGAAATTTTAAGGTTTGGCAAAAAACGTTTGGCTAGCGCGTGCTACATTTTTTTGGCTTGAAATATTATACATATACATAGATTTGACAACATTGTAAATAGTATAATTCAATTCCTACACGGAACAAATATTTGTGTACATACCGAAATGTTGGCATACAAGAAAAATAAATTAGTACCGTAATGTTTTTAAATGACACTGGAGAAATATCTTAGTTTAGGAGCAACATTTTATAATTAAGAATGCAAACATAAAATAAATATAAAAATGCTAGAAATAAAATAGATTTAACAACTCCTTTGACTGTTTATTTGACCGGTCGTTAGCATTTAATCACTTTCATTCGGAGTGTGTACACTTACTTAAGCAAAACAGAAAGTGTTGCCAAAACGAAATATTTAATAGCCTCATTAAAAAAATCGCTATTACTCTGTAAATAAGATGGATGGCGGGAACTTCGCCTACGATGCCATTAACCCATTTCACTCAGTCAAACAATTCAGTTTACAAATTAACTCAGTTATTGCATTCACGTTTTATTAGTTTTTGCTGTCAAAACATAACTTTTTGATTAAGTTAGGGTTATTTTTGACCCTGTGAGATTTCTCTGATCCAAACCCTCTATCCAATAATAATTAACTAACGTAGGTATAATTATTAAATATGTATAGTTATTATTCTAAAGAAGAAACTAACAGTTTCTCAGTGGGTAAGAGTTTCCCCTTTAGAGTCAAACAAACACGATTTTACTACACTTTTCATTAGCATGAAATAACATGCAGTAAATTTAGAAAATCCTGTATTAAAGCCTTGTTTTACCTACTTATTAAAAATTAAAATGTGTAAAGGTCTGTGTGCCTTTTTATCTTTTAATTTAGGGGCTTTTAAAGTCCCTATGATAAAAGTCAATATTTCAGTAATTCAACCACTCAATCACAGATAAAAAAAGTTTTCTGTTTAAATCAATGTGAGCTAGAAAACATATTCATTGCAAAATAATGCATAAACCTACAAAGCTGATATTAATATTTATTTCGACATGATAAATTAATTGGGTAATGTTTTGACTAAGAGTTAATCTCAAGAGGATAAAACATTGTTTTTAACTCATCACATGATACAGTATACAAAAACAGGATAATTTTTGTTTCATAAAACATTGATAAGTACCTAAAATATTTGTCATATACATATATATCTGTATGATTCTATTAGTATTTTGGCGACATAGGTATACTTGGGAAATCCGACTGTTAATGATCTAAACATTAAACTAATATAGAAAGATATAAAGACTAACCGCCATACTCAGAGTCATTTAATGATTACTTAATCCAGTCCTTAGTAATTGTTTTCGATGCAAAATCGTTACAAAGGAATACTTTGAGTGTTCAATAAATGTCTATAAGTGCGGTAGTGAATTTTTAAACTGACATGTACACTAACAATATCATTAGATATTGAGACGGGATATTTCAATTAATTAGTTTAATTTCCGATATTTCGGCACTGTTGCAAGCGCCATGATCACGGATAAACATTCCATCTCAAGTTCTAATGATATATAAACATAAAGATTTTAAAATGATACTGATAACCTGTTAACAAATATTTTGACCTTCTCGGAACACTAAAATGCCTATGGTAATTTAAAAACTAATTTAAATGTATTAAAAATAAAAATAAAATGTTGATTCACAATCGTCTTTAAATAATCACTTAGGCTGACCCACATGCCTATTTTAATCATCATTGTCTAAGCTGTCTACATTTAAAAATGTGAATTAGCTATTTTTATAAATAACAAATAGTTTTGTCTATGCTGATATAATGCTTTAAGAATAGTTTAATGTGTGTCACTGGCTAGGCGTCTTGTTTATTGAAAGAGTAAGTTCTAATTTCATTAATAAAAGAAAATCTGTATATAAAGGTATGTATAGTAGTTATAAAAATAGATTTTCGAAAATATTCACAAATATTATTTTATTACATAAATTATATCCTACGGGAAAATACTAGTTTAATTTCCGCAACTTAATAATTAGGCATACCTACATATTTTTCCTGTAGTATTGTCCAACTCAATTTCCAAACAGCAATTAGCGTTATAACAATTTGCAAGCTTTATTTCGAAATAGGAAGGAAAACGAATTACCTAATACAAATATGTATAGTATAAAATTGACTTACCAGTATGTAATAGGTTCCTTATGCTATCCTGGACGTCTCTCTCGTCCGCGTCTCCCGCGTCCCTCGTCAGATCTATCGTGACATGCTTGGCGGCACACCATGCCACCAGCATTTGGAACAATAAAAGTTTGAACAACGAACACCGCACGTCCATCTTTCTTAACACCCGACAGTCAGTACGCATTCTGAGTCCACGTTAAAATAATTGTCTTTAACTTAAAATTTCACTTATATGGTCACCAGACACCACACTACTACCGGCAAAGGAATCGGCCAAAATGATCTCGACGTAACATTTACGAAGCTTTATGCTTGTAGTTCGATATTGATAAAGCGCTCATCATTCGTCTTCTGAGCTGGTTTGTCATCATACACTACCTGAAACAAAAAATTATCACAATCAGAACACGATTCACGGTTTTTTTTTATAACTTACTTTGTAATTTTTTTTTTTGTTACGTATCGATTTAATAGTCTATATATGAATGGGACATAATATTAAAAAGTCACAGGCCAATTTTAAATGCCACACAGTATTCAAATATTTTTATTTTTAATATAACGTTATAAATATTAATTTTTATAGGATTTTGTCGATAATGATATACCTACATACATATGTTATTTAAATAATCACTTCATTTTAAATATAATTAAGTGGCAAATGAATATAAATACACTGTTGCCGGATGTGTTGCCACTCACCATAATTTAATGTAGTACGAAATGTATTGAACTGTAAAATATTTAGGTATTAAAGCTTATAGATCGTGCGATGTAAAATGTGTGTAATAAAGCGCGGCGTTTGTGTGATACTAGGTGTAGCGTAGCGACGCGCGACGTACGCGACTGCTGTCTATAGATCACTATCTGTGTCTGAGAGCCGCCTCATAGTAGGTTATATAATTATTCACAATTATGTATTATCTCCTCACGCCGTACTCCGTAGGTACACACAATCTGGGAATACGTCCCAGAGATATAGTAATCTTTTTATGAAATCCATTTACTAAAACAATATAATTTATGTTAGCAGCCTATTTTGCAAAATGTACGCGTAAAATTGCTAATGAAGCACATTGTCATTCTAGGTTGTGATTAAGACGTGATATGATTTTTATGGATGCCAAAAAAACTGGGACTATTAAATGTGAGATCCCAAGAATAGTTGGCTACCTATCTTTATAAGGTAGAGCTTTCTTCATCGGCATTGCGACAAAACACGATTGATTGACAGCCTGTAGAATTATTTGCAATTTCAGGCCCATAAATAAACGATCTTCTCTACAAAAATGCACATATATTTTTACATTGCTATCATTGCACATTAAAATAGATAATCGTAATTTGCACTGTACGTTGTACAGTGTCTTGAATAGTTTTAATCGCTTTGCTAAAATAGTAAAAGATAAAATGAAACAATAGCCGAGAGATGACGTGCCTTTCTATGAAGGAATGTATTTTAGGAATAAGATTGAAAGGGCGTAGGGCCCACGTGCCGCGATAACGTAGGCGCCAGCCACCTCGGTTGCACTCTTTGTTTTTATTTGGCTCCTTCGTACGGAGCGGAGGCGAGGGCCGGCGCCATGACGGATTGTTAAAATGTTTACCGAGACGCTTTATGTCTCCGTAATTAGCGTTATATGGTGGAACCAAAACGTTACCCCTCCTTATCTCAGGACGAGCGCAGTTTCACCAGAAGATTATGGCATTTAAAACAATTACACAGCCACACAATGAAAGAAAGTGCTTCATATAAATACAAAGGAGGTAACGGGTCGACATAATTGTGACGATTGCGGGCTTGACAACTGTTCACAGTAACGAGGCTACGAAACTCCGTAGCAACAATATTCAGCAAATAAAGCGAAAAAACTTCCGAAAACGTTCCAATTATTGGTCGTGTAATGTGATTCTTTATATTTCGTTTCCATTTACTTACGCACGTGTGTGGTGCCACGATTTTAACATATTTTACCTCATGAGGCTCTATCCAATAGCCGCGTGCCAATATAGGCCACCTGTATCAAACATTAGGTACATATTACGACAGCTCTGTAGGTACTTCTCTACAGCTGTGTCAATTTTTAGGTGTACTCAGTCTTTAATGAAATCGGCTTGGTAACGCAAACATTATAAAGGTAGACTTTCATAGGTTAATGAAATTCATGATATATGAAACTGTAAAGTAACACTGGCGGTATTTTTACTAGGAAATATGTAGCGTTCAGCGTACACTGGATATTATATCGTTTATTTATTATCGTGTTTAATGTTTAAAGTTGTTTTACACATTTTGTATACACAACACGTCACGAATCTTAATAAAATTCAATGCTTACGTTTTATGCATCATGTGCAGATTCTACCGTTAAACTGGGACTCTCTTTGATGTCTGTACGTGCATACAGTTTATGGCTTGTGTCATATCAATAAATTATATCGTAGCGTTATATAACACGTAAAATAATGACACCACACGCAGTATAAACATCTTAATCTTTACAACTCTCTGATTTTGCGCTATCACGTAGTATCATTGTTATCAGCAAAGATAATAATATCTCTGTGTGTACTACACCTAATCTTAGTGCTGACCCGATTCGTGCCTAGGCTAATAATGACGTATGACCTGGACTCAATCCTCGCCTGTCTTAATCAAACACCTGATAATGGACTTAATGTACATCTCTATTGAGGTCACGTAATAATTTGGACAGTTATATAATTCTGTGTGGCGGTGTTATTAGCTTATCTTTGTATGAGATTAAACATTGAGAGCTGAGAGGCTTTGGTTGTAAGTTACTGAACTGAAAGATGGAGGATTTAATCACGTACAAAGGACCCGCCGGTAAGGATTCGATCACGTAGAGTAGATCGTAATTCCGACTAAGCATCGAATAAGTGAATTTAAATTACGGGTTGTAATAGTGCGGTTAAAGTAGATAATTCGATGGTCTCGGGTAACAAAAACTTGTACGGTCGGAGTGACGGACAGGTCGGTGGCGCCAACACCCGCCCATCGAACGACAGATATAGGATTCGGAGGAACGCACACTCCTCGTTTTTTCCATCTCACAATGTAAACAAGTCTCTTGTTAAAATACTTTCAATAAAAACCTTTGCAGAGCAGCATCACTTCCTGTACAACTACTGTCTTGCGTCAAGATTAAAGATATGAAACATTAAATTAAAATATTAATTACTTGTAGGAGAACGTTGCTTAAGGCGGACAAAACTTTTACGAACCTACGCCTACGTAAGGAAACTTCAATTAAAAGTTACAATAAAATGCCAATATACATGTATTAACAAAGCAAGCTTATATATTTCGATAAAACAACATTGTACTGCACTGTTTTCTCTGTTGAAATAAGGTTTTTCCTCACACAAATGATTAATGAAAAACATAACGTGAGGTGACGCCTTAAGACCCTTATCATTTATGTGCTATTTTTAAACTAAAAGTTAATAATACGTTTTTCGTTTCGCTTCTCTACACCAGTGCGATGATAAGAACAAACGTCTTCATGTAACAAGTTCAACAAGATTTACATGTTAATTTAATGTCTTATTACTATTATTACAAGCGTTATACGCGTACAAATTACATTCGTAATGCGTTTATACGATGTTATAAAACATTTGCAAAAATTTATAGTTTACCGATTACTCGACACGTGGATTCAGATAATATAATGCTTTATTGATTACGAAAGTAAGTTATTCATTGTCAATATCGAAATAAATTTGAAATTCTTTGTTGTGTTTGGTTGTAATGTGAAAGAAGCTTAACAATGCGCGAGCGCTGGGGGCATCCGTCATCGTCTCGCGAGCACTCGCGCTTTGTCTGGACCCATTGTGAGGACCGGTAGCGCCGGTTATAGTCGGCTCGAATTATTGCCCTTTATGAACCGACTGCCTGCCGAGATCGTTCGGAAATATGTAAGTAATGTACAACGAGGCATGTGCCATAGAAACATCTTGGGATCTTCTAAAGAAATACGTTCACAGCCATTACGTGAGATTTACTATGAATCATAAAACAAACTAACTAAAAAGGATAACTTATGACATTTGCCTAATTGATTACTACAGAGTTGAAACAGTTACAGCAACAGCAGTTAATGAATATGACATTGAATGATGAAAAGCTTCCTTTTCTGAAGACGGCTAAGATATACATAACAAGCTTAATTGATACAGAGGTCAAATGTAAACAGAATTGATAGTTCAATCAATCCATTAGGCCCAGCAACAGCCTACACGTTGTCTGTCAACCTAGAGTTTGATTGATACGTTCTTAAATATGAATGATTTTAGTGTGGGAAACGTTAGCCTACAAATTAAACATTTGGGCCGATTTGTTTTGTACTAAATCAATTGATTGAATTATGCCAATAGGACGCTGGTTTTTCCCACAGTTGGAAGCAAAGAAGGGGCGGGACAAACGTTTGAATATAATTGTAGAACAAATAGACCCGGAAATTCTTCAAGGGAATCTGTAGAATGTTGTTTTGCCGGGCGAAGCCACTAATTTTTTCTGTCGCCTATTGTCTCCGAGGCGCGGCGTCGCACTGACAGGTGCCATTAGTAAAGAAGGCGGACAAATGGCGACTGTCGGCTCCAGATTTCATGATCACTCTTTTTAAACGATCCGTAAATATTTGAGAGGCGCTTCAAAATGTCTCATAGCAAACGTTTATAGTAACTTGCATGAATAGCGAAATAGTGTAAGAAGATTGTCATTCAGAAAAAAATCCATCGTATAACGAGGGACCGATCAAAATGTATGAACTAACTAAAGTAAATATTTATGGAAAACTTTACTTTTATTGACTGATTGTAAGTAGTTTTTGTCGCGTCTGTGCGAAGCGACAAAAAATAAATTAAGTAATTTCTGAGTATTCCCGGCACAGAGGCCTACGGGTGAAGTTGACAATATTTGATTGACGGCAATCGTTTTTTTCTCACCACACATTTAGTTCATCGTCCTCAATTTCATGAGCCTCCTAATAGACTTCACCTATTTATGATCTGTTTCAAAATAGACTTTGAATCATTGAGGGAATCTACGATTTACTCCCGAGATTATTTGAAATCCTGCCAAATACTAATAATGATACACAATTATTTCAATCACTCAACGTGTTACTGTTACTTGTAAGGTCGTTTTTTCAAGTACTTTCTTACGTAGGTATATTTTATTATCTTATCTTTAAACAAAATCATGTACGTAAAGCCTACGTCACAGCCGCCTATTGAACCGCGGCTCAGCTTTGTAAATTTAACTATCCTGACAAATCCTGTTTAACAGATTAATCTTATATCATACGTAATATTGACTATCACGTTAAACATGAGTAAGTCGGTAAGTGATCTTTATTTATATCAGAGGTCATTGTTTTCGCCTTAATCTTTACTTCATTATTCCTAAATCACCTTTTCAGATTTTGTATCACATTGAAAGTACGTAATGTCTAACATATGATACCGTAACCTAGTACGAGTACTACATCACCAGATGTAACTAAACAAATAAGTACATTTTGTTAAATGTGACAGCTCTGACGTCTGATTATATTATCACGTTTTGTGCCAATTTATCAAACACAGATACGCGGAGTCGGCCACATATTACACCATTAATGGCAACCGCAATCCTCTCTTTTATGAAACATTTGAATGTGTGAAACGTATAAACAAACAATCGTGGGAGACCAATGTCTTCGAATGAAAATATTGACAATGTTGAAAGCACAAAAAATATTCGTCAACCATTCACATGTCAGACTTGTCACCGTTTTATCAATAGTCCAGGTCAAGCAATCACTAGGAGAAGACATCCATCAAAGTAAGGCTCCATTCAAACCGCGTGCTGTCAACATTAACTTGGCAATAGGATTTTCTGAACAGCCCGTGTTGCTTATAGATAGTAAATACAAGAAAGAGAAAATTGAGTAAAGAAGTTAGCGACAAGTAGGTTCTTTATTGTGAGCAGAGTAACAGTTTTTCTGAATAGAAAATACAACATTGATTTGTGGTCGGTCTACATTCGACGTGTGATGGCCGTGAGTCAACGGAGCAAAGGGGAGGTTCGTCACTAGGTGAATACTGACACTATCATTGTCTGCGAGACACCATGAATTATTCATAAAAGCATTGTTTGTAAAAGTAAGCCTCAACTATGGGAATCAGAATCAAAATAGATCATAGATTGTCTGTGTATTTTTAGATCGATACGATTTTTTCTCTCACCGTCTTGCAACGTCACGGTGTTGAAGGCGCCATAAATCTCCGGTTGAATATCAGCATCACATTGACCTTCTTAACGCGATTATAATTAAGTTGCAAATTGTAAATCAACCGCCATAAATGTTGGACAGTGATTGCGACAAGCCAGTTAAGTTTGAGTAAAAAAATCTCATTAAAAGTACCGTGTATGGGTAAGTGAAATCTAAAGAGGTTTACTTAGGAAATATTGCGACTGCATTTTTGGCATATCGGTTACGATCCTTACATTTGTAGAGCATGCTGTATATGTATCTGTATGTTTACTCGTATTTACATGATCTCGTCGACTGAATGAAACTTGAGTAGTGCAGGCGTTTGATGACATTGCCCCGCATCGTTTACATTGACAACCGTCAGTTTCGTAGAACATCGATTTAGGATCGCATGCGCATGTTCGTGCATGTAACACATTTCGAATGCGTAGGCCGAGATTTATCGGAATACCTATCGTGTAATGTCCTATTGTATTCACCTTTACCGATAGAAATCTACTTTATTTGGGTTACAAATTGCATATCATAGGATTTTTTTATTTAGAAGCTAATTTTCTTGTAATCTATGGTTTGCATTCAAATGTGCATTTATAAATTGTTGGGTGTTTTGTAACAAGAATTTGAAGGCATGATACATAGCATTTTATGAATAAAATTATGGTACTGTATTAAATTAGTTGTATAGAAATTAATTTTATAAAGCGCATATTTCTATAATAGAAATAAGCAATATTTTAGAGATCACTAGTCTAGCTCACAAACACTAATTTATGTGACAGTTGATCGTTACAAATTAATATTTTAGTTATTTATGTTTGAATTCCTTTCTAAGCTAATGTAAAATAGGAGTGAAATAAATTATAGCGAGCGCAAACATTGTGTTAGAATTTGCGCTTCGTGTTAAGTGATCTAAATCAGAAAATGTGGGCTTAAGCTCTCGTTCTTGTTGTAATAAAAACTATATTTAATACTGACGAGCTTAGTACGAAGATATTCGGTTTAGTGGAACGTGATATGAAGATATACGGATCTTTATGAGCAAATAGCTTCACTAGAGGACTGACCGACAGACACATTTTTAATATTTTCTTTGATGTTAAAAAGCGCCTTCCTAGTCTAATTGAAATAAATTATTTTGATTTTAACTTTGAAATACTGTGACTTTAAAGTTATTTGGTGTTCCGTCTGCCAAACAATTTTGGGTAATGTTTATCACGTTTAAAGGGTCCTTTTTTGAGGGTGAAAATCATTCAATGACTTCTATCGCCTTGGGCGAGGTGAGAGGGAGTGTCAGGCTCTTTACTGACTAAAAATCACCCCGTTCCTACTCCTGCTTTTCGAGTCGGAGCCCCGGTAAACCCGCTAGGTAATCCGCAGCTCCGGATCGAGTGTTAGAATTAAGTTGTGATTCAATCTACAGACATAATAGAAATGTGGTATTTATTTACCTATTCCCATATACCGGTTTTATTAGAAAGAATGTTAATAGGCCGGCAAAATTAAGTCGGTCGCAGTCGCACCGTTGTCGTACGAGGATTGTGTGTGAATAAGTACTTGGTACAAAGACGTGTTTTACATAAACCAGAGTTTAATATATGTACAACATTGTGAATAAATCGTAACTACCTAACGAGTATTTATAATAGGTGTTAACTATTTCAGTTTCATATTGTTTTATGTTTATTAAACTAATTGTTTGCGGAGTTTATTGTCGATAGCCTGGGAAATTATTTTGTAGTCTACTGAAATAATATGTTATTGAACGATATTTGTTTGGTTATTCCTTAGCTATCGTAAAATTAAACGAAGTAAAATTAAACAACAATAAACATAATATTTTTGCTTCAAAACTCACTGATACATACTTAATTTTTAATGTATTCCTCACTTTTTTAACTTAATTTTTGCGATCATAACAGTTTCATCGTACCTAAATGATTATCTCATTACTGGCAGATAGCGGGCACGCGATAAAGCGCTAATTACATTGTCAGCCGCTTAAGATTTGCATGTAGCTGAGATCGTTGCCTGTACAACTCGTCCTGTCAGAATGAACAGAAAGGTCGACCACTAGTGACGTGCGACGATACAGTTTCAGTTCCTTTTATCGATAATGCAATCGCTCACAAAAGAGGTAAGGCTCACGAATTGTCCCCTCGATTTGGTTTCCTGGTAGAAAGTTCCTGCTTTTTTTATATTTTTCGAAACTGTAACAATGGAGTGAACGGAATCGTGGTGGAGGATTTTTTGTGTCATTTTTAAAGGAGTTTACAATTCTGCTTAGCTTTTACTTAAGTTTCTTTATAACAAATGTCGGCTAGATACTTCCTTAATTGCTAAGTTATAGCTAGTCTAGAATTTGGATGGTTACATAAATACCAGTGTATGGTATTACCCAAAAATGTAGATACGAAGATACACCGCCGATACAATTTATGCTTGGAATGATAATAATATGATCATAATGAAGACTCTTAAAAAAAGAACAACGTCAGAATTTTGTCGAAAGACTTTTTTTATCATAAAATTAACATACTAATTATGTTCGTTAATTAAAAAGAACCTGTTCGTATTCATTATTTATTTATAGACGTTTGTATTTAAACAGATACAAAATGCCAATTTTATCGACATTTAAATTCTCACGGTGGCGTTAGAGAACAATAAGAGAATTGAAATAGTACTATCGTTTCAACACTGGCCAACACTACTTTGTATGTCCCATTCACAAGCATCGTAAATGTAATACATAGTACAACAGGTGAACATTCATGATTTACACCGCTGTCTGGCGTGAAGGCGGAGAATAAATGGATTATGTGTAAAATTGATTACAACATTAGCAACAAAATTGTAAATACATAACTTTGTTTAGTGTAGGCCTATTCTATGTCAGACTAGTCATACATTACATTATTTTACTACAGATTAGTTATACGTATTACGACGTATGTTTACAACAAATAGTAAACATAGTATACTACAATGGCCATTGTTTTCGTAAATATCGTAGCGTAGCTCCGTCAAAATGACAAATAATTAAGTTTTCCTTATTGAAAGTTGTTACAGACGATGGGGCGATTCATTTTTAAGAGTAACCCATTTTGAGTAAACTACGTTACAATTTATATGCAAATGTAAAGGCAATAAGTGCCCACTTGCAAGCCGTATTGTCTTATGTTACTCTGTACTCGAAGACATCGCGTGTTGTATCGCCCACTCAACTCTATGCACATATTTATTTTACGTTTCACATTTAACTGGAAGGCAACAAAATAAAACCTTTTTGGTTTTACGATAGTACAATTCAAGTTTGAATGAAAAGGCCTCAGATATTGTATAGCTTTTTTTTCATTACAATTTTATAGTATACCTACGGAAACTTAATTAAACTCACGGCTATATCTATCCCATCGGGTTGGGTGGACTATAATCGTGTCAAACAGTACCGTGGGTGCGTTTATAGGCGCAAACATAGGTCCTACGTAGGTGTTTACTCTTTCTTCTTTTACATTTAATAACAGAAGCACCAACCTCTTTTGGAATAGGCCATTCGAAGCTCAATGAACACATTAATATGGTAATAGGTTAATTGAAAGTCTTTAATGATTTTGAAGCCATCAAAGTTAAATTGAGCGCCTACACTTTGATGTTATTCCTTCAAAATGCTTCGTAATAGATACATTAAAGAGCCACAGTGATTAAAACGAAACCTTGTCCTTTTTTGGAGATGTCTTTAAATGAGGATTGTGACATTAGTGAAGATCTTCGTATTGTACTGTCTGAATTCATGGGATATTAGACCTTATGTACAGTTAACTATTAACTATACTGACGTATTTTGTACAAACGTACCACCCAGAAATTCGTACATTCCCAAGAGACTACTAGATTTTAAATGTAAATTATGCTTTGTAATTTAATTTGAATGTTTGAATTCTTGGCGCCTTACTGACTATCCAAATGAGTAGATAGGGGTTAATGTTTCGTATAAAATTCTAAGAACTCAATAAAAGTGGACTCGCCCCAATAAATTAAGACTAATTAATACATCAGACGAAAATAGTAATACCTAACGATGATGATACCAATCTGCGATAAAATCAGAGCGAAACAAAAAACAATCACTGAACGAGAAATAGTTTACAAATAAGAATATTATACAACAACACAACGTCACGCCTTTTATCCCCGAAGGGGTAGACAGAGATGCACATTACGGCACGTTATGCCACTATACAATGTACACCCACTTTTTACCATTTGTGTTATACATAAGTCCCTTGTAATAGGAGGTGAACCTATTGCCATATTATTATACTGGACACAATTCCAGACTCCGTGCTACTACCGAGAAATTTACGAAAATCCGAAAAAAGCCCAGTAATACCCGAAACCGAGACCCAGTCTGTTGTTCGGCAGTCGCACTCGCGACCATTCGACGAACGAGACAGTCAAATAAGAATTATGTTTTTTATTTTGTAGAATAAGATGCATCCATTAACATAGTATGGAATAGCGTAGGACGCGGCAAGGATACATAAATCTATCCTGGATTGTCGAGAGAAAATCGTGAAACCCAGAACTTAGACTGAACTGAGTCCATGGCACCATTTGAAAGACCGTGGGCGGGCGAAATTATTTATATCTTTTACCTGTTATTTACTTAGGTTTTGTCATTTTTGCTATACGATTTTGTGCCTTGATTGTTTTCAGGAAAGTGCCTTTTCATAAATTGGTGGTTTGGGAAGAGTCATGAGTCTTTTATAAAATCCTAAGCTTCATTGCTACAATTTTTATTTTATTTCTACTGTGTTAAATTGGTTTAACTAATGAATAAATTTTAGAAATGCTTTTCTATACTAATACGACCACTGAATTTATGTTCAGCAAGTCTATTTATATCGTTCGCATTTTGCATCTAACTTCGTACGAACGAAACGTAATTTGCGGTAAATTTGCAACAGAATCGATACAGGCATTAAAAAGAATATATGTATTCAACTACATAGCCAACTGTTGCACTGTATATGACTATTACAAGAAACCTAAAAGACTATTAAATAAATCTTCGACGAAAATCTCAATGTGAAACAGTCGTTTTACTCAAATCTTGTACGTTATTTTACGTAGCAACTACTAAATGCATAGTGCCTACGTAGACACGGCTTCAAGCTATACAATACCAGTATAAACTGACTCTTAAATCTTCGGAAAGATCATAGAAGGCCAGACCATGATAAACTGGTTATGTATAGCTTCATGTGTAATCGTGTGTATGTACATTTTACTCACACATGAGTGTAGCAGTTTTTCTTCACCCGTATTACATGTAGTGCCAATTTACAGCGTAGGAGATTTCGAATGCCTCGCATTGCACACTTACGTTATAAACATTCGAAAATAGTACCAAAACTTTTAAACAGATTTTATCTTATTTTTAAATACTAAATTGGTATTTGAGTGTAGGCTCAAGGTTCAATAAAGTACCTTTAGAAGTCAATAAAGAATGTTTGAATTGAAAATAATGACGGAATTGCAGAAGTTAGGGTGGGTGGGATAATATCTTTAAGTCCTCTTTAAGAGTTTTTAGTAGAAAATGTGTAAAATATGTGTTGTGGCCAAATAATGTGAGAGCGTTTTTAACAGAATTATGTTTTCCTTTGACATTGGTCTTCCAAAATTGACTTTTTAACTCTCGTTAACAAATGAATAACTTAAATCGATTCATTGATCGTAGTTTTTACGGCCAATAATTATGTCTCGATTCGGGGAACGATTTTGGTGGCCATTTGCATAATATTTACAGTTTACACCTTCCAACAAATCCAGTATATAGTTTACAACCCCTGTACATCGGTGTAAACACGTTGGACGTTAAACTTGATAACGTTTACGATCCACGAACACATTAGCAACTACGGAATCTGTAATAAACATTAATTTTCTCTAAAACTATCCTCTACAACGTGGTTAGCATTTAAATTAATATATGTGTGGAATCCGAACAAGAGAGGTTAATTAATTTTAGTGCTTTAGTCTCTTTTGATATCTAGTTTTACGTTTCCTGTTTTGCGTCATAATGTGTTTGCATATTCCCCAGGTTTTCCCCAACCAAAAGAAATTAGCTACAATTAATACTTTGACTGCCAATAAAAATCTGTTGGAGGCAAATCCTCCGCTAGCGCCGGTATAGCGCCATATTTACCCCCCATGGCGTTTAATGTGTTGAATTTCTATTTTAATAACTGTGCCAAATTATGAAACAACTGGTAAAATCTATAAAACTCATAGCATACAAAAAAAATAATCCTATATACCTAACTGAAAATCTCTCTGATAGCAAATGGAAGTATACGCGCTGATAACTAAGATAAAGTAGATATCAATTAACCTTGCGTCTTTGCCCTGAACGTCCATGCGTCCTGACAGTTCACGTGCAATATGCACCTTTGTAACACCACAGAAGTGATTCAAGAATACCTTATCAAAGATAATGAATGTAAGTTGTGAATGAAACATAACCTCTACTCGTTTATGATAACCTTATATGATTGCAAATGTAACTACTAACTAGCATACATGTACCTACTGTCTAGAATAATCCAACTTACGCACGTTCAACTTTAAGATAAAATTAATTTAAAAGCAATTTTTCTTAGATAATGGCCTCAATTTGTTCATGGAAATTGTAATAATGTAAATAAATGAAGCGAATCTTTTACCAGTTAAATTGAAACAAAACTAATTAGTTTAAAAACCACAAAAATATTTAAATCAATTTACTCTGAAACGTTGACCGTGTAATGCAAGATTTTACATGTTACTAAGAAAAAATTAAGATTATTTCCATCGCGTGTTTTTGTGAAAAAAAATCAGGTCCATTTGAATCAATATTTAACCGACTTTTGTAATAGATTTTTCTTATGACATGGTAGGGTATTTGGCTAGAAGTCAATGCTAACAGCAGAACCACAGGCAGGACGAAATGTATGTAGAAAACTTTATTTGTCGAGTCATCATGCAGTGTAAGCTACCAAGTTAAGGGGCCAAGTGGAACATTAGTACTAATACAAACTATATGTACACAGAGTTTGGTAAAAGAGCAGTTGTAAGGTGCACACCGCAAAAACACTTCTATTTGTTTTGCTGATTAGGCATATTTTTACTTAAATCAGTCTCGCTCTTATGCTTTGCGATTTTGTGCCTATGGATTTGAGAAATAAGTTGTAATTTTATGCAAGAAGTTGTCATGTCTTTGGTCTACTTACCTATTATTCATTAGGTTTAAGATTGACCTTTGTGTGATTTCGTAGAAACATTTTATGTGAATTTCATCTATGTTTTTTGTTAGTTAAGTATAATGTGTACAATATTGGGTTAAAAGCCGAAATCTAACTTGTTCCAAGTGTCTATAATAGTATTACTACCGCACTCAGGGACATTTAGTATTTTAGTGATTACTTAACGTATTCCTTAGTACCTAACGGTTTTGTATTGAAAACAATTGCTAAGGATCGGGTTATGTAAATATTAAATGACTCTTATTACGGCGGTTAGTAATTGAAGTAAGTGTATGAAATCATCTGAGTAAGGTAAGAAAGTCACAGTGGTTGAAGCTCAAAGTTGTGATATCTATTGGAGATTAACGGAAACTGTTTCCTCGCAAAATGTAATATTAGCATCCACAATCGTGAACACAGAATATTCTCACAAAAGATTTCTCATAAAATATTTTAAATAAATTTATATTTTGGCAGTTTCAGATCAAATAGCGCCGAAATCGGGAAGTTCACATTTCCGTTTGAACCGGGAATTGTACTGAAAACCTATTTCTTAAATCTGGAAGGCTGATAGCCCAGTTCGACTTCGATATCTGTGCGTTAAACATTTTATCACATGTCCGGTTTTTACGCCCAATAAAATGTTATTCTTTCCTCTTTATCTTCCACGCCTCGATTGCATACTACTGCTTGTTTGTTTGTCTGTTTGCTTGTTTGTATGTTACGCTTTTACGGTCCAACCGCTAAACCGATTTGAATAAAATTTTATGTAGTGATAGTTTAATAAAGATTTAATATGCATATGCATTTTTTTTATATACATCTTACTTAAATACTCACGGCTGTAGGTATAATATTGTATGAACACAGCGCCATATTATCTAATGTTTACTATTTACAAAGTAACATGAACAGGTACTTTTCATACAACTTTCTGTTAGGTAAGTGATAAGATAATCGTCTCTTTAGATAAGGAGACTAGGTTGAATGTTATAAAACAAGTGCGAAAAAAAAGAGGTTACATTATGACAGGTGACAGGACATAATTAAATAATGTACAGTCACAGATTATAGTCTGTCCTACTATTTGATGTCTGTCCAACTTAAGTTGATCCAGTTGCAAACGTATCTGTTGTATGTGAGATCATGAAGTTCCTTGTTTAAACAATTTAAACGCTTTTTTCAATTTGAAAATAGGACTACTCCTACTCTATCTACCATTATAAGATTTTCCTTGGCTTAGATATCACATCACATCAACAGTCTATTAGTCAAAGTCCTCTTCCTCTGGAGAAGGTCATTAACACTTGCAACTATATAATATAAATATGTTTAACATAAAAGGAAAAAGTTAAATCAAAACCAATGACCCCTGCAATTCTTGGAATAGTATTCAGAGATAAAAAACATTTAAACAGACATACAAATATTTTGGGACGATAGTGGGTTCTGGCGGCATACTGGATAACATGAGATTAAATGTAAACAATTTTGGACAAAAACTGCGAGCATCGTATGTAAAGCTCTCTAGATAGAAGAGATAGGCAAAAGAGTCTAATTAGTATTGAGCTTCATCATCATCATCAGCGAAAAGACTGCTGACTTAAGTGTCTCCCTAAAGGAGTATTAGCTGTATTCTGTGCATTCATAATTTTCCTGGTCACAGGATGATGATGATGTTTTAAGTTACTGGGGATCCGGGTCGAAGCAGGAGTAGAAACGTGGTGGTTTTAGTCAGTAAGAGTCTGACATTCCCTCTTAAGGTGGGAGAAAACTTAGGATGATTTTACTCCGTCAAAAAAAAGATATCTAGGGCTCTATTCCCTACTAGACTAGAGCCTTAGATATCCTTTTTTCCTACTTTTCTTCAAGGCGTGTACGATTTTAAAATGATCACTGCAAAACGTGTGATGTTACGATAATACTTTATCTCGGCTTTCATAGCGATAATGACCTCGGCAAGGCCACATAGAATTATCTATTATTTATTTTACTAACGCGATTATCAAAAACCCACCATGTTTTACATGTAACAATTAATTTTTAATGAGTATGTCTTTATAGGTACTATTGTCGAGCGGTTGGCAGATAATGTGAGCTACGAAGTTTCCATAGAGATATAAAAGGCTTGGCTGATGATACTGTGAATGTAGATAGTAAATAAAAAAGGTAATTTAAAAAACTAAAAAACCCGACTGCGTTTCTTCATAATATTAAAATGAAAAAACCCTAATACAAGTAAGTCATCGTAAAATGTAAGCAACCGGGACCCATTCTTAATATAAAGACTTTGTGAGGGCACATACGGCTGGCTTTCTAGAATGGGTCCCGACTGCTTAAATTTTACGATGACTTTCTTGTTTTAGGGTTTTTTCATTTTAATATTATAAAGAAACGCAGTCGGGTTTTTTAGTTTTTTAAATTACCTTTTTTATTTTTTTTTTTTTTAGTTTTATGTTTTTTTTATTTTGATATATTCTGTGTCACTCTCACAGTAAATACGAATCCAACGACACCTCTCAAGTCAAAATCCATCAAGCCGTTTAGGCTAGAGAGTGAGAAATATTCGAATTTGGCGCCAAAAATCCACCATTTTGTTTTTTTTTATTTTCATATATCCAGTGTCACTCTGACAGTAAATACGAATCTCACGACACCTCTCAAGTCAAAATCCATCAAGCCGTTTAGGCTAGAGAGTGAGAAATATTCGAATTTGGCGCCAAAAATCCGCCATTTTGTTTTTTTATTATTTTGATATACCCAGTGTCACTCTCACAGTAAATACGAATCTAACGACACCTCTCAAGTCAAAATCCATCAAGCCGTTTGGGCTGCAGAGCGTGCCAAACAATTATACATACATACATACATACATACATACATACATACACTCGAAAAACATAACCCTCCTTCTGGCGCAGTCGGGTAAAAAAAAACAGAAAATATAATGAGTAATGTTTTATCTATACTTTTTTTTAAAGGATGCTAACTAATTATTATGTTATTGGCTTACACACGTAACCGTAAAAGAGGCTTATAATTTTAGATAACATAATAATTAATTAGTATGTCTCACGAAAATCGTAATAAAATTATAATGCTAACTGTTATAGTATACAAATAAAAATGACACATAGAAAACTAACAATATTCTCGAACCGAAAATCAAATTTTCGTAACCCTAAAGAAACCCTAAAAAATATTGAGAGTATATTTTGTACTTAAAAAAAAAAACAATTCGCTTTACACAATTATTTACTTTGTTACAATACTTAAAACAAACCGTTTAACATCATAAAAAGTATAAACAATGAACTCTGAGGTCAAATATTTCGCGTATCTCTAGTTATTAATA